>NC_134356.1:296379012-296684143 GCF_048569485.1 Anomaloglossus baeobatrachus | reverse complement strand
CCCCACTGTAACCTTTGTGACCTGTCACTTCGTGGCTAAGTTACTATTGTCTCCATATACTTCCACTTCTTAATAATAACACTCAGAGTTGATCATGGAATATTTAGAAGAAAGAAAATACAGGATCACACTTGAATTCAGGGAGCTCTTCACGTCGGCCTTTCCTTTCAAGTGTTAATAAAGTCAAAGTGCAGGTATACGTACTTGATTTTATACACCTATGGCATTGGGGTGTAATGAAAAATCTGAAAGTCAATGATTAGTAGGGTATCCCTATTTAGAACTAACATGCAGTAAAATATTTGCTAAAATGATCCTTAAAAATTATTCTTTTTGAAAATTTGTTCTTACACCTTTGCAACAATCAGCTAAAGGCTGGTTTCACAGCGTTTTTTTGCCTTGAGACAAAAAAACAAAAACTGCATGTGACTGGATACTGTTGAATTTGAGTTGAACGCGTGAAAACGCAAGTGTTATTTACTGGATCCTGTGACTTGCAGTTTATGAGTCATGTGGTCGGGAATGAGCTGAATGGGGCTGGGCGGGCATGAAAGTCATGATCGGGAGTGAGCTTAATCTGCCATGACAGCGTGGATGCAGCTCTGGACGAGAGAGAGTGAGTGAGTGAGAGTGTGAGTGTGAGTGTGTGAGTGAGAGTGTGCGTGAGTGAGAGTGTGAGTGAGCATGTGAGTGAGTGTGTGTGTGTGTGTGAGAGTGTGTGTGTGAGTGTGTGTGAGAGAGTTTGTGTGTGAGTGTGAGTGTCTGTGAGTCTGAGTGTAATTGAGTGTGTGTGAGTGTGAGTGCGTGTGTGTGTGTGTAAGTGAGTGTGTGTAAGTGACTGTGTGAGTGTAAGTGAGTTTGAGTGAGTGTGTGAGTGACTGTGTGTGAGTGAGTGTGAGAGTCAGTGAGAGAGTGAGTGAGAGTGATATTCAGGCCATGTTCTGTACAGCAAACAGGATCCTTCCTGCAGCATACAACCGCAACTGTTAAAACTGGATCCGGCGCCCATTGAAATACATTGCAGCTACTGCCGCAATGTACAGGATCCAGTGAGTTGCAGTTTTTGGTAAAAGGTAAAAAACTGCAACTCACCAGATCCTGACACTACCGCACGCAAACGCATGCAAACGCATGTTGCCACAAGTCCATTGACATTGCATTGAGCAGACAACGGATCCTGTAAGATGTATTTTGCGTTTTTTTGCCGACCGGCAAAAAAACGCTGATGTGAAACCAGCCTAAAGGACAAAAGCATCTCAACATCAGTCAAGGTATACAATTGCCCATCAAAGGCAGTGAATCAGTTCTTATTTCACAGCCACCCCTAAAGACCAAAAGCCAGGCAACAATAAGAAATATTCACATTCAAGCATCGGTTCCATCCTATTCTTTGGGTCATTGAATATTGGTGGTTTTCATTAATCAACAATAAATGTTGGAGATTCAAAGTTGATCAGATACTATCATAGTACATGCCTTAAAAGGAACCTGTCAGGTCCAATATGCACTCAGAACCACGTGCAGTTCTGGGTGCATAGTGCTAATCCCTGCCTAACTGTTCCTGTATCTAGTAGCATAGATAAAGAGATCCTTAAAAAAAGTATTTCTAAAGATCTTATATCGTATTCTAATGAGGCAGCATATTAGCACACCCACAGGGGTGTAGTAAGTAACTTTCTATTCAATGCAGTGTCACAAGCAGTGCAGCGCGTACCTGTGTCCGCTGTGAATGTTGTGATGAATGCACAGCACTTCCAGTCATGCGCACTAGACCTGTCTGAAACTAGGACACGTACACCCGGCTTCATACTGTACATGACTGTAAGTCCGTGACATTCATCACAGCATTCACAGTGGACACAGGTACGCGCTGCACCCCTGGTGACACTGTATTGAATAGCATGTTAGTACTCCCCTGTGGGCGTGCTTACATACTAAGAGGGCAGACTAGTCGGAGGAGCTAACGCCCTTGTGACTAGTCCCCTCGCTCATTAGCATAAGATAAAAGATCTGTAGAAATAATTCTTCTAAAGATCCCTTTATCTATGCTAGTGTATACAGGGACGGTTAGGCAGGGTTTAGCAATAAGACGGCCAGAGAGCCCCATAGGGGTGAACAGGCCCATGACGATCGGGAGGGTTAGGGTAGGAAAGAGTTAAGTGCTAAGGTTGGAGGCACATAGGGGCTGCCTGATTGGTGGGAGAGTCGGGAAAAGGGATTGGGTGAGGGACAGGATATGGGAGGGTTGGTGTGTGGGTATAAAGGGGGCTGTGCAGAGGTCACTGCCCCTTTTGACCTACAGACAGCGTGTCCCCCCTGCGCTGCTGCCTCCCTGACTGAAGAATGGTGGCGGTGCTGGAGCTGGGGGGGGTGGGGGGGGAGCATCTGAGGACATCGGCGAGGACGCGTCTGCAGGGCTGGAGCGGCTTCTCTGCTCCTGCGCCCGGAGCTGCGCTGCAGCGTTACTCCCCCGTCGGGGGGGGAGAAGACAGATTTAGGAGCCCCTTCGGGGACCCTCCGGGGCAGCGGAGTGCACCTCACCTTTGGACGTGTCTCCGGCCGCCGGGAGGAATCCTCGTCGGAGATTCCGCGGGCCGGGGGTGGGCGGAGCTTATGCGAGGCCTACTTCCGGTCTGCGGCCTGCACGGCCACGGACCAGAGCAGCGGCAGCCCCCAGTGAGGTGCGGGCTGGGGGTGGCGCCCGGCACCACAGAGCGGACGGGGAGACTCCCTGCAGACGGCAGGGGAGAGAGCATGGATGGAGGGACGGATCGGAGCGGTAGTCGGAGGGTGCTGGTGGCAGGGTCTTGCGGTCGGCAGGGCCCTTGCGGCGGTCGGTTATTACGGTACCTCCCAGCAGGGATCAGGCTGGGGGGTGTTCCTGGCATCCGGACGGAGAGGCACGGCCTTCCTGCAGTCGGCAGGGAGGGGGACCACCGGGGGCTACAGAGATTACAGCGGTGCAGCAGGAGGGGGCAGCAAAGAAGGATGGCGGCAGGACGCCGCTCCGCGGCAGGAAACAGAGGACAATTAGGAGGTGCACGGAGGAGCAGGGTGCGGTGACCGTGGGGGTTGACGGCCGCAAGGTGCGGGCTGTCCCCTCGCTGGTCCCCCCAGCGGACTTCAGCAGCTCCTCTTATTCGGGCGAGGAAGAAGGACCGGAGGAGGCGGCAGGACGGATGAACGGCAGCAGGATGTTCGCGGTACGGCTGCTCCGGATTCGGTTCAGAGGCAGCCTGGTGAGAGAACAATCAATATGTTTAATGTTGTGGGTAGTGTTAGCGGGGACGGGGGTTCCACCGCGGGGAGTGGTTTGCCGGGGGTTTAGTGCGGTCGGTCAGTCGGGGTTACCCGGGGCGGAGTTTTGGGGGCAGCTGCTAAGGGTGTTGTAGGGATCGTCGGCTGGGCGGTCAGGTCGAAGCGGGCCTGGGTCCCTGGCGGGGGGCGTGGGTGGGTCCCACGGTCAGGGTGGCTGCCGGTGGTACCGGTGCGCGAGGTAGAGACTTAGGAGGTTGTGCCGGCGGTCGTTGCGGGTCAGGCGGACGGCGCGGCGGCCGTGGCGTGGGTTAGCGAGGAAGTGGAAAAGGATGATGGGGTGGTGCGTTTGGATGATAGGGCACGGAGCGAAGTTACGGGTGCTTTGGGAGTCCGTTAGGGGGGCATTTAAAAAAGGAGGTGAGGGAGTAGATAAGAAAAAGGGAGTATGGGGAAATATTTTCACTGCTTCCCTTGGAAAGTTTAATTTGGATACGGTGAAGGCAAGTGAATCTAAGAGATAAGGAGGTTCAAAAAAAAAAAAAAAAAAAGGGGGGAGGTGTAGGTTGATCCCGAGGACGCTTACTAGCTGGCATTGGAAGGCTGCGCGGCCGGGCATCTGGTGGGAACGCAAAAAGATATGTTTGGGGATGCGCTTGATAACGGCTCCGGCGCAGCCCCCTTTTTGAGGTGGTGCCAGGGGCCCGGGTGCAGGGGCACGGGGGCCCGGGTGCAGGGGCGTGTTGTAAATTTAGTGAGGGGCAATGTAAGTTGGGGGCAGCGTGTCGGTTCAAAACACGAGTGTTCCGGTTGTGGAATTTTTTCCCACTCTTTGGACAGGTGTTTCAAAGGGGGAATGAAAAGTCGGGGGAAGGTTTTTTGGTAACAGGAAGGACGCTAGTGAGGGTCGAGGGATGCGTCCCTATTTAAATAGATATCTGGATGACCGGGCGGTGGAGCTGTTTGCTACGGGTTTTATGGTAGGTTTCCGGGTTCCGCTTGATTTTGGGGCGCCGGTGTTTTGCCCGGGTAATTCGGGGTCCAAAAAAGGACATCCGGAGGTGGTGACGGAAAGGCTGCAGAAGGAGGTGGAGCGGGATGGATGGCGGGTCTGGTCCAGGACCCGTCACCCCCCAACTTGAGGGTTTTCGCTGCTGGGAGTGGTACCCAAGAAGGAGTCGAACGAGTACCGGCTCCTTCATCATCTCTCTTACCCGGCTGGGTTGTTGGTGAACGGCGGGATTTCACCCGAGTGCCGGCGGTCTGTTATGTATCATTTGACAAGGCGTGGGAGTTAGTGTGGGTAGTGGGCAAGGGGCCCCGATGACCAAGGCGGACGGGGAAGCAGCTTTACGGTTACTTCCGGTGCACCCGGAGAGTTTTTGCACCTTTGGGTGCAGGTGGGATGGGCAATACTATGTGGATCAGTGCCTGCCCATGGGTTGTTCTATTTCGTGCGCTTAGTTTGAAGCGTCAGTTCGTTTGTGGAATGGGTAGTCAGGGATGTGGCGGGTGTCCACTCAGTGATACACTATTTGGATGATTTCTTTTGCGTGGGCCCAGTGGGCTCCTCGGTTTGTTCCTTGCTGTTATTTACATGAGAACGCATTGCAGGAAGCCTGGGGATTCGGTGGCACGGGGGGAAGACAGAAGGGCCAGTGACGTCCTTGTGTTTCTTGGGCTTTGAAATTGACACGGTGGCTATGGTATGCCGATTGCCGGAGGACGAGCTGCGTGTTTGAAGGTGTCGGTGCAGTTGTTGCACTGGGCTAAGAAGGTGCGGTTACAGGATTTCAGTCGGTCCTTGGGAAGTTGAATTTTGCCGGTCGCACTAGGCCTATGGGGCGAATATTTAGCAGGCGTCTGGCGAGCGCAATGGCAGGGGTGATTGCTACAAATTATGTGTCAGAGTGTCAATGACAATGAAAGAAGGTTTGCTGGTGTGGGGCTGCATTCCTTGAATGATACAACGGACGGACGTTATGGGTGAGCAGGGCAGTATCAGATAGCCAGCCGGAGCTGTTTATTGATGCGGCGGGGGCATCAGGTTTTGGGGCAATTTTAGGACGCATCGGTGTGTGGGCTAATGGCCACGGCTTTGGGTGGAAAAAGGGGTTTGTGACATATTTGGCGCTGGTGGAAATGTTCCCCCAGCATAGTGGTATTGGAGTTTTGGGGCCCAGAATTTGCGGGCAAGAAGCTTGGTGTGCATTGTACTGACATAGTGGTGGTGTATTTCGATCAATTCATGGTCTTCAAAATCGCTCCCGGTGGTGTGCTACTTGAGACATCTGGGTTGGGTTGTTTAGAACCCAACAGGTGCGTGGTGGCGCAGCATGTGCCCGGAGTGCAAAGTGAAGTGGCTGATGCGCTCTCGGTTTCAGTTCAACAGGTTCAGGCGAATGGTGCCTGGAGCGGACAAGGTGGGAGAACTATGCCCGGCATGGCTGTGTGACATGGCGTCGGGTAGCATTTGAGGGAATCAGGAGACCGGTGACTGAGGCTACTTGTGCCGATGTCAGGCTGTGTGGCGAGAATGGGAGGAATTGGAGAAGGCGGCTTTTATGGAGCTTGGTTAGACAGGCTGAGTGCTGGGGGTTTTTGTCATTGATTAGCTGGGATTTTTTCAGCAGGCCGGTCCGTTTCGGTGATGATTACAAGTTGGGCGGTGTTGGCCTTCTTGTTAAAATGCAAGGGGTTCGGGATGTGGCAAAGGATTTTCTGGTGCGGTGGGGGATAAAGGGTTTTCAAAGGACGCGTGGTCGCGAGACAGGAGACGGCCACTATTGTTTCCGTCGTTGATTGGTTGGTGATGTGGTTGGGGGTATATATGCTCGTCCGATTAGGTACGAGGCTGTTTAAGGTTGCCTTCGTATTGGCATTTTTGGGGTTTTCTGCATCAGGGAATTTGGTAGCCCTGCCAGGCATGCGGTAGGCGGGCTGTTATTAGAGGTTGTTACGCTTGGTAGGGATGGCGTGAGTGCCGGTATGGTTTACGATAGACAGACCAATTAGGGGGGGGGACGTCTGGTGACATTGTTTGAATTGCCAGGGCACCACCTATGCCCAGTGGGTCAGGTGGTGGAATTCTTGCAGGTGTGGGGTGGCTACCCCGGTGTTTCTTTAGACATGTGGATGGATATGCCTTATCGTGAGTCCAGTATGGCAGTGTTGAAGAAGGCTTTATTAAAGGCCGGGGGAGTAGCCAAGGGTTATGGGCCCACTCCTTTCGGATTGGGGCAGCGACTGAAGCGGCTAAGTGGGGGGGCTGAGTGAGGATGGGACCCGGTGGATTGGGAGCTGGGATTCCTCCGGGTTTCGTTTGTATATTAGACCACATCTGATTAGGTGATGTTTGGTGACAGGGGGGGGTCCTTTATTGAGGACGGTTTGGTGGGCAGTATCTTTGTACGGAGCGGCGATGTAGGAAGCCCGTGTAAAAAAATGGCTCGGAGTTCGGGGCATGACTTGGAGTAGAGTTCGCCCTGAATTGGTGTATTATAGCCGGATTGACAAGGAACCTGTGGTTTTAATGCTGCAGGTGGGGGGGAATGACTTTGGAGCGTGGATGGTGTGGGAGTTATAAGGGAGAGCAAGGTGGATTTACTTCATTTGTGGAGGGCGTTCCATGGCATGGTGATTGTGAGGTCCGATATGGTAGCCCGAAGGCAGTGGCGTTTTAGGAGTGGATCGGATTAACAGGGCCTGGGAAAAATGGAACCGGGCGATGGGCAGGTTTGGAGCGTGGAACGGAGGTTGGTGGTTCGATTCGAGGAGTTGGAGAAGTACACCGAGCAGTATTTGAGGCGTGATGGGGTCCATTCTCACGGATGGCGGTTGGATTTGTGGAAGTTGGGTTTGAAGGATGGAAATGAACGAGCATTGGGGGTGTGGGGGGCCCGGGCCAATGTAAGGTGTCACTTGGCCGGTCTGTGGCGGGGTGATAGGTCCGTTCAGAGAGGTTTGGTGTACCGACAGTAGGTTTGTTGGTATGAAGCCACTCAGGGGGAGTGGCTTTGAGTTGGATGGGAACTTGTAGGCGGAGGTCCTGCAGGTTCTGGGGAGGGGTAATTAACGATGGAACGTTAATTACCCTACACCTCGGGTCGGTTTGGTCACGGCCGAGGTGGTCCCCTGGGCCGGTTGGAGGTTACGGCCGGGGGATAGGAATGATGGTTTGGCTCTCGGATGGACCTATCAGGTGTCATTTTGTGGAGAATATGTATATATGTACAGGTTCAGGTGTTAATGGGGTGGCATGTTGAGCCACAAGTTTGGTACATATATACTGTTGAATAAAGCTGTGGCCATTCGGCAATAAAGTTGGAGTCTGTGTCGTTACTAATATGTTTAAATTAAGGGGAAGTTTGTCACTGGAGACCCGTTTATCCCTTATAGATACGTCAAGACGGCCAGAGAGCCCCATAGGGGTGAACAGGCCCATGACGATCGGGAGGGTTAGGGTAGGAAAGAGTTAAGTGCTAAGGTTGGAGGCACATAGGGGCTGCCTGATTGGTGGGAGAGTCGGGAAAAGGGATTGGGTGAGGGACAGGATATGGGAGGGTTGGTGTGTGGGTATAAAGGGGGCTGTGCAGAGGTCACTGCCCCTTTTGACCTACAGACAGCGTGTCCCGCCCACCCGCCCTGCAATAATGTAAAAAAAAAAAAAATATATATATAAATAAATAAATGAATAAAAAGGATAATAATAATAAAATGAATAACGAGTATATATAAAAAAAAAAAAAAAATAAGAAAAAGAAAATAAATGTGAAATATATAAAAAAAAAAAAAAAAAAAAGGAATGTTGTTTTCTTTTGAGTTGTTGTCACAGCGGGGTGATAGGTCCGTTCAGAGAGGTTTGGTGTACCGACAGTAGGTTTGTTGGTATGAAGCCACTCAGGGGGAGTGGCTTTGAGTTGGATGGGAACTTGTAGGCGGAGGTCCTGCAGGTTCTGGGGAGGGGTAATTAACGATGGAACGTTAATTACCCTACACCTCGGGTCGGTTTGGTCACGGCCGAGGTGGTCCCCTGGGCCGGTTGGAGGTTACGGCCGGGGGATAGGAATGATGGTTTGGCTCTCGGATGGACCTATCAGGTGTCATTTTGTGGAGAATATGTATATATGTACAGGTTCAGGTGTTAATGGGGTGGCATGTTGAGCCACAAGTTTGGTACATATATACTGTTGAATAAAGCTGTGGCCATTCGGCAATAAAGTTGGAGTCTGTGTCGTTACTAATATGTTTAAATTAAGGGGAAGTTTGTCACTGGAGACCCGTTTATCCCTTATAGATACGTCATGCACCCAGTACTGCTTGTGGTCACGAGTGCATATTGCACCTGACAGGTTGCCTTTAATTGATAAGAAGAGCACCTACTACTATATGTGCTATTAACAAAGTGAAGATGCTTTTACACTTTAGACCAAACCGTCAATGTTTGCTGGATCAGAAGACAATAGAATAGAAGCTAGTATGGAGTCAGGATAAATAACTTTTGGCAGAATTATTGAACAGTTGTCCTGAAAGTTATGTGTGTGGTCACCGTAATATAGTCTAATGTCTTTTAGGTATGTAAAAATCAATGTCACGCTCTAACAGTGGGATCTTTGGATAAACTAACAAAAAAAGAAAAATCCCTGCATCTCTAAATAAAGAAAAAACCGTCATAGATAATTATTAAGGGATCAAAACCTGTAAACCGTAGAAAAACCCTTATTAAAACATCATTTTTATTTAATTTAAATTAAAATAGATATCCCAAATTGAAAGACATACACACATATAAATACGAACACATGGAACAAGTGCCACAGTGCAGAATGGGAGTGGTCAACACCCTACCACTTCTCCCTACCTAGCCTGCGGAGGTCGGCACCCTAGATCACGTAATGGCGCCCCCGCTCGGACGTCGGCTCACCCTCCTCTCCCTCCACTAGATTATAAGTGCAGCTAGTCTGGGAGTATAGGAGTGCTCAAAAAAGGAATTTTTCTGCACTGTCTCAAAATGATAATACAAAATGCAACAATTTAAATGTCAGGGATAAGACCTGTTTTCAGTTGGCACATTTGTGAGTATGCCTCTACAGGAAAGGGGTGTAGAAACATACAGCGGGCTCTGTCAAATGAGGACAACATGTCATGGTTTCAAACATAGTTCAGAGGGGTTTTATGCATATATGTTAGCTCTAAGATGTAAACATTCCACTCGATAGCAGCATAAAGGTGAACATATATTTAAAGTGCTGTGCATATAGCAGCCTGAAAATAGGAGGGGGGTACCCTCAGGCCCAATAACACCCTGCTTCCACCAGTGTAAGATTACAACACACTGGTAACATTCAATGACTCCCCAACCAGAACATATACAATAATCCTCAGAGACAACCCCGTAATGATAACAGCATAAATAGTAAATTCCACATGGATCAAATATTCCACTAACACCCAATCACTGTAGGAAAAAGGCGGGGATTAGGACCAAGGCAGTACGGCAGACTGTGGCCAGCTGCACATACCCCATTGTGGGAGCTCCTGAGGAACCCTGGTGGGACTAGATGCCAGGGGGAAACGCGTCGAGCAGAGCTGGAAAAGCGGTTCCTGTATCAGCCTGTACATATTTAGGCGTCCAGTGATTACACTCAAGTATATGGCTATCTGGCGATTGGTCCAAGTTTGCATAACAAGCTAAGTACTTGACTATACTATTGTCACTTTTTCCTACAGTGATTGGGTGTTAGTGGAATATTTGATCCATGTGGAATTTACTATTTATGCTGTTATCATTACGGGGTTGTCTCTGAGGATTATTGTATATGTTCTGGTTGGGGAGTCATTGAATGTTACCAGTGTGTTGTAATCTTACACTGGTGGAAGCAGGGTGTTATTGGGCCTGAGGGTACCCCCCTCCTATTTTCAGGCTGCTATATGCACAGCACTTTAAATATATGTTCACCTTTATGCTGCTATCGAGTGGAATGTTTACATCTTAGAGCTAACATATATGCATAAAACCCCTCTGAACTATGTTTGAAACCATGACATGTTGTCCTCATTTGACAGAGCCCGCTGTATGTTTCTACACCCCTTTCCTGTAGAGGCATACTCACAAATGTGCCAACTGAAAACAGGTCTTATCCCTGACATTTAAATTGTTGCATTTTGTATTATCATTTTGAGA
This sequence comes from Anomaloglossus baeobatrachus, assembly GCF_048569485.1. Taxonomy (NCBI): domain Eukaryota; kingdom Metazoa; phylum Chordata; class Amphibia; order Anura; family Aromobatidae; genus Anomaloglossus; species Anomaloglossus baeobatrachus. Next base: position 296,673,705 of record NC_134356.1, on the reverse strand, counting down.
CAGTGCAGAAAAATTCCTTTTTTGAGCACTCCTATACTCCCAGACTAGCTGCACTTATAATCTAGTGGAGGGAGAGGAGGGTGAGCCGACGTCCGAGCGGGGGCGCCATTACGTGATCTAGGGTGCCGACCTCCGCAGGCTAGGTAGGGAGAAGTGGTAGGGTGTTGACCACTCCCATTCTGCACTGTGGCACTTGTTCCATGTGTTCGTATTTATATGTGTGTATGTCTTTCAATTTGGGATATCTATTTTAATTTAAATTAAATAAAAATGATGTTTTAATAAGGGTTTTTCTACGGTTTACATCTCTAAATAAAGCAAGTGTGAACAGACACTAACTGCTAAAACTACACGAAACACGAACAAAAAGGATACAGCAGCACTCTAAGTGCCAAGACATATGCAAACAAAGAATATATGTTTACATATATACTGGCTTGTAGAGTGCTGCTGTATCCTTTTTGTTTGTGTTTTGTGTAGTTTTAGCAGCTAGTGTGCCGCCCAGTGCCCCGTTACCTTCAGGTCGTCTCAGGGTCTTCAGGGACGGCGCGTCCTGGGTCCTTCGGGTCACAGGTAGGTTGACTTCTATAGGATTCGTGACGCCACTCTCGGTATTGCGGTCAGGGCGACCGCCACTGCAGATTAGGGGATGCCTGGGGCTGATGTTGAATGCAGTTAGATGTAGTGGCCTCCCGAGAGTGAGGCTAGCCCCAGGGCCCAGTTTGGGTGTGTGGAACCACAGGTCGCAGAATGACTCACACGCACAGCAAGAATGTCTTTCAGGGTTTTTACTCACTTCAGATGGCAGGGGTGAGTAACCCGGGCAAAGCCGTGATAACCAGATGGAACCAGGAATTCCTTCAGGCTGACTTGTGAGGGTGGCTACTGACTCGCCTTCCTAGCCCTTGTGTTTTTGTGGTGACCCAGACTTGCAGTCGTACAGGGTCTCCCAGGGAAGTTGCTTTTGCCTGTTCTCCCCTTTTTCGGCTCGTCTGCTTGTAGCCTGGACCAGGTCACTCCGGCTGCTTGCCTCTTGTGAACTATGGGCCCTCTCGTTGCTACGTGGCTCCGGACTCTGTGGTGTTATGGTGGAGGGTGTGATGTACCCCCCACCTGCAGGTTGGGCAGGCCAACTGAATGGGCCCCTGCTCTGGGGACCTGTAACCCCATGCGGGCCTGGTCATCGCCTGGCAGTCCCCGTACTCAGCCACCCCGTTGCACTACAGCCATGGGTGGATTTCGGGCGGCACTCCCAGGTGACCGTTCTCCCCCATCAATAACCACTGCACTTGCGGTGTCTGACTAGTGACAGCCTCCAGGTTTCCTCCTTGCGAATTCTCTCCCTGAGCTTTACCGACTGACTGGCTCACTACTTCCTCCCCTCTGTGCTTGCCTCTGCAACTTAGCAACCAGGCTCTCTACCACACCCCTTGAGTGGAGATGGAGGCCACGCCCCCTCCTGGATTCCCCAGGGGTCCCTTCAAAGGTCAATGTGGGAGACCTGGTTACTATGCGCCTGTGTAACCACACCCCGGTCAGCCTTCTGGATTACCTGTGTTGTACTGCTCCCAGCATGGGTGCAGTACTCAGTGGTGCCTGACCAGGTCGGGGGCGCCACACTAGCACCTGTTCACACTTGCTATATTTGGAGATGCAGTTTTTAGTTTTTTTGCAGTATATATTAGAGGTGTAGACATCCCCCTATTCTGACTGTGCGCTACGACTATCAGCCACAGGAAGGTGTTGATTAAGTGAAAGATCCTATCTGTCCATATATTTGTAGATCTTTAGTCCAGGGGAAACATGGCACTATAATAGGGTACCATCATAGAAAAGTCACCTTGCGACGGTGATGGGTATATACATAAGAATTGGCCAATTTTTGGGGAAGAACATTCTATTTATTTAAGTATATTTTATATAGCATTAATGCAGTTTAATTGTCATATATTCTTTGTTTGCATATGTCTTGGTGCTTGGAGTGCTGCTGTATCCTTTTTGTATTTCTTTTGATAAATGATGACCCTATTGTCATGATACAGGCCAGCCTTTCCCTGCTGCTGGTTACACCCAGCTCTGGCCTGGTTATGTCAGGGGTTAACTTCCCTTGCTTCGTTCTGGATCCCAGGACGCTATATAATGTCTGTCTACCTATGGCTCAGTGCCAATGATATTTCTGCCTTGCAGCTTGTATACTGGCTCTGGTGAGTGTTCCTGATCTGTCCTGCCTCCCTGCTACTGTGTCCTGACTTGTACCCTCCCCCGTTCGTCTGCCTGTCCCAGTCCCAGTCCCTGACTTCCCTCTTCTGTCAGTTGTTTGTGTTTCCCTCGGCATACCTGATCTTCCGGCTTCCGACTCGGTTCTGTTTTCTCACTTAATTTTGATCCTCCCTTTGCAGTGACTTGACTTCCTGGCTAGACCCTGACTGTTTGACTACTCTATTATCCCCTGGTGGTTCGCCTGTTAACATTACTGAAGTTACTCTGCTGTACTTCAGCTGCCTTTCCGTTACAGTGTTTCTTTGTCTCTCCTTCACTACTCTGCTGCCACCTAGTGGGGAATACGCTGTACTACGTCTTTCTAGCCTTTGTACAGCATGACACCTATTATATTAGGGGTACTGCCTAGAATACGCATTAGGAAATGTGAAGAACGTGAATTGTTGTTTTTGCTTTGTTACTTTGATGTTTAGGGAACGTTTGTGACTATCTATTGCTTTATAAATACACATTTAGGACAGTTTATGCCCAACCTATTAATGTTTGATGATATATTTTTATTTCCTAGTGTTAAGTGGAGCAGGTCCCCTTACTAGGATGTTACCACAGAGATCACTACATGGCAATTACACGCTGCATTTCATCACCTCCTGTGTTTTGTCTTGGCAGTTTCGCAGATCAGATTGCACATTCTCCTTCTAATAAGGATCCCGCCGTTGTGAAATCCCTTTTCTTTCAAAAGAACCATTGTTTTTGCTATTAAAATATTAAATCTTTCCCATGAAGATTATCTGGAAAGTCTTATTATAGTAATACTACATTACTACATTATTATTATATTACTATATTACTACAATATACTACATTATTACAAAAGTGCTATTTATTAGATTGCATTCTATTATGCTTTCAGAACATTTTTGTAACACAATCAGAGAAAGTATCAGAATAAAAAAATATGTTTCTAATACCAACCACAGAATATATGTAACAGACATGTATGAAAAATGATTTTGAAGAGCCCCTCACAGTAATACTGCAATCTAACCCTCAGTTAGCCCTGCTGCAACCATAAGGGTATGCGCACATGTTCAGTATTTGGATGCAGAAATTTCTACATCTCTCTGCAGGAAAAACGCAGCTGCAACAACGCACATTTGCCGCGGTTCTAATGCATTTTTACATGCATTTCCTTAGCGTTTTTGTACAACAATGAATGCTATGAAGATAGATAATAGATATACACACATACAGTGCCTTGCGAAAGTATTCAGCCCCCTTGATTTTTTTCAAGCTTTTCCTATTTCAGGCTTCAAACATGAAGATGAAAATTATAATGATATGGTGAAGAATCAAAAACAAGGGGGGCACAATTGTGAAGTTGAATGAAATTTATTGCTTATTTTAAACTTTTTAAAATAATAAATAACTGAAAAGTGGGACGTGCAATATTACTCGTCCCCTTTACCGTCAGTGCAGCAAACTCACTTCAGAAGTTCATTGAGGATCTCTGAATGATTCAATGTTGTCCTAAATGACTGATAATGATAAATATAAGCCACCTGTGTGTAATGAAGTCTCCGTATAAATGCATCTGCTCTATGATAGCCCCAGTGTTGTATTTAAAGCACAAAGAGCATCATGAAGACCAAGGAACACAAGAGGCAGGTCCATGATACTGTTGCGGAGAAGTTTAAAGCCGGATTTGGTTGCAAAAAGATTTCCAAAACTTTAAACATCCCAAGGAGCACTGTGCAAGAGATCATATTGAAATGGACGGAGTATAATACCACTGCAAATCTACCAAGACCCAGCTGTCCCTTAAAAATTTCATGTCAAACAAGGAGTTGATTGATTAGAGATGCAGCCAAGAGGCCCATGATCACTCTGGATGGACTGCAGAGATCTACAGCTGAGGTGGAGAGTCTGTCCATAGGACAACAATCAGTCATACATTGCACAAATCTGGCCTTTATAGAAGAGTGGCAATAAGAAAGCCATTTTTCAAAGATATCCATAAAAAGTGTTGTTTAAAGTTTGCCACAAGCCACCTGGGAGACACATTAAATATGTGGAAGAAGGTGCTCTGATCAGATGAAACCAAAATCAAACTATTTGGGCACAATGCCAAATGATATGTTTGGCGTAAAAGCAACGCAGCTCATCACCCTGAACACACCATCCCCACTGTCAAACATGGTGGTGGCAGCATCATGGTTTGGGCCTGCTTTGCTTCAGCAGGGACAGGGAAGATGGTGAAAATTGATGGGAAGATGGATGGAGCCAAATACAGGACCATTCTTGAAGAAAACCTGCTGGAGTCTGCAAAAGACCTGAGACTGGGACGGAGATTTGTCTTTCAACAAGACAGTGATCCCAAACATAAAGCGAAATCTACAATGGAATGGTTCACAAATAAACATATCCAGGTGTTAGAATGACCAAGTCAAAGTCCAGACCTGAATCCAATTGAGAATCTGTGGAAAGAGCTGAAAACAGCTGTTCACAAACGCTCTCCATCCAACCTCATTCAGCTCCAGCTATTTGCAAAGTAAGAATGGGCAAGAATGTCTCTCGATGTGCATAACTGATAGAGACATACCCCAAGCAACTTGCAGCTGTAATCGCAGCAAAAGGTGGCGCTACAAATATTAACTTAAAGGGGACGAATAATATTGCACGCCCCAATTTTCAGTTTATTCTTTAGAACGTTCAATTTCACAATTGTGTCCCACTTGTTATTGATTCTTCACCATAACATTATTTATTTTATCTTTATGTTTGAAGCCTGAAATGTGGGAAAAAGTTGAAAAATTCAAGGGGGCCAAATACTTTTGCAAGGCACTGTATATATATGTATATATATATATATATATATATATATATATATATATATATAGAGAGAGAGAGAGAGAGATCTATAGGCAGACAGGAGACATATATTCCCTCCCTGTTGCACCTGTCAATCAAATAGCAGTGCATTGCTGGAACTTTACTTGCACAGCTTTCTGAAATAAAACCTCCAATCTCAGAACAACAGCTAAGCTTACATTCAGCATCCTAGCGTCAGTATAGTGCAGGCTTTGCTTTATATATGAAAATCCTGTTGGTTGGCTCCCTTTAAGTGGTGTGCTCCTCTTAATGAATTTAGAGCATCTTGTTCCTACACAACCCTCATTAAGACTGGCGTACGAAACACCAGATTTAATTAATTGTGGCCTTAGTCTTACCATTCTAATAATTAGAATAATAATTTGTTTTACCACAAATTATATTTATCACCTATCCACATAGGTTATAAATATCTGATCATGAAGGGTCTTTTCCAGCTTTCATTCTTGCTTCAGCCGTTATTAATTGTGCACGACCGCTGCCGCTCCATTCAGTACAGTGAATCTTCATCAGTTCCATAGACATAAATATATCGCCATTATTCATGTGTCATGATACTGCTCCACTCTGAGTAGTCTGTCTGACTGAAGAAAGGAAGGATGGGAAATTGGGCACCCTGATCAGTGTGGGTCTTAATGGTGAAACCTCAGCTATCATACATTTATTACACAATGTTTGGATAGGTAGTACATCCAAAAGATAAGTAATAAAATGATAATTACTTACTGGTAATTTGATTTTCCTGAAACCCATGACAGCACCTGAGACCAAGAGAAGGATCACTTCATTTGTCTCATCACAACCATAACCAACTCCAACGAGAAGGATAAGTGGGATGTAGATATTTTAAGCTAAGTGTGGACCAATCCATTTGAGACTCCTCACTTTGGACTTACAGTGGTTCAATTCTGATTAACACAACCATTTCATCTCCTAACAAGAGGACAATCTTTAAATGCAGACCAGTTTAACATGCTATCTGAGTGTGCGGGATTGACTTGAATCTGTTGGACTCACCCGCTACCCTCAGGACTGTATTTTATTAAGGCCTCGCCATGTTGTTTAATAGAATGACCACAGACCGATGGCATCATCTGGAATCCAAAAAAAGGGTAGCAAAGCTTTAAAATAGTAGTGAAAACAGACCTACAAGCCCCAAGTCAGCTGACTGACCAGGCAAAAGCCATGGCCCCAAGTTGTACATGCCACTAAAAATCATACTCCACTGATGGCCCCATCAAGTCATGCCATGAGGCAGTTGAAGAAAAACCTAGATCTGAGGTGACAGGTTATACCACTGTGACGCCCTGGGCAAGCCAGGGGTCACAGGTCATTGCACCAACACACCCTACACCCCAGTTAGGCACATCAAAGCTAACCTAAAATCCTTGTTGCCTTCCTCCAGGGGCTGATGTTCACACCAGGGGGTGGGCCAGGCGGTTGGCTCCGCCCACCGAGGAGTTCACAGCCCTGGAGGCGGGAAGAACCAGGCAGATAAGAAAAGTTAGAGTTTGGAGGAGGAGGTGGAAGGAGTAAACAGCTAAGATGAGCTAAGGAAGTAAAGTGGTAAAGGAGGAAAGTAAGAGCGGTGACAGTAAGAAAGCCTGAAGTAGGTCCAGCTGTGTGCAGGACAGAGTCAGCAAGGTCAGCAACGGCGGTGATTGTCCGGAGGGGTGACCGTTTGGAAGTTCCTGGAAGGACCGCGGACGGGTGGTGGCCCGGCGGTCTGGAGCAGTGTACAAAGGACAGTCAGCACCAGGGCAGGGGTCTCGGACCCCGGCAAGGCTAGGAGTCGCCATAATTTGCCAAATCCGTCAGTGAAGGGGACGTAGATCCCCCAACAACCAAGTCCCGATTGAAGGCAACAGCCCAACCATTACAGTAGAGACACCACCACCGCCAGGGCACCAGTTTCTAAGGGCCAGCGCCTGCGGGCAAAGAGTAGAGCTCCTCTGGTCCAGCTTGAAGCCGGGGAGCGGGTTACCGGTGGGAACCCATCGAAACCATCAGAGACTAAGGTGCAGGAAGAGGGACATCACCGTCACCTACTGGGGAAGCAAGTGCAGCCGTCCGTGTGGAACCGTCTCTCCAGCCATGTGGTTTACCGAGAACTGTGTCACTGTCTCAGGCTGAGTGAGTACCACCGTGCCGCAAGGCACAGCGCGGCCCCCGCGTCCCTGCGCCCACCAGGCCCTGCATCTCCCACCTCCTCACCGGGCCCCGGGATCACCAACCCCTACCCACGGAGGGGCAACACAACACCTGGCTGCTCCGCATCACCACTCCCGGGATCCCCATATTGAGCAGCGGTGGTGAAATCACCACAACCGTGGGTGGCGTCACGGACAATAAACAATTCCCACTCCCAAAAACCCCTTTCACTCACGGCCGAGGAGCGCCGCTCGAGAACCCCCGGGATCCGGCCCACAGCTCGAGCCACCACTGAGCAGCGGCAGCGGCCGGACCCGAGCAGAGGGGTGAGCGCAGTGCTGACACCCTCCTCCCCGCCCCCGACAACTTGGCGTCACGAACAGGATCTTACCGCTCTGCCGTCTGGTAGAGGTGCGCCTTGTGACCGCCAGAGGTATCCGGCAGGAAAATTTCAGAAGTCGCCATGTTTGGCGCGAAAAGTTCCTGCTCGAGCGTCTTCTCGAGTTGCAGAGACGCGAAGGCCAAAACCCCGCCCCGAGAGAGGAGGGGCCGGAAAGAGCTAAGGGGGACAGAAACAAGATGTCTGCGCCCGACGGAGCCGCTGGAGGAGCGGTGGTCGCAGCCGCATGTAACTAGCGCTGTAGCGTGCAGGGATGCCAAGACTCTGCTGAAACACGTTCCTGGATCCAGAAGCAAGATGTGCCAGAAGCTCCAGGCCCAAGTCCACTTCATGCTGGCGAAGTAGACGTCGGAGATGAAGGGCCCGGCCGCAACCGTTTGGGCATCTGAAGTGGAGGTGGTCTCAGAGGAGCGGGTAAGCGACCCACGCCCCTATGTCCCCGAGGGATCGGTCGATACGGCTGAGGGGCCCGGCCTGCTGTCGTCCACCACGCTACCTCCGTCACTGCCCATGCATGCGGCCAACGCCCCGACCGACCCGTTACCCCTGCCACCGGTAGCGGAGCCCGCAGCATCTGTGGGAGAGGGCCCAGACCTGCGGCCCCCGGGCCTTACCTTTACCATCGCCCTGGCACTCGTCCCGGCTTCCAGCCCAGCCGCGACGGAGATGATGACGGCCCCGGCAGTCCGCCCGGCCGCAGCGGAGGCGATCCTCGATCAAACGCCAACACCGCAAGTCACGTTGACTACTCCCAGGCACCGGGCCTCGGCTGAGGCACGGGGGGATGTAGCTGCCAAGCGGCAGAGCAGGCCACGTCACAGCGGGGTCCCTCATTACTGGAGGTGCCGGTCGTAGCCGACACGGAGGGACTCTGGCTGGGTCCGTCCCCCGCACACGCTGAACAGGAGCAAGCAGAAAGTGCTCCAGACTGGGAGCGGAGGCAACAGAAGCTGCGCAGGGAGATCAATGCCAGAGAGGGGTGTAGAGCGGATGTGCATGCCCGCATGTATATGGAAGAAGATCGCCTGCAGCGAGCTACCATTGGGGTCCAGAGCGGTGCACCATGTGATGGTGGCACTAGAGCCCCACGAGTGGGAATGGACTGTTGAGCCGCAAAAGGCAGCGGAGTGCCGCTGCACAGTCCCCGTTGGGACCACCACTGAGTTAAGTTTGAAAAATGATGATTACCGAAGTTTAACCTGATTGTCTGCTTGATTTGGAAAACCGGCCGTTGCCGGCACCGTTGTCCCCGTGGGGACCGTTTCAAAAAGTTGTTTTGCATGAGGAACTGCTCATGGACAAGCCCGTGAACTTGCAGGGCAACCACAAACGTTAAGTGGCATGTAAATAAGTTGTTTGCCGTTACCGTTTTCCGCAATGCCGCCTCCGGAGAGGCAGGTTGGAGGGAGGGCCCGCAGCAGAGCCGGCTGGGGCCCAGCCGCCACAGGAACCGGTGGCTACCCTCTGGAGGGGAAGGACAGATCCCGCTCGGGTAACTTGTGCTGGACTGTGGGTCACGGGGTGCTGCCTGGGCTTTAGGGGCAGCATCAGGGCCAGGTTGCTTGGGTGGGAGAGAGCGGAAACCGTAACCGTAAACCGTTTGAAACGTTTAAGTAAAAGTGCCTCCCGTTATGGGAAGAATTATTAAAAATGTAAATATGTTACCGTTTACAATGTTATACCTTTTTACAGAAAAATAAAACCGGTGTTGGACGGGCAGCCCACGGACGGTCTGCATTTTGCTAAGGAGGAATGTGACGCCCTGGGCAAGCCAGGGGTCACAGGTCATTGCACCAACACACCCTACACCCCAGTTAGGCACATCAAAGCTAACCTAAAATCCTTGTTGCCTTCCTCCAGGGGCTGATGTTCACACCAGGGGGTGGGCCAGGCGGTTGGCTCCGCCCACCGAGGAGTTCACAGCCCTGGAGGAGGGAAGAACCAGGCAGATAAGAAAAGTTAGAGTTTGGAGGATGAGGTGGAAGGAGTAAACAGCTAAGATGAGCTAAGGAAGTAAAGTGGTAAAGGAGGAAAGTAAAAGCGGTGACAGTAAGAAAGCCTGAAGTAGGTCCAGCTGTGTGCAGGACAGAGTCAGCAAGGTCAGCAACGGCGGTGATTGTCCGGAGGGGTGACAGTTTGGAAGTTCCTGGAAGGACCGCGGCCGGGTGGTGGCCCGGCGGTCTGGAGCAGTGTACAAAGGACAGTCAGCACCAGGGCAGGGGCCTCTCGGACCCCGGCAAGGCTAGGAGTTGCCATAATTTGCCAAATCCGTCAGTGAAGGGGACGTAGATCCCCCAACAACCAAGTCCCGATTGAAGGCAACAGCCCAACCATTACAGTAGAGACACCGCCACCGCCAGGGCACCAGTTTCTAAGGGCCAGCGCCTGCGGGCAAAGAGTAGAGCTCCTCCGGTCCAGCTTGAAGCCGGGGAGCGGGTTACCGGTGGGAACCCATCGAAACCATCAGAGACTAAGGTGCAGGAAGAGGGACATCACCGTCACCTACTGGGGAAGCAAGTGCAGCCGTCCGTGTGGAACCGTCTCTCCAGCCATGTGGTTTACCGAGAACTGTGTCACTGTCTCAGGCTGAGTGAGTACCACCGTGCCGCAAGGCACAGCGCGGCCCCCGCGTCCCTGCGCCCACCAGGCCCTGCAACTCCCACCTCCTCACCGGGCCCCGGGATCACCAACCCCTACCCACGGAGGGGCAACACAACACCTGGCTGCTCCGCATCACCACTCCCGGGATCCCCATATTGAGCAGCGGTGGTGAAATCACCACAACCGTGGGTGGCGTCACGGACAATAAACAATTCCCACTCCCAAAAACCCCTTTCACTCACGGGCGGGGAGCGCCGCTCGAGAACCCCCGGGATCCGGCCCACAGCTCGAGCCACCACTGAGCAGCGGCAGCGGCCGGACCCGAGCAGAGGGGTGAGTGCAGTGCTGACACCCTCCTCCCCGCCCGCGACACCACGATTATGAAACTGCTGTAATACCTTCAGGCAGGCCAACACGAGACATGAGGGGGCTGGCCAAACACACAAGACATGAAGCCCAACATGAGGCAACAGGCTCCACACACAAGAGGCCAGACATCAGGTGGCAAGCCCCACACACAAGACAAGAGACCAGACATGAGGTGGCAGGCCCACCACACAAGACATAAGGCCCCACATGAGGCGACAGGCACCACACACAAGATATAAGGCCCCACATGAGGTGGGAGGTCCAACCCACAAGACATGAGGCCAGACATGAGGCAGCAGGAACAACACACAAGACAAGAGGCCAGACATGAAGCAGAAGGCCCAACACACAAGACGTGAGACCAGACATGAGGCAGCAGGTCCAACACACAAGACGTGATGTCAGAAATGAGACGGCAGGCCCTACACAAAAGACATGAAGCCAGACATGAGACGGCAGGCTCAATACATAAGACAAAAGGCGACAGACTCAATATACAAGACATGAAGTCAGACATGAGGAGATTTGAACACAGGATCTTTTGACAAGACAGGCTCTTTAATCAACTAATCTACAGCACCTAAACAAGACTTGCAAGGCTGCAAGGATACATACCAGGATGCAAGGCTGAATGCCAGGCTGCAGGCCGAACGCCCAGGCTGCAGGCCACACACCCAGCTTACATATCACACACTTAGGCTACACGCCACATGCCCAGGCTGCATGCCATACGAGAGGACTGCAAGCCACATGCCTACAAGGTTAGACAAAAAATGTCAGGCTACAAGACATGAGAGAATTACTAGGTCACAGGACTACTGAAACGCAAATCATCAGACCCCATATGAAACATAGGTAGATACTGAGGCATTAGGTGTAGATTCACCCAGACTGATGTAAGCATTTCAGCGCCCAACTGAGCTCCTGTGCTCGCTGCCATTCTTACTAGAGGTTGCTACAGAACACGCTATGGTGTTTTACGATGCACAGCTGCTCCAGCCATGTGAACAAGGCTCCTAACACCCAAAGGATAGGAAACCATATTGAAGGAGGAGGAGGGAGTCCCCTTTTTAGTTTGTGCTCTTAACTTCCTGTCCAGGAAGGTTTCCCTTGCAGCACCACTAAAGATACACTTGCAGGTCTACCAAAGGGAGACCAAATTATTACTTGGTTCTCAATTAAAAGGAACCTGTCATGTGAAAAAAACACTATTAACCTGCAGATATGGGGTTAATCTGCAGGTTAATAGCATTTTGGACCTGCAGAGAACCTGCTATAACTCTGCCCCAGCACTGACTGATAGACATGTCTAAGGCTAGTTTCACACTTGCGTTGGACGGGATCCGTAGCATTGCATTGTGTGACGCATGGAACGGATGCGTTGCATATAGTGGCACAACGCATGCTACAGATCGTACAAAATAACGCAATCTGTTGTAGTTTTTTTTCCTTGACTTTACACATCTGAGCATGCGCAGTTGTGTAAAGACAGCTGCGTTAACGGAATCCGTCAAATGACGCATTCTAACGGAATCCGCCACCATAGGCGTCCATTATAAAAACAACGGACGCCTAACGGATTCCTGCAGGTTGCGTTTTTTTGACACTCTGCCAAGCGCAGAAAAACGTTACATGCTGCGTTCCATCCGCCCGATGCAGCGTCAAAATAACGACGCTGCGTCGTCCAGCGGATGCAACGCAGACTCTTGCGTTACAGTGCGTCGTCCATACAAGTCTATTGAGAATAGCGCAGTGCATTAACGGACTGCGCTATTCTCCATAGTGATGGAATGCGCTGAACGCAAGTGTGAAACTAGCCTAATGCAGACCCAGCTATCAGTCAGTGCTAGGGCAGAGTTACAGCCGCCACTCACAATACACTGATTGGTAAAAAACCTGTGCCGCCCCCGCGTCAACAGCCAGGCTGTTCGGATCCGGATCTGCGGTGGTTCAAGGGGTCTCCAGACCCGGGGGTCAGGGTTGCGCGGCCACTCGGAATAAAGAAAAAGTATTTACACGGGATGGTATGTTTAAAGTTCGTGACGCCACCCGTGGTGCGTGGTAAGATGGAGTACCACCGCTGCGATTGGGAGTACCCAGTGGCGATGTTGGGGGCAGCCAGGTGTTTAACCCCTCCACGGGTATGGGGAATGCCCCGGGACTCGGTGATGGTGATGGGAGGTGCCGTTGGGGAGGTAAGGGTCACTTGCGTACTCACTCAGTCCAATAACGCTAACACCGACAACTGAGGTAAACCAAAGTTCTGGACACCACTGCCGATGAGAGGGAGCACGCCTGGATCCCGTGCCCGTTGGTGTTGCCTGTTAGTCTGTGACCTTTGCTTTGGCACCTTGTCTTCTAGTTGGTCCCTTTAGTGTGAAACTAATCGGGGCCCGCTCACCAGTATGGCTAACTGGGTGAGCTTGCTCTCAGGGTTCACGCTTGGGATTTTCTGGACCGTGTAGTGGGAAAGTCCTATCCCCCTCGTTGCGCTAGTACCCAGATTTTGGAGCGGGTGGAGAATGGATCTTGAAGGCTCCGTCCTCGTCGGGTAAATTGTCAGGACGCCTGAAGCACCTTCCTGAGCTAGGATCCACGTACCCCGTCGTGCCCTGGCTCCTGCCCGGTGATGGCACAAGGCCGCTGGCTGTCCTCTTCGACAGTCCGTACCAATTGTCACGATCCCCTGCAACCGGGGTCCAGCTCGTACCAGGCACTGACCAACGTCTGCCACCTAGTAGTCTCAAGGAGCACAACTCCTGACCTCTCCTCTCGAGAGTCACCACTCAACTAACTGACTCCTAACACTCCTGAACACCCCTTAACGAACCCCCCAAGTGGGCGACCCTGTTCCACTCAGGCCGCCCACTGGTGTGTCTGGTGGCTGTGGTGCAGAGTGTTCCTAGGAATTTGATTTAGCTTGTTCTTGGCAACACCAAAGGTCAGGGACCCGTAACCAAGGAGGAGGTGGATATTGTACAGAAGGGCAGATTGCACAATACCCTGTGACGACCTGATAGGCCAGGGCGTCACAAACCCATATTAGAATTAGATGTCAGTCAGTGCCAGGGGTATGATTGCAGCCACCACAACTACACGCTGATCAGTGACTGAACCCGTGTCGGCAGCACCCCAATGAATGGAAGTCAAATTCTGCCAGAAGGAATAAAGTTCATTTCCTCCTGGCAGTGGGGCTGTAAGTGCAGGCACTGGCATATTAACCCTATATCTGCAGATTAACAGTATTTCTTTACATGATAGATTCCCTTTAAAGCACCACTTTAGCTAGGTTTTTTATTGCACCACTGCAATGGTGCTTTAAATCTAAGTCCCCTGCTCCCTGTCTTACACTCACCTTCCGGTTGCTTCATCTTTTATTGCCATTGCACCAGCCAGTCTTGGCAATTTGTGACCTGCCAGCGAGCTGCAGTGCTTCTTGGAGTGCGCCAGAGGTACAACTCAATGCATCCCTATGAGAGTCTGGCCTTGTTCTCACTCTCATAGAGATGCATTGAGTGCTTGTGACAAAATTTCTGATGACTCACAAGTTATAGTCACAAGATGGAGTCGTGGAACCAAAGCAACATCGATAAAAGGTGAGGATGCCAAAAGATGGGTACTGGGGCAGGGGGCTTACATTTAAAGTGCCACTCCAGGGCTGAAATAAAAAAAAAAAACTGGAGTGGTGATTTAAGTCATGTTTGGATGAACTGGAACTTCCAGCGCTTGAGACATTGTAGCCTCTCTGACCACCGAGTACCTAAATACATAGCAGGTGAACCAAAAAAAAATCATTTTGGCCTCTAAATTAGCTTCATTTGAGCTTGGAAATGCTAGACTTAAGCCTGCTTTACACCTTACAATTAGGTATGCGATCTCGTATGCGATGTGACACGCCCAGGTTGCATACGGGATCTTATGAGATTGCATGTAGGTCGTTCATTTGCTGTCACACGAGCGTTAGTAGTCTATGTTAAATTGATCAATTTTGTGTGCGATCCTTTAGATCATGTGTTCTGTGACGTATGCATTGGGCACCCTTTTTTTTTTTTTATTTATTTATTGACTTGCCAAGCGTGTGTAATGTGTAGGGATGCGTTTTTACTATGTCATCTGCCATTCAGCTCTGCTACCTGGCCGCTGACAGCAGCCACAGACAGCCATGTAGCAGAGCTGAATGGCAGATGACAGCAGACACAGACAGAGCCGCACTGTCAGAATGAACTCGGGTGAACTTCACCCGACTTCATTACCATGCTGCGGCTCTGTCTGTGTCGCGTCCTGATTAGCGGTCACCAGTGAAGGACTCACCGGTGACCGCTAATCTCCTGAGTAGCTGAATTGATCAGCCCTCTCTCATACTTAGGCCCCTTTCACACGTCAGTGATTCTGGTACGTTTGTGCTTTTTTTAAAACGTACCAGAATAACTGACATACGCAGACCCATTATAATGAATGGGTCTGCTCACACGTCAGTGATTTTTCACTGCACGTGTCTCCGTGCGGCGTACCCGCGTGTGCGTGATTGCTGCACGGAGACATGTCCATTTTTTTCTGGCATCACTGATGTCCCACGGACCATGCAGTGGTGTGGTCCGTGAAACACATGCCAGAAAAAAACGTGCATTTAAAATAATAAACATTTTAACTCACCCGGCGTCCAGCGATGTCCTCTGCAGCCCGTTCTCCCTGCTGCTTCTAAGCCGGCTGATTACTGTCGCGCATATTCATTATGCGCGACACAGCCGACCCGGAAGCAGCTGCTGCGGGGGTCACCGCCGGCCGGATGCTGCACCGCGGGAGCGATCAGCACCATGGACAGCAG
This sequence comes from Anomaloglossus baeobatrachus, assembly GCF_048569485.1. Taxonomy (NCBI): domain Eukaryota; kingdom Metazoa; phylum Chordata; class Amphibia; order Anura; family Aromobatidae; genus Anomaloglossus; species Anomaloglossus baeobatrachus. Next base: position 296,658,247 of record NC_134356.1, on the reverse strand, counting down.
GAGCGGGCGCAGGTGAGTGAATCTCTAAGTGCAATCACGGGCCACGGAGAACGGAGCCCGGATTACACTTAGACAACCCACGTGTGCCGTGATTTTCGGCACACGCAGGGACATGTGCGTGTTTTACACGCCAGTGAAAAACGTCTGTGTTTTTCACTGACGTGTGAAACGGGCCTTACCGATCCCCGATCACCGGCGCGGCACTGCACGGCATTCACACTGCTCCGGCGGCTTTCACTATTTTGAAAAAGCCCGCCGCTAATTAAACAATCTCGTATTCCCTGCTTTCCCCGCCCACCGGCGCCTATGATTGGTTGCAGTGAGACACGCCCCCACGCTGAGTGACAGGTGTCTCACTGCACCCAATCACAGCGGCCACTGCTGTATCCAGCGGGTAACCTCAGTGACAGCTCAGCTGATCGCGCTATTCCCTTCATTAGCTGCGTGGAGCTGACAGGAATGCCGTGCAGCGCCGCGCCGGTGATCGGGGATCAGTGTGTATGAGAGAGGGGATAAGAGGGATAGACTGACATGGACAGAGAGAGAGGGACAGAGATAGTGACCGACTGACAGAGATTAGTGAATGACAGACATTGTGAGGCGCTTCAGAACGCAGTTTTTCAGCTGTGCTCTGAAGTGGACCTTTTTTAAGCTGTGATGCAGAGCGCACACCTGCGCACATAGCCTCAGACATCACAATCGTATGAGGGATGTCACACGTTACAATTGACTAGGTTCGTGCAACAAAACGCTCAATTCTAGACAAAGATACGATGTGTTTGCGATCAACGGTTTTGCGTTCAATCCTGATCGTACGTAGCTGTCACACGCAGATACCTCACAATCGATGCCGGATGTGCGTCACTTACAACTTGACCCCAACGACGGATTGTGAGATATATTGAAGCGTGTAAAGCGGGCTTTAGACATTGAAAAGTACTCAAAACAGGAAATATATTAGGATAATCTGTAGGGAAAAAAAAGAAATAGACTAATAACAAAAAACTTTAACTTTTGTATTAGAAATGTGATAAAGACATTTGACATGTAAAAACAGAATCATGTCCCCACTCCCCTGTTCTATTTGAGACTGACCGGAGAGTGGCCTTCTATTTTTAAAATCCAGTTGTCAAATAAAGTGACCTAAATGTCAATGAAATGCTTGCCCTGCTACAATGTATATATGTCATACAACTGTCATGAACTCCGATTTTAATGGGAACCTGTGGTGCATAGGGATAGATTGATGCAGAGTTTTATTTTTAAAGGGAACCTGTCAGGTGCAATATGCACCCAGGACCATGAGCAGTTCTGGGTGCATAGTGCTAATCCCTGCCTATCTGTCCCTGTATACACTAGCATAGATAAAGAGATCTTTAGAAAAAGTATTTCTAAAGATCTTTTACCGTATGCTGATGGGCGCAGAGACTAGTCCCCTGGGAGTTAGTTCCCTTGTCAGTCGGTTCCATTAGCATGTTAGTATGCCCCTGTGGGTGTGCTAACATGCTAATGAATACGCAGCGTCACAGGATGATCTCACTCACCTCTCCGCCACTGCATCCGATGCTGGATTTCGGCTCAATGCACATGACCCCGGAATTTGGGTCATGCACATTACTTCAATTTGAAGCCAGGATGAGCACACCCGAGATCATAGAGCGCATGACCCAAACTCCCAGTATGTGTTTAGCAACAGTTAGGAAATGCTAGGAGTTGTTGTTACCAGCCATTATTAGACAGTGGACCATAAGGAACCTCTGTATTGATGAGACATAGTCAGTATTACATACAGGTACCTTATAGACGACATTTTCACTGATTGGAGTTGTTTCCGTCCCTTTTGTCTCCACATAGCACAGACACCATGATGTAATTTCATGCCTAGAACTCTTTGCAGACTTCCCTCATCTCAGCCTTAAGCAGCACTTCCAAACACTGCGTTAAATATAAAAGTATCATACTGGCCATAAATAAAAATATCTCACATGCTGCACCCCTAAATACATATTTGACCCTTACTGTGCTTCCTGCACAAAATATTGCTCCCCCCACATTACCCCTGTGTATAATATTCCTCTTACAAGGCCCCTCTATATAATATCCCTCCCCCCACACTGCCCCTCTGTATAATATCCTCCTCACACTACCCATCTCCATAATGTCATTCCCCAATACTGTCCCTTTCAATATCCCCCTACACAACCTCTCTCCATAATATCCCCCATATTCCCCTTCTCCCTAATATCCCCCCCACACTGTCCCTTTTTATACTGTCCCCCAACACTAAGCCACTCTATAATATCACTACCCCACACACACGCCCCCTCTCTAAAATATTCTCTCAAGCTGCCCCTTGCTATATTGTACCCCTTCTCACAATATTCCCCCATAGTGTAAGAGCCTGGCACACAATTAATCTTCAGCTCCTCCATGGAGTGCTTACAGGAGTTGATGTCTCTGATCCTTCTGTGGCGTCAATAGCAGCGTGATGATTTCAGCAGCATACTGACCTCATCACGCTGCTGCACATTGGAGCTGAGGCAGACCAGTTGCAAAGTCCAATGTTGCACAAGTTTACTCACAGAATGAAAGATGTTTTCTCCTTGGCTTTCCTGATATTTCATTGATATTGCCCTCCATATAATCCAGGATCCAGTGCAAGAGGATAAAAAACAGCCTCAGAGCATCACTGATTCATTCCCATACTATAGTATACCAATATAGTCTGTGTTCTTTTGAACCTATGCTTCAATATCCACACATTCAACTCATCCATAAGCCCATAGTTTGTTTTATCACTCCACAGAACAGAATAAAACTTCTGTGGTATATATAGTTTTGGGCATACTAGATGTGACTTTTCTTGTGCTTTTTGATCAAAAAGGAAGTACGTATTGTAGTTGTACCACAGAGACCTTCAGCAGTTAGTATATGCTTTAATGTGCAAATTAAAACCTCATTCCCTGCTGCCACCAAATCTTGCTGCATCTCTTTTGCAGTCACATGAGGGCTTTGGACCACCTGCTTCCTCGGGAATCTGGAGACAGCATGTGGTAGCTTTCTCTTTCTGCCATGTCTTGTTAGTGAAGTTAGTATGCACCATTAACTCTGAACTTGAACCTTCACTATTTTTATATACCTTTCCTTGTTTGATTTCTGTTAGATTTCTTCTCTTTGCTTTTTGGACCAGTTTTTCAACAATTTGAGAATCTTCGTGAAGTGCAGACTGATGAGGAATGAGTTAAGATTCCTAAAGACTCCTGTGAAAAGTTGTTGTCTGGCTATGCATCATGTTAGTAGCAGGTCGTAACAGCCAAAACGGTTCCTCTAAGTACTAAAGATGCTTGTCATGAAGGGTTGAAGTTTATAGTCATCAACAGTGGCATTTTGTGTTAAATTTGGAGAAACCATTTGTGCAATTAGATGTCCTGAGCTGTTTAAAGTGTTCTTGTTTCATTGGTTTATTGGAAAAATTGTCAATTTAGCTATTAAAAATTATATGCAATGGGAGTTGAATCATTTTGCTTGCAACGGTATGCTCCTTCACGTACACTATTATCACTGGGTTTGAGGTCACTCCCAAGATGCCTGCACAATGGAAGGTAGAAGATGATTCATCTCGAGCCCTGATGTCACAGTCAAATCTTAAATGATTAGGTCAATTTGAGCAGCTTCCTGAGCTGTGTCCTTGATGTAATCCTGTTATTTGTAATCACAGAGGTCATTGTATCACCCGCTGAACAAGAACATTTCCCATGGCTCTGTATAGATTTACACATAAGCAGGTGTTACCATTTACTGTAAATCATCTCACAATTTGTAAAATGTATGGTAACTAAGCAGTCATCAGTCTCATTACCTACTCTGGGCTCTGGCGCATTCAGCATAATAGCATAATAGTTTTCGCTCAATTGGAAGGACTACTGCTAACACGGATACTATTAGTTAATGAGGTTGACCACACTTTAACATTGATGGGCTATCCTTAGGATAGGTCATCCATGTCTGATTGGCAGGGATACGACACGTCCACCGATCAGCTGTTCCGTGTGCAGCAGGCGGCTGTAAATGCTCAATTCTGGAGCTGACCTGTCAATTGATAGCGGCCAGTGCTGGGTCCTGCATTGATTTGAATGGGAGGAGGATGAACAGTACCCAGCCGCGGCCATAGTCAGAAGATGGGGCAGCCCCTGAACTGAGCATTTCCGGCAGCCAGGACCTGGAACAGGTGATCAGCGGGGGCACAGGGTGTCAGACCCCCGCTGATCAGACATTGATGACCTATCCCAAGGATAGCCAATCAATATAAAAGTAGTGGCCAAGCACTTTAAAAATCAAAGGTAAATATATAGAAATGTTTGGAGCTGGTGATGTAAGGTACTTGGATATTGGTTAACTTCCAAAACAAGTCTAAATGGTTATGGAAGCTCTACAACTATGTAAATATACAGTATAGCACAAATAGACTCAGTTTACAATATAGAGTACATCAGGTCCAGACTATGCCTAAAGCCATGATGTCAGGTAGCACAGCAGCAGTCTCTACAATGTAGGAAAAGAGAAGTGCTCTCAAAGGGCACTGTTGGCATACCATACGATGGAATCATACAAGGCTTAGCTTTGTAACTGTGAAAATGAATGCTTCTCTTATTTTTTGTATATAATGTACACAGCATGACATCACATCTATTAGCACATGACATCACAGGTTTGCTCTAAGGCCCAGGAGCTTTAAACTACATGTCATATACTTATAGTATTACACATTGATTATTGTAGGCTTCAAACATGTGTATGGCCTCCAGCTGAAGATAGGGGCAGGCACTGGATTAGAATATAACAGTTATTACAAAGTAGATCAAAGATAGGGCAAATATAAATAATTTTCAAAGATACAGTGGGGAAAAAAAGTATTTAGTCAGCCCCCAATTGTGCAAGTTCTCCCACTTAAAGAGATAAGAGAGGCCTGTAATTGACATCATAGGTAGACCACAACTATGAGAAACAAAATGAGAAAACAAATCAAGAAAATCACCTTGGCAAGATTTTTTTTTGCAAATTATGGTGGAAAATAAGTATTTGGTCAATAACAAAAGTTCATCTCAATATTTTGTTAGATATCCTTTGTTGGCAATGACAGAGGTCAAACGTTTTCTGTAAGTCTTCACAAGGTTGGCACACACTATTGGTGGTATGTTGGCCCATTCCTCCATGCAGATCTCCTCTAGAGCAGTGATGTTTTGGGCTTGTCACTGGGCAACATGGACTTTCAACTCCCTACAAAGGTTTTCAATGGGGTTGAGATCTGGAGACTGTTTAGGCCAATCCAGGACCTTCATATGCTTCTTATGAAGCTACTCGTTTGTTGCCCTGGTGTTGTGCTTGGGATCATTATCATACTGAAAGACCCAGCCACGTTTCATCTTCATTGCCCTTGCTGATGAAAGAAGGTTTGCACTCAAAATCTCATGATACATGGCCTCATTCAATCTTTCATGTGCATGGATCAGTTGTCCTTTGCAGAGAAACAGCCCCAAAGCATGATGTTGCCACCACCATGCTTCACAGTAAGTATGGTGTTTTTTGGATGCAATTCAGCATTCTGTCTCCTCCAAACACAACGAGTTGTGTTTCTACCAAACAGTTCTACTTTGGTTTCATCAGACAATATGACATTCTCCCAATATTCTTCTGGATAAGCCAAATACTCTCTAGCAGACGTTAGATGGGCCTGGACAAGTACTGGCTTAAGCAGGGGAACACATCTGGCACTGCAGGATCTGAGTCCCTGGCGGCATACTGTGCTACTGATAGTAGCCGTTGTTATGGTGGTCCCAGCTCTATGCAGGTCATTCACTAGGTCCTGGCAGAAACTACCTACTTGTTATTTTCAAATTATTATACTTTATTGATATGCATTAAAAACCAAACAAAAACAAACATTTGTGGACTAAAATTTTTTGAATACCGTGGAGGCTACTATGAACCCGATTCAAAAAACTTTGAGACCAGATTGGCCCAAACCACGAGTATATGTAGTCAGAGGAGGGAGATGGGGGGGGGATTCCCTCTCCTCTCACCCTATGAGTGTATCACTGCCTGCCAATGGAGTACATCCTAATGTAAACGATGCCCCCATTCCTCGGCGGCTATCCCTCCTCTGATCCTCGCTCTTGTGTCAGGTCACTGGGGTCTCAAGTAGGACGAATACTCTTATCACTAAGGGCTCACAGCAAAAAATAGTGAACACCTACCACTTATAAACTCAGTGCACATTACTATCTTGGCCCAAATGCAGATGATTCAATACGAGGTGATGTTAGTCCATATCTCATATATAGGGCGGGGGGGGGAAATATATATCCCTAATCAGCTTACCCCTACCTGGCAATGGAGTACACCCTTAGTTTCCTGGTGTCCCCACTCCTCGGCGGCTTGCCCTCATAAACCCTCAACTCTCTCTCAATTTATTCGGGACTAAGTTATTATGATATGGAGCAGAAGATCATAGATCCTTCATCTGTCATATTAGGGAGTGCTTTGAAAACAAAAAATTCCATCTCACTTAGTGCACATCGATAGCCTGGCCAAAATGCAGACAATTAAATAAATTTGATATTAATCCATATCTCATAAAAGGGATTTTTAATAATAAATGTCCCTAGATGGCTTGCCCCTGCCTGGCAAATGAAGTACACCCTTAATTTTCTGGTGCCCCCACTCCTCGGCGGCTCGCCCTTGTAAGCCCTCAACTGGTATTATACCACTTTGATCCTTGAAGGTGACACATCCAAGGAGGCTATTATGCTCTTTGTCAAAATCTCCTGATGAACTCCATCCATAAACAGGGCGGAGAGAAACGCGTCGAGATAAGAGATACGATTTTTTGAGAAAAAGATATGTCTCCAGAGCACTCCCCAATATGACAGATAAGTGATTGATGATTTATTGTTCCATATCTCAAAAACCAAATCCCGAATAAATTAAGAGGGAGTTGAGGGCTTACAAGGGCGAGCCGCCGAGGAGTGGGGGCACCAGAAAATTAAGGGTGTACTCCATTTGCCAGGCAGGGGCAAGCCATCTAGGGACATTTATTATTAAAAATCCCTTTTATGAGATATGGATTAATATCAAATTTATTTAATTGTCTGCATTTTGGCCAGGTTATCGATGTGCACTGAGTGAGATGGAATTTTTTGTTTTCAAAGCACTCCCTAATATGACAGATGAAGGATCTATGATCTTCTGTTCCATATCATAATAACTTAGTCCCGAATAAATTGAGAGAGAGTTGAGGGTCTATGAGGGCAAGCCGCCGAGGAGCGGGGACACCAGGAAACTAAGGGTGTACTCCATTGCCAGGTAGGGGTAAGCTGATTAGGGATATCTATTTCCCCCCCCTGCCCTATATATGAGATATGGACTAACATCACCTCGCATTAATCATCTGCATTTGGGCCAAGATAGTAATGTGCACTGAGTTTATAAGTGGTAGGTGTTCACTATTTTTTGCTGTGAGCCCTTAGTGATAAGAGTATTCGTCCTACTTGAGACCCCAGTGACCTGACACAAGAGCGAGGATCAGAGGAGGGATAGCCGCCGAGGAATGGGGGCATCGTTTACATTAGGATGTACTCCATTGGCAGGCAGTGATACACTCATAGGGTGAGAGGAGAGGGAATCCCCCCCCCCCCATCTCCCTCCTCTGACTACATATACTCGTGGTTTGGGCCAATCTGGTCTCAAAGTTTTTTGAATCGGGTTCATAGTAACCTCCACGGTATTCAAGAAATTTTAGTCCACAAATGTTTGTTTTTGTTTGGTTTTTAATGCATATCAATAAAGTATAATAATTTTAAAATAACAAGTAGGTAGTTTCTGCCATAACCTTGAAATCTATTACCTATAATTTATACATTCTTTCTGAATTAATTCACTAGGTCCCCCCATGTAGGTCTGGGATTTTTGCTCTCCGTTCTTGTTATCATTTTGACCCCACGGGTTGAGATCTTGCGTGGAGCCACAGATCGAGGGAGATTATCAGTGGTCTTGAATGTCTTCTATTTTCTTATTATTACTCCCACAATTGATTTCATCACACCAAGCTGCTTGCCTATTGTAGATTCAGCATTCCAAGCCTGGTGCAGGGCTACAATTTTGTTTCTGGTGTCCTTCGACAGCTCTTTTGTCTTCACCATCGTGGAGTTTCAAGTGTGACTGTTTGATGTTGTGGACAGGTGTCTTTTATACTGATAACAAGTTCAAACAGGTGCCATAACTACAGGTAATGAGTGGACGACAGAGGAGCCTCTTAAAGAAGAAGATACAGGTCTCTGAGAGCCAGAAATCTTGTATGTTTTTAGATGACGAAATACTTATTTTCCACCATAATTAGCAAAAAAAATCTTGCCAAATCAGACAAGGTTATTGTCTGATTTGTTGTCTCATTTTCTCTCTCATAGTTGTGATCTACCTATGATGTAAATTACAGGCCTCTCTCATCTTTTTAAGTGGGAAAACTTGCACAATTAGTGGCTGACTAAGTACTTTTTTCCCCCACTGTTTGATGGTAGGTATGCTAGCTTCCATAGATGTGTTTGTGTGTGATACAGAGGACAGAGACTGCTATGCAGGAGTACCGAATATACAGAACTCCATGCATTGGCATCATATAGTGAGTAACAACCATAAGCACACATTAGAACGTTATAGATCAATGTTCTGAACATGGAGGGTATGAAAACAAATAACCAGAGCATCCAAAGTGCCAATGTGTAAAGAATAAAAATACTATTGTCCGGTTGGCTGCATCTGATTGCTAAGGCTATACACAAGTGCAATATATATATATATATATATATATATATATATATATATATATATATATATATATATATATATATATATATATATATCAGATGGCCAGAGTGATGTCAAACACTTGGAACCACTAAAATAGACAAGATTGCTATATATATATATATATATATATATATATATATACGCTTGGAATAATCATATATCTATCCACGGTCAGCAATTAATAAAGTAAGTTGGAATTGGCATAGCCCACTGTGATTTTTCTGCATGAGAAAGTGGTTATTCCCACGTAGTGAGACCATGAAGAATTGGGAAAAAAGAAGCAGGTGTCTAAAACAGTTGCCGTTGTGTTGGTCTTCGTAAGGCTATGTTCACATGTAGTGTTTTTTGCTGTTTCTTCTTCCTAAATAACATGCTGTTTTTTACAGTACCAGCAAAAACTATGAGAAAAGAAACTGCAAAATACTTTGTGTGTGAACATGAGCAAAATATGTCACTGAGCACAAACACCATTCATATTCATAAAGCTAGAGCAGAATCATTGCAATAATTACTATGCCAACCCTCCCTCCTGTGGAACAGCGCTTACATACAGCAAGATATAAATCCACCTTGCATCACTTTATCTATATCAGTAAACACACTGTAATAACACATGATATTGGTCAAATAGAATACAATGACTGACATAATCACATGCAATATACAGGTTAGCAAGGTCCGATAAAGTCAGGACTTACCATCTGGGTCTGGCTCTTTGGACAGCCATTGATGTCTTCCACTTTTTCATTTGCTAAACAAAAAAAGAGATGTGTAAGTGAAAGGAGAAGGAAATGATGCATACATGTAGTGTGTGTACTCATCTAGCGCACTACAACACCCAGACACACCATAATCACACAATCCTACAGGGGTAGAGTGTGAATGTGATCTGCTGCTAATTTCCCTGCCCCTGGAAGTAACTGCTGACATGAAATCCTCCCCAATTGTCTGCATGGTCAGGGATAGTGTTTCCAGGCATCCTACAAAGAATCATCCCCTCCAGCAAACACCACGCACACATGGGACACATATGGCGTGATCAAGTCTTCATCTGTGACATTGCAGCATGTGGAGGATACACTATAGCCGTTGTAATGTAACCGTTGGGCTGATACTTCTCAGATTTCAAATACAAATGAACTTTCAAACAACTCACACAATGTCTGGAATATCTGGAGCGAAGACAGACACACGATGGACTTTCCAAGTCCAAAGTCACTCAGCAGCCACTTAGGTCCCTGCCTCTGGAGCACAGCTGGGACCCCAGACTCACCGATGATCTGCACGATCTCCGCCAGCAGGACACCATCAGCTATGTCTTGTTGTAAATCCTTTATCAGCCTCTTGTGACCAGACTTTGCTAGGTAGTGATTTGCCCAGTCAGTGTAAATCTACAAGACACAAGGAAGAGGGAGGGATAAGTGAGACAGAAGATAATACAAATTATTCAGAAGGCATCTTGACTTCAATAGCAGAAGTATTCAGCGCTGCATTCCAGCCGGGGAAGTCACGGCTCGAAAGGAAGCCGTTCTGCTACTATTATTTCAGCAATTCCTTTCCTATTCCCAGCTCTAATGACTCACTATTCTGTTTTTTATAAGGGTCGCTGTAGTTCTCTGGCCACACAAGAAATGCACTCTCACTTCATGGCTGTCACAAATCAGGCACTTTACTTCCTCCTTAATGACAAGGACCAATTGATTTATCAGCACTGAAGTGCCAGGGATTAAGATTGGGGCATTTTTTGCTGTCAGAACCTGATATATCTTCTAAACTGAGCACCCATAGATTTTACAGTAAGAGCTCTGTATTTCTATACAGCTCATTCACATTAATACAGTAACAAACTAGGGTTACAGTACATAAAGAAAATATTTGCTACATCACTTGTAAATATGAAACGTTTATATATTAGCTGCAATAAAATGGATATATCAGAAAGATTCTCTCTCTCTATCTATCTATCCATCTATCCCTCTATCTATCTATCTATCTATCCCTCTATCTATCTATCTATCTCCCTATTATCTATCTATCTATCTCTCTATCTATCCCTCTATCTATCTATCTCTCTATCTATCTATCTATCTATCTATCCATCCTTTATCTATCTATCTCTCTATCTATCTCTCTATCTATCTCTCTATCTATCTCTCTATCTATCTATCCTTTATCTATCTATCTCTCTATCTATCTATCCCTCTATCTATCCCTCTATCCCTCTATCTATCTGTCTATCTATCTATCTATCCATCTATCCCTCTATCCATCTATCTATCTATCTATCCCTCTATTTATCTCTCTATCTAATATCTATCTATCTCTCTCTATCTATCCCTCTATCTATCTATCTATTTATCTATTATCTATCTATTCCTCTATCTATCCCTCTATCTATCTATCTATCCCTCTATCTATCTATCTATTTATCTATTATCTATCTATTCCTCTATCTATCTATCTATCTATCTATCTATCCCTCTATCTATCTATACATCTATCTAATTATACACGTTTTACGGTATACATACTGTATGATATATATGTAAATGTATTAAATCTATTTTATATTTCACTATATCTGAGGTTAACAGATCCTTACTTATAATGGCTAAATGTATGCCAAAAGGTCACCCTTTACCATTGAAGTCTATGGCCCAGACTGATCAAGATTGTCGTCTTGCACATCTGTGTTGATGAGGAGTGCACTGGAGTAAGATGCACTAACTGTCATGATGGTGTCAGGATCTGTGGAAACTACAGATTCTGGCACTCTACGTGCTAACGTCTCTGATGTCTGTGATCAGCGCATGGAGACATGGGCATCAACCCACAGACTTAAGCAAGCTGCTTGTTTGTCTCTTTGATCACATGCTGTAGGGGAGCCAGTTACATTCGCTACACTCCAATATAGGCTGGCTGGACTATTCCATTAAGGCTGGACTCGCACGATCGTATGTAAAAACAGTCACATTATCATCCAGGAGAGTAGGACGATTTTTTTCTCACTTGTCATCAGTGTGCTCTCAGTGTGCTGTCAGCGTGCAATTTGTTTTTTTCTCAGCAGCTATTAGTAATTTACAGTCATTTACAGGAGCATTTACAGTGTTCTGTGCTAAATGATAGAATTGTATACATAAAAATGGACGTCACTAGGATGGTCCACGTGCTGTCCGTGTGACGTCAGTTGTTTTTTTCGCACCCATTGACTTGTATTGGTGAGTCTCGGACGTATTCTGGATCAAATCACAGCATGTTGCGACTTTTCTCGCATCTAGAATTTGGATGCGAGAAAACCTGACCATCTGCTCTCCCTCATTGACTAACAATGGTCAGAGTGCAATGCAAGATTTTCTCACATTGCACTCGCATGATTTTTACTCTCGTGTGAGCATACCCTCATGCCAGCTATAGCTTACCTATACTGATCTGATGAGGTGTTGTGATCTAGATTTACAGGTTGTTGTTGTGCATTATTGCTGTGAGCGGCGGTTGTGTTAACCCTTGTTGTCTCTTTGTGGCTGCCTTCCTGCTCTTGCTTTTCTCTTTAGCCTCTTACTGCTAATTCCTGTGAGTTTGCAGTGTGTCTGAGTTTTGGTTTCCCCCGGTCTGTCTTTTTCTGTGTTTCCATCACACTCCTGCTCCTTCCTTCCCTCGGAGGAGAATAACAGATTAGATCTGCTCAGGAGAATAGTGAGGCACGGGACTCCAGCATTTCCACCTTCAGGGATAATCCAGAGGTCAGGGATTGCCTTGAGTCCCCTAGCATGAGGGACAGTGTAGGAGCCCCCTGTCCCTCAATATCCTGCAGTCACATCGCAACATTCACCACGCCCATGAGCAACATCTAAAGTGCATATGACCATTTTTTTTTATAATATCTTTTTTATTGAAAATTTTAAACAGTAAACAATTGGGTTAGCATTCGCATCGAAGTATAATCATCTTTCATCCAGTACGCAGAATGGAAAAATAAAGCTTCTAAATACAATAGATTTATGATAACCATTGTTGGAAACTCCTATAGCAGCAACTGGGAAGATGAAAAATGCAGTGAGATTAAGGGGTACTTCGCACGTTGCGACATCGCTACTGCGATATCGTCGGGGTCAAATTGAAAGTGATGCACATCCGGCGCCGGTAACGATGTCGCAACGTGTAAAGCCTAGATGCGCCGATAAATGATCGCAAAAGCGTTGAAAATTGGTGATCTGTGTAGCGTCGGTCATTTTCATAATGTCGCACCAATAGGAGATATGATGTTGTTCCTCGTTCCTGCGGTAGCACACATCGCTGTGTGTGAAGCCGCAGGAGCGAGGAACATCTCCTTACCTGCCTCCACCGGCTATGCGGAAGGAAGGAGGTAGGCGGGATGTTTACGTCCCGCTCATCTCCGCCCCTCCGCTTTTATTGGCCGCCTGCCGTGTGACATCGCTGTGACGCCGCACGACCCGTCCCCTTAGGAAAGAGGCGGGTCGCCGGCCAGAGTGACGTCGCAGGGCAGGTAAGTGCGTGTGAAGCTGCCGTAGCGATAATGTTCGCTGCGGCAGCTATCACAAGATATCGCATGTGCGACGGTGGCGGGTACTATCGTGCTTGGCATCGCTAGCCGATGCTAGTGATGTCGCAGCGTGCAAAGTACCCCTAAGACCGTACAAACAATAAAATAAGCCAAACCAACCTAACAGCCATCTCAGTTAAAAGAGAAAAAAATAAAATGGGTGGTGTGGATTTTATCACTTAGTCACGTTCATTCACAGTTTAGTTACCTGTTCGGAGTTGACCTGGGTTACTTTTTAGGTCTTCCATAATGTACCATGCAGTTGAGGTAAAAGGCTGGACCATTTTTTCTTTTCCTCCTTTTTACAATATTTTACTACAAACTGTTTCCATTTTAATAGAAATCTATCTGCCTGCGCTTCCTTATTAGTGAGTGCGTCTCCCTGCGTCTCCACATAATGCTTAAGTTTAGTTATAAGTTCTGAGATAGAGGGGGTGGAGGATGTTATCCAATATTTAAGGATCAGCTTTTTTGACAGCAATAAAATAGTGTGCAAAAGTCTTGGAATACCTCTACTTATATTACTGCCTAATACAGAAATGCTGCTTGAGGCGATAAGGGGCGCATAGAGCTCCAAAGCGTTCTGCCAGGCCTATGACCATTTTAACATTTACACTGTAAACCATAAGGCTTTTGGATGTGTATCACAAACATGGAGTAAATTTAAAGGGAGATTTTTTATTGTCTAGATCGATATTATATTGAGAAACAATGTTTCTCTCAAATACCTTGTGTTGGCAATAGTGCCTGTGAGAGGGAGGGGGGAGCAGGAGACGCGCTGTGCTAGGAGGGAGGAGGGAGGGGGAGCAGGAGACGCGCTGTGCTAGGAGGGAGGAGGGAGGGGGAGCAGGAGACGCGCTGTGCTAGGAGGGAGGAGGGAGGGGGAGCAGGAGACGCGCTGTGCTAGGAGGGAGGAGGGAGGGGGAGAAGGAGACGCGCTGTGCTAGGAGGGAGGAGGGAGGGGGAGCAGGAGACGCGCTGTGCTAGGAGGGAGGAGGGAGGGGGAGAAGGAGACGCGCTGTGCTAGGAGGGAGGAGGGAGGGGGAGAAGGAGACGCACTGTGCTAGGAGGGAGGAGGGAGCAGGGAGCAGATGGGCTGTGACAGCAGTGAAACACCGCTCACAGCTCAGAGTCTGGAAGACTGCAGCCGGCCGCACGGATGTGTGCAGCATTTGACGGGTACGTCACCGGAGCGGGGAACAGCGGTCTGCAATAGCGCCTCTCAAAGGCACTATTGCCAACACAAGGTATTTGAGAGAAACATTGTTTCTCAACATAATATCGAACTAGACAATAAAAAATATGGGCACCCCTTTAAGTTTAAAAATAAATATAGTTTTTGTTGCTTAAGTCACAGAAATCAGTGCTTGGAGACTGAATCTTAAAAGTGATCTTTACTAGGGATGATCGAATACCTCAAATATTCGGCAACGCCCATATTTACCAAATAGGTCGCCGCTATTCGACTATTTGTGATTATTCGATGTGCAATGTAAGTCTATGAGAAACCCGAATACCAACTATTCGGGCTTCCCATAGACTTACATTGTGCATAGAATAGCGGCGACCTATTCATCGGATATTCGCGAAGCCGAATATTGCCGAATATTTGTGATATTCAATCATCCCTAAACTTTACATTATTGTGGTACCTGACCCCCTACATGTGCTTACTATGTATACTGTCATTAAAACATAATAGTAAATTATGTTCATTCTTAATGATTTGTTAATATAACTGGCCACTTTAATGTCTCTGAAGATGTCAATTATTTTTACAGTTGTGAGCTACATTTATAAAAAGTTGCATGACCATTGATGTTGAGGCAAGCAATATAAATTCTACATGTGAAGCCGAACATAACGAAATTCACATAATCTAACAAGTGCTACACAATGACTATTCAAGTAATCACATTAGAAATGCAATTGTAGGATGGTTGGGAATGTTATCATAATCACTAGGACCTTGCCAATTTTTTTCCCCATCAAAAAGTTTATTTTCTGAGCAACTAGAAACACAAAGAGGCCCAAGCCTTAAACGTAAAATGTCTCTGTGGCGCCCCTCCGGCTTCAGGCACCACAGGGTACTGCACCTCACCTGAGTTGCAGTGTTTGTCTCGGATACGGAGGAAGTCATCACCGGTAACAACCCCCAAAACACCCATCCAACACATAACACAGGAGCTCTTCCACTGGGACCGGGCTAGGGTAGGTGCTGGGGTAGCCATCATGAGGTATGGGACCTCTTGCCCACCAGTTCAGGAATCTGGGAGGTGGGGCTTCCATACGGGGAAGTTAGGATTCATCTCACACACAACAGGCAGTTAGCACCAGACAGCGTCCAAGTCAGGTTGGACTCAGGAACGGACAAGCAAGCAAGACACCGATAGTTCGTGGCCCGTTGTCTGGAGCTGGAGGCTCGACCTGGGTTCTTAGGAAGGACAGAGAGATCCCAGGGTTTGAAGGGAGTGCGGAAGGCACCCGTGACCCTTTCCACGGCCCAGGGGCTGGAGTGGAGGGAAACCGTCAAAAGGAGACGCACAGAAGGAACAACCGGCCATGACCTCCGAAGTATCCAGGATCGGCTGGAGCCCATCACAGCGTAGCCTGGCACTCCAACAGCTGTGTGCTTCCAGTGAGTAAAAGAACTTAAACTGCACCATCTGTGTCATTCCATCACTGCCGGCGCTCACATCCTCGCGTCCCTCCGCTATAGGCGACTACCACTCCCTGGAGCCTAGCTCTGCCTGTGGAGAGGTGCAACACCTAAGCTGCATCCCCATCTGCCCCAGAAGAGAGAGACTTTCTGCAGCGGAGGCTAATAACTGGCCGCACACCACAGGTGGCGTCATGATCAACTACCTCCAACATCCCTATCCCTGTCTTTACTGACACCGCCAGGGACATGGAACTGGGCCAGGCCGCTGTAACAACCTGTTTCGACATAGCCCGGTGACGAGTACTCCCCAAGACCCCACAGGCGCATCACCTCTATTAGTGGAAAACCAAAAATCCATTATTGGAACCCTTTGATGTGCTAATTACAGTAGACAAATCAGACCCTGTCAGCCAATCAGATACGAGAGCTTGGAAGCTAAAATATTGCTCCCTATGTATAAAGCAGAAGAATAGAATTCTCATAGCTGCATTTTCTTAACAAAAAGTGTCAAAAAAGAAAATATTGCCCTAAAATGTCTGGTGACATGATGTGGAGCATATGTTTGACAAACAAGACATGTGTGAAGCCCCACAGGTGTTGTGTCGGTGCATTACCTTCAGGGACTCCACTCGGCTGGATCTTGTCACAGGTAGGAGATCTTCTTCTTGTCGTGACGCCACTCTCAGTATTGCGGTCAGTGGGGACCGCCACTGCAGATTAAGGGACGCCTGGGGCGGATGATATGTGCAGTTAGTTGGAATAGCCTCCTGAGAGTGAGGCAAGCCCCAGGGCCCTGTGTAGGTGCGTAGTACCACAAGGCGCAGAATAACTCCACACAGGCAGAATGTCTTTCAGGGTTTTTACTCACTTCAGGTGGCAGGGTGAGTAACCCGGGCGTAGCTGGGATGAACCAGGCGGGAACCAGGTGTCCTTCAGGCTGACTTGTGAGGGTGACTACTAACTCGCCTTCCTTAGCCCTTGGTGGTTTGGGGTAACCCCGACTTTGAGTCCCTATGGGGGTCACCCAGGGAAGATGCTGAAGCCTCTCTCCCCTTCGTTTGCCGTGTGCTTGTTGCCTGGACCAGGCCACTCCAGCTGCTTGCCTCCTGTGACCTATGGGCCCTAACTGTGGCTACGTGGCTGCGGCTTTTGTGGTGTTGTGGCGTGGGCTTTGAGAGCCCCACACCGGCAGGTTTAGCAAAAGAAAGCTGGATCTATCTCCGCTTCGGGATCTGCCGCCCGTTTGGGCCTGGTACTCTCTAGCAGTCTCCTTACTTCCCACTCCGTTGCTCTCTCTCTAGCTGAAGATGGATTTCGGGTAGCACTCCTAGTTGACCGTTCTCCCCCGTCGGTAGCCACTGCGCGGACGCTGTCAGACTACAGCAGCCCAGGGGAAGGGGTCAGCTCCTCGGAGCTCCCTGGACTCTGCTCTGAACCGGCTCACATCTGGGACCTTCACTGCTGCTCCTGTCAGAGCTTCACTTTCCTGCTCCTCACTCCTCCACACTCTGCTGCAGACTCTAGACTGTTTACTCCTCCTTCTCTTTTCCCTTTTGTGCCTGCCTACGCCACCTAGCAACCAGATTCTCTTACCACACCCCTTGAGAGGAGATGGAGGCTTTTGGCCCCCTCCACTATTCCAGTGAAGGTGAAGGCTTTTCCCCCTCCTGGGATCCCCAGGGGTCCTCTCATGGGTACATGTGTGAGACCTGATCACTATGCGCCTGTGTTCCACACCCCGGTCAGCCTTCTGGATTACCTGTGTTGTACTGTCCCCAGCATGGGTGCAGTACTCAGTGGTGCCTGACCATGTCAGGGGCGCCACATTCCCCCTTAGTTATCACCAGCACGTCCTCGGGCTGCAAGACAACATTTTAAAATGCATAAAAACATTAAAACATGTAAAACATTTTAAAAGCACCAGGTACCATACATCACCACCCTCCACCCACAAGTCCGTTAACCCACCCAAAACCCTCTCACGTTGGCCGCGCCTTCAGCCACTTCTGGCAGGATGTAGAGGCGGCTTTCATGGTCTGGTGGTCTTCAGGGTATACCTGGCCTGGTGGAGCCGCGCCTTCAGCCACTTCTGGCAGGATCCAGAGGCGGCCTCCACAGTTGGTGCTGACCAGGTACCCTCTTTGTGGTGGAGAGCCAGGCCCCATAAACAGGCATGCTCTCTGGTCGCAGGCGAGCCAAGGCCCTATATACGGACGGGCTCCTCCTGGTTGCAGACGAGCCAAGCCCCTAAACAGGCTGACTCTGGTGGTGGTGGTGCCCTTTTGGTGTAACTATTTACACTGCGAGAGTTTGTGGCTATAGCCAGTTCATAGCCTTAAGGTTTATTTCTCACAATAGTTTATGTGGGCACATTCTTGAACTTTAAAACGTTGCAAAACAAACTTTCCAAACTGGTCAAAACTTGCTGTACTTTACTTAAACTTAGGCAGATTCCTCTTCACCAGGGCTTGGGCCTGTAGGGCTGCGGCACCTGTTGCTTTCTTGACCTTTTTCCTCATCTGTAGTTGTCTCTTCATTAGGTCTTTGGTCTTTTCTTTCTTTATGGCTGTCTTTCCTTTCTTCTTTGGGACATGGCACTACATCTAGGGCATACCAGCCTCTTTCTCCTTGATGCAGGGTAAACTGTACGGAGTCTCCCATTTTTAAGTTTCTGCCAGGGTGTCCTCTGGGCAGATTAGCTCTGACATCTCTTCTGTTGACGAAGATACCTTCCTTTATGCCAGGTGCTACGATGAACCCGTATCCTGACTTGAGGCTGAAGTCCTCCACTACTCCTCTGCAAAGGGGTCCTCTGGCCTGTGCTTTGGCTCTTCTCAGGAACCTTTTTTCTTGTAGGTCTCTGGCCGTGATGTCATCTCTCTGCTCTGGGGATGGCGGTGCAGGGGAAAACTGAGTTCTGCTGCGGCGCTGTGTCTTGCGGGCTGGATTCTGCTGGGTGGCTGCTTCACTGCTGGCAGGCTCCCAGGTGAGGTTGCTGGATAAATCTTCCTCTTCATCCCAGCGAGAATATGGCAACATCTCCGGCTCTGGGCATGGATCCACTGCTGATGGCTCCTGAGTCAGCTCCTCAGCTTCCTGGCCTCCCCTCCCCCTTAGTTCTTCTGAGCACTCCTTTGGTGGCAGTGCTGGGGATGGACTTTCTTCAGCAGGCCCAGGCAGGGATCTTTTTGGCATGATTGCTGCAGGAGTCGTCTTGGGGGTATGCGGAGGGAGTATGTACTGGTCCACCAACCATTGTGGAAACTTGGCCTCCATGTCAGCCTTCAGCTGCCAGTATGCGGGGTCCTCCCCCAGCGTGGGCTTTCCAGCAGGGACCTCTTTGGACTGGGGAGCGGTGTCTGCTCTGGCCTTGCAGGCCGGGGAAAATGGTGATGCAATCTCTTGGCGGGCCGCGCCTGGCATGGTGGCGGCCTGGTCTTGGCGGGCCGCGCCCTGTATGGCGGCGGCCTGGTCTTGGCGGGCCGCGCCCTGTATGGCGGCGGCCTGGTCTTCGCGGGCCGTGCCCTGTATGGCGGCGGCCTGGTCTTGGCGGGCCGCGCCCTGTATGGCGGCGGCCTGGATCGGCGTCGCAGCTGCGATGGGATCTGTGCAGGCTGGGCTGGGCGTCGCTGCAGGGACCGGGTCTTGGTGGGCCGAGCAGGGCATCGCTGCGGCGGCCGGGGCTTGGCGGGCCGAGCAGGGCATCGCTGCGGCGGCCGGGGCTTGGCGGGCCGAGCAGGGCATCGCTGCGGCGGCCGGGTCTTGGCGGGCCGAGCAGGGCATCGCTGCGGCGGCCGGGGCTTGGCGGGCCGAGCAGGGCATCGCTGCGGCGGCCGGGTCTTGGCGGGCCGAGCAGGGCATCGCTGCGGCGGCCTGGGCTTGGCGGGCCGCACCTGGCGTGGCTGCGGCCTGGCTCAGCGTCGCCGCGCCGGGCGCCTCTTCAGGGACCGCGGGCGTGGCAGCAGGGGTCGGGGCATCCGGGCCGGCAGGGGTAATACTGGACTCACCCATCGGTGGCAGCATCGGGGTCTGAGTCGTCGCCGTCCGGTCTGGCACTCGTCGTGCGGTTCCCCTCTCATAGGCCTGAACCGCGGCAGCCATCTCCAGAAGTTCCATGCGTTCTTCTCTGATCTGCTCCACGACCCGGGTCTCCAGTCGGTCGCAGAACTGGGCCAGCTCCCGATACCACCAGGCAGCGGAGCCCGGTTCTGGGTTTCTGCGGTCAGACGCCATTTCTTCTGCGCCGTCTTCTGCACGATTTCCCAGCAGTGGACTCGTCGTTGCCTCTAGTAGCAAGCTGTTCAGTTTCCGCTCTGCCTCTTTCAGCAGCTCCTCTCCCAGCAGCAGGCTTCTGGCTCCCTTTCTGTCCCGACGTCTCTGAACGCTTCCGCTCTCTTCACTTGCTAGGTCAGGACTCTGCAGGGGATCTCTGGGTAGCCACACCTCTTCGTGGGCGGTAACTTCTCCCAGCGCGGGCTGCTGTTGTTTTTCAGCGCGCTTTTCATGGTGGCAATATGGCGGCGCTTCCAATTTTCCAAGCGGACCGCCCAGGCACATGGTCACCTGTCTGAACAGGTCTAGTCCTTATCCTGTTCGTGACGCCAGATGTGAAGCCCCACAGGTGTTGTGTCGGTGCATTACCTTCAGGGACTCCACTCGGCTGGATCTTGTCACAGGTAGGAGATCTTCTTCTTGTCGTGACGCCACTCTCAGTATTGCGGTCAGTGGGGACCGCCACTGCAGATTAAGGGACGCCTGGGGCGGATGATATGTGCAGTTAGTTGGAATAGCCTCCTGAGAGTGAGGCAAGCCCCAGGGCCCTGTGTAGGTGCGTAGTACCACAAGGCGCAGAATAACTCCACACAGGCAGAATGTCTTTCAGGGTTTTTACTCACTTCAGGTGGCAGGGTGAGTAACCCGGGCGTAGCTGGGATGAACCAGGCGGGAACCAGGTGTCCTTCAGGCTGACTTGTGAGGGTGACTACTAACTCGCCTTCCTTAGCCCTTGGTGGTTTGGGGTAACCCCGACTTTGAGTCCCTATGGGGGTCACCCAGGGAAGATGCTGAAGCCTCTCTCCCCTTCGTTTGCCGTGTGCTTGTTGCCTGGACCAGGCCACTCCAGCTGCTTGCCTCCTGTGACCTATGGGCCCTAACTGTGGCTACGTGGCTGCGGCTTTTGTGGTGTTGTGGCGTGGGCTTTGAGAGCCCCACACCGGCAGGTTTAGCAAAAAAAAGCTGGATCTATCTCCGCTTCGGGATCTGCCGCCCGTTTGGGCCTGGTACTCTCTAGCAGTCTCCTTACTTCCCACTCCGTTGCTCTCTCTCTAGCTGAAGATGGATTTCGGGTAGCACTCCTAGTTGACCGTTCTCCCCCGTCGGTAGCCACTGCGCGGACGCTGTCAGACTACAGCAGCCCAGGGGAAGGGGTCAGCTCCTCGGAGCTCCCTGGACTCTGCTCTGAACCGGCTCACATCTGGGACCTTCACTGCTGCTCCTGTCAGAGCTTCACTTTCCTGCTCCTCACTCCTCCACACTCTGCTGCAGACTCTAGACTGTTTACTCCTCCTTCTCTTTTCCCTTTTGTGCCTGCCTACGCCACCTAGCAACCAGATTCTCTTACCACACCCCTTGAGAGGAGATGGAGGCTTTTGGCCCCCTCCACTATTCCAGTGAAGGTGAAGGCTTTTCCCCCTCCTGGGATCCCCAGGGGTCCTCTCATGGGTACATGTGTGAGACCTGATCACTATGCGCCTGTGTTCCACACCCCGGTCAGCCTTCTGGATTACCTGTGTTGTACTGTCCCCAGCATGGGTGCAGTACTCAGTGGTGCCTGACCATGTCAGGGGCGCCACACATGCACATCTCCTTAGCCTACCATGAAGATAAAACTTGGCAAACTCATCCAAGGAATGTTCAATACACATGAACTTAATGCAACTTGAAATAAAGATTTAGAAATTCTTTCCTTGGTGAAATAGCAAATGCATCTGTGAAACAGAAGAACAGAAACTGGACACGGACCATGTTTCTTTATCTTTATATCTTTAATAATACTTTCTGGTTTCAAATTTAAACAATGATGTCTGTTAACAAAAGAGATTGAAAAAATAAGAATGCTACATAAAATTGCAGGATAATTGTACCGCGCACGCTAACTATAAACAGTTATCCTCCTATGGCTGACAAATTCATTGTAGTTACCACGTTTCGTCAGCATCTCAACAAGATTTTCTTACATCCATGCAACTTCCTTTACACCATGTTCTTTACCTCCAGTCCACAATCTACCCTAACTTGATGGGGTTTCCACAAGAACAAACTTAATTTTAAAGTTCATTTTAATCAATAGATCTTGGAATAATAATGAGTTCCACCATTGGATGTGTTTAAAAAAAAGTGTTCCTGTGCTGAGATCATGTTATATACAGTATGTGGCCCTGCTGTGTACTGTGTAATGGCTGTGTCTGACCATACAGGTACATGATCTGATCATACCACAGCTCCTGGGCAGCTATGATCCTCTGCTGTAATGTTTGTATACTGTGGAAGTAAAACAGTATACAAACATTACAGCAGAGGATCATAGCTGATTCTTTTAGTGAGGTAAAGCATTTCCCTGCATGTTATTAAAAATGGTTTACCTCACAGAAAGAATTATTCGCGATTCCATGCTGTAATGTTTGTATATCTTTTTTTTACGTCCTCCCCTGCCCAGGAGCTTTGGTATGATCAGACCATGTCCTTGTACGGTCAGACACGGCCATTACACAGTAAATAGCAGGGGAACATATATAAGATTACCTCAGCACAAGGACTTTAAAAAACAAAAAAACAAAAACACATACACTCGTGGAACTTATTATTCCAAGAGCCATTGATTAAAATTACCTTTGTTGGTGGGAAAAGCCCTTTAAAGGCCCAAGTTTAGAAAAATGTCTCTACACTTGTTACTGCTCCCCATTCTGGCACCTTTGCTCCTCAGTGTCACCTATCACTTTTGTCTTTGCCACGTCTTCTGATCTTCACTGCTCATGCTGCGCCTCCGAAAGTGAGCCTAGCCTTTTATGTTTCATGAGACCTGGGATGGTTCTATATATGCGTGCAGAAGGTCACAGCACATGACAGACCCCAGAGCATAGTGAGGGACATTAAATTCAATCTCCTCGGATAATCCACGTAAACAGGCGATCTTGAACTTTGCCTGATCTGCTCATCTTTAGTGGCCAAATATATAACTGCTGGGTTCCCCAAAACTGGGACCACTACCGATAACCAAAACTAGGTCTCACTTCCTTCTAACAGTACTCAGCTATTTCTGCCAGCTCCATAGACACCGAACAGAGTGTGTGCATTGCTCCCGTAAACTCCTCTTCCCATACGTTGTGCATTGAGGATCAGACTCCGTTCTGGTGATCGTTTGGGTTCCAGCAGTCATACATTTATCCCCTATCCTGAGGATAGTTTTTCCATGCATCTCATATGATGACCGGATCAAATTTATTGCCTTTTTTGATCATCTCTGAGCTTCTGTCTAACAGTTTTCAGATATTTCGATTTTTCCCATAATTCATAATTGATGAAAGTGTTTCTTTCTTGGGTCAGGCCTCCTCTGGCATATTGTGTACAGTTCTGGGCACTACATTTTCAAAAAGACATCAACAAATTGGAGCAAGTTCAGAGAAGAGCTAACAGAATGGTGACCGGTCTACAAACTATGTCCTATGAGGAACGGTTACAGGATTTGGAATGTTTAGCTTGCAAAAAAGAAGACTGAGAGGAGAAGAAGACTGAGAGGAGACTTAATAGCTGTCTGCAAATATCTGAAGGGATGTCACACTGTAGAGGAATCGTCCTTATTCTCATTTGTACAAGGAAAGACTAAAAGCAATGGAATTAAACTGAAAGGGAGAAAACACAGATTAGATATTAGAAAACACTTTTTTACTGTGAGGGTGATCAATGATTGGAACAGGCTGCCATGAGAGGTGGTGAGTTCTCTCTCCTTCAATGGAAGTCTTCAAAGAGAGGCTGGATAGACATCTGTCTGAGATGGTTTAGTGAATCCTGCTTTGAGCAAGGGGCTTAGACACAATGACCCTGGAGGGCCCTTCCAACTCGAACATTCTGTGATTCTACTCCAGGTAAAATATATCTTTGTACCGTGTTAGCCAGTAGAGATAAAAAATTGTTTAAAAGAACTGAAGTCCTCAGTGGTTGATACCTTTTAATGGCTAACTGAAAAGATGGAAATAATAACAAGCTTTCAAGACTACTCAGGTCTCTTCATCAGGCATGGTGTAACACAAAATCTGAAGAGTCACATATTTATACACAACAGGAAATGTGTATAAATGTGTATAAATATGTGACTTCAGATTTTGTGTTATACCATGCCTGATGAAGATACCTGAGTAGTCTTGAAAGCTTGCTATTATTACCATCTTTTCAGTTAGCCATTAAAAGGGATCAACCACTGAGGACTTCAGTTCTTTTAAACAATTTTTTGTGATTCTACTCTGAATTCACTGACAATCATTTTAATGCAAGCTGAACATACTTATCCTACTCCATATGTAATATTTTACATAGGAACTCTTTTTCCACTCTCGAATACACAATTTTACGTTTACAGCCTAAGACCATACATCTTTCTAACTCTCATAGACTCGTTCACCCCACTCCATTTAACCCAGACGGCACTATTCCTCTAGAGCATATTGTACAGCTTCTTGATCAGCAAGTCACGCAAAGCATAGCACACACGGTGAACATATGAGTATTAGGTGGAGGTGAGGGCGTTATGTCCCTCCAGATTGTGCGTCCTGTAACTCAGACATGATACAGTTAACCATTGGAAGGAAGCTGAGTGCTGCTGGGTCATAGTAAGCTGGGATATTACAGAGAACTAGAGAATATAATCAGTTTAGGTACCTAGCTGTGCCTTGGCAATCAGCAGACGGATACTTATTTACCTTCCACATTTCTGATCTCCCTGGATAACAGGAATCAGAACTCAGCATTTATACTGTGCTGAAATCTGGATCAGATTGTGACGGCCAGGAGGTTCGCCTTTTTTCTACTTGTAAATTTGTGCATTTTGCTATTTTAGGTTAAAATTATCAACAGTCTATTAAGAGTATATACACGACACGAGGAATATAGTTCATAAATGGTCAATGTTACCCAATCTACAGTATATGGTTAGCAGATGCAATATCCTGGGATCCATGACTCAGTCCCCTCTAATGAAGTGCTAGCAATGCAGGTGTTTTCCTGGAATATTCTGTATAACGTTACAATTCTTTAGGGTAATGTTTATCACTATTTCCTAGTCTTTACAGCTTCCCAAGGTTTAGTTCCCATAGACATAACATACAGCAGATGGGGAGACAACAACCCGGATCAAGTTTAAGGCTTGATTAACATAAAAGATCCTTCCTCTCAACACTGGATAATGTTCATTTTGGAAAACTATTAATTTGTACATAAGCAGAAAACCTTTTTAACTTGACCAGTTTCTGGAAAAATGGAAGGGGTATGCAAAAGAAGACATTTTAGGAATGAAAGTAGCCCATGTGTAGATGTAGCGGAGTTGAGTTTCTTACACATTGCTATTGCTTTCAGGTAACAGAAGAAAGTATCTAAACTTGTAGATTTCCTTATCTGAACTTGTATCCGCTCCAAGTCAACTTTGTTACATACTGTATGTAATGTGCCCAACAAAGTCCGCACAATAATCCATAAAGATCATCAGGATTTTAAACCACAACCTAATGCTACTGTATGTACGTAAGGGTGCTTTATCGCTTAGTAAATCCTTACCTTTCTCGTAGAAATCCATTATATTTTTTTTTGAGAAATCCATAGTAGAAATTATATGCTAATGAGTTACAAGTGCAGTAAGGTGGGCGCTGCACTTACAGCTTTCCTGCTTCTTTCCCTATTCTCTGCCTGATTCCTGCCTCCTGTCTCTGACTGATAGGTCACTGAACCATGAGGGACCTAAACACAGGGGACGATCAGCGGGTGGGAAATGGGGAGAGAGGCAGGCGAGCTGAGAGTGCAGGGCCCACCCCACTGCACTTACAGCTTTCCTGCTTCTTTCCCTATTCTCTGCCTGATTCCTGCCTCCTGTCTCTGACTGATAGGTCACTGAACCATGAGGGACCTAAACACAGGAGGTGATCAACGGGTGGGAAAAGGGGAGAGAGGCAGGCGAGCTGAGAGTGCAGGGCCCACCCCACTGCACTTGCAGCTTTCCTGCTTCTTTCCTTATTCTCTGCCTGATTCCTGCCTCATGTCTCTGATTGGCAGGTCACTGAAACATGAGTGGTCTAGACACAGGAGGCACATAGGAGGAAATAGGGAAAGAGGTAGGCGAGCTGAGAGTGCAGGGCCCACCCCACTGCACTTACAACTCATAAGCATACAATTTACACTATGAATTTCTCTAAAACAACCAACAGATTTCGACAAGAAAGGTAAGGATTTAGTTATTACTAAAGCGCCTTTATATAAATGCCAATAGTCTGGGGTGTAACATTCTGATGACAGGCTCTCTTTAAAGGAAGTTTCGGGAATAGCAATATTATTATCCAATCTCTAAAATAAGTCATCATTATCAGAAGTATCCATCTGACCAGCCGAGTAAGTGTTGCACCCCTTTCTGAGTTTATACTGTTTTGTACAACTACACGCTGAGCTGGCTTTACACTAAGCAGCCCAGTAACTGACACATCACTGGAATCAGGGTCTCTGCCATTAAATTATGCTGCTCTCAGATTAGGTGGCAGAAACCTGGTAATAGATTCCCTTTAAGAGGATAACACCATTTTTTCTGAAGTAAAGTACAGTATTTTATGGCAACAAAGCAGGTACATTAATAAAGTCAGAAGGGGCAGAAACTGGCAAATAATTGGGAGTGTGTGCAGTATGGGAGTTTATGTAGGTTAGGAACAGGTCAGAAAGGTCCTTAAAAAGTGGGGAGACAGATGTCTTGGCAGCAACCTCTGGGGACAATGGTTATGGCTACAAAAAGTCTTAAGGGGGCTTTACACGCTACGACATCGCTAATGCGAACTCGTTGGGGTCACGGAATTTGTGACGCACATCTGGCCGTATTAGCGATGCCGTTGCGTGTGACACCGATGAGCGATTTTGCATCATTGCAAAAACGTGCAAAATTGCTCATCGGTGACATGGGGGTCCATTCTCAAAAATCGTTACTGCAGCAGTAACGAGGTTGTTCCTCGTTCCTGTGGCAGCCCACATCGCTCCGTGTGACACCGCAGGAACGAGGAAACTCTCCTTACCTGCCTCCCGGCCGCTATGCGGAAGGAAGGAGGTGGACGGGATGTTACGTCCCGCTCAGCTCCGCCCCTCCGCTGCTATTGGGCTGCCGCTCAGTGACGACGCTGTGATGCCGCACGGACCGCCCCCTTAGAAAGGAGGCGGTTCGCCGGTCACAGCGATGTCGCCGGGCAGGTAAGTAGTGTGACGGGTCTGGGCAATGTTGTGCGGCACGGGCAGCGATTTGCCCGTGTCGCACAACAGATGGGGGTGGGTACCCACGCTGGCGATATCGGGACCAATATCGCAGCGTGTAAAGCCCGCTTTAATAGATGGAAAAAGTGAACAAAGACATCAACTGTAACTCTTGTATTTACTCTACTGCATTCACTCATAGGGCTATAGAGTGGTGAGTACAACTGGTAACTACCAACATATGGCCACTGTCAGCGGTTAATATTTGTTTTGTATAGCGGTTTTTATACAGGTACAGAATGGTCATTTTAGTCAGTCACCACATACTGAGTAGTGATTTCTTGTATAGTGTATATAATGTTATTGTAGTAAAAAATATAAGCTAATGTGAAGCCCCACAAGTGCAGTGTCGGTGCATTACCTTCAGGGACTCCACTCGGCTGGATCCTGTCACGGGTAGGAGATCTTCTATTTAGGATTGTCGTGACGCCACTCTCAGAATTGCGGCCAGTGGGGACCGCCACTGCAGATTAAGGGATGCCTGGGGCTGATGGTGGGTGCAGTCAGTTGTAATAGCCTCCTGAGAGTGAGGCAAGCCCCAGGGCCCTGTGTGAGTGTGTAGAACCACAAGGCGCAGAATAACTCAGCACAAGCAGAATGTCTTTCAGGGGTTTTACTCACAGAAGGTGGCAGAGTGAGTAACCCGGGCGTAGCTGGGATGAACCAGGCTGGAACCAGGTGTCCTTCAGGCTGACTGATGAGGGTGACTACCGACTCGCCTTCCTTAGCCATTCTGTGGTTTGTGGTAACCCCGACTTTTAGTCCCTATGGGGGTCACCCAGGGAAGTAGCTGCTCCCCTCGTTTGTTTGCCGTTTGCTTGTCGCCTGGACCAGATCACTCCAGCTGCTTGCCTCCTGTGAACTATGGGCCCTAACTGTGGCTACGTGGCTGCGGCCTTTGGGGTGTTGTGGCGTGGGCTTTGAGGGCCCCACACCGGCAGGTTTAGCGAGGAAAGGTGGATCTATCCCCGCACCGGGATCTGCCGCCCGTTTGGGCCTGGTACTCCCTGACAGTCTCCGTACTTTCCACTACGCGGCTCTCTCTCCAGCTGTGTGTGGGGTTCGGGCAGCACTACCAGGTGACCGTTCTCCCCCGTCGGTAGTCACTGCGCGGACGCTGTTAGACTACAACAGCCCCAGGGGTCTGCTCCTGACGTCTGCTCTCCCTGGACTGCTGCACTAAACCGGCTCACTGCTCCTCCTCTCCTGTTCTTGCCTACGCCACCTAGCAACCAGGCTCTCTACCACACCCCTTGAGTGGAGATGGAGGCTTCGCCCCCTCCACTCCTCAAGTGGAGGTGAAGGCTTTGCCCCCTCCTGGGATCCCCAGGGGTCCTCTCAAAGGTACATGTGTGAGACCTGATCACTATGCGCCTGTGTAGTCACACCTCGGTCAGCCTTCTGGATTACCTGTTTGTACTGTCCCCAGCATGGGTGCAGTACTCAGTGGTGCCTGACCAGGTCAGGGGCGCCACATTCCCCCTTAGTTATCACCAGCACGTCCTCGGGCTGCAAGACAACATTTTAAAATGCATAAAACATTAAAACATGGTAAAACTTTTAAAACCACCAGGTACCATACATCACCACCCTCCACCCACAAGTCCGTTAACCCACCCAAAACCCTCTCAGGAGGCAGGTCACCGGTTTCTTTTGGTAACCAGGTCTGGGCCATCCGTTTCCCCAGACCTTTCCTCCAGTCTTCCTCTCCCGTTGGCCGCGCCTTCAGCCACTTCTGGCAGGATGTAGAGGCGGCTTTCATGGGCTGGTGGTCTTCAGGGCATACCTGGCCTGGTGAAGCCGTGCCTTCAGCCACTTCTGGCAGGATCCAGAGGCGGCCTTCACGGTTGGTGCTGACCAGGTACCCTCTTTGTGGTGGAGAGCCAGGCCCCATAAACAGGCGTGCTCCCTGGTTGCAGGCGAGCCAAGCCCCTAAACAGGCTGGCTCTGGTGGTGGTACCTCTGGGGTAACTATTTACACTGCGAGAGTTTGTGGCTATAGCCAGTTCATAGCCTTAAGGTTTATGGGTTTCTCACATTAGTTCATGTGGGCACATGCTTAAACTTATAAACGTTGCAAACTGGTCAAAACTGTAACTTGCTGTACTTTACTTTTCTCTACTCCATTCCACCAGGGCTTGGGCCTGTAGGGCTGCGGCACCTGTTGCTTTCTCCATCTCTGTCTTTTCTTTCTTCTTCTGTATCTGTTTCTTTTTCTGTGTCTGTTTCTTTTTCTGTTGAGACCGCAGGTTCACTGTAGGGATGTCTGGGACATGGTGTAACATCCAATGCATACCATCCTCGTTCTCCTTGGTGCATGGTGAATTCCACTGAGTCTCCTGTCCGTAAGTTCCTTCCCGGATGTCCTCTGGGCAAATGGGCTCTAACATCCCTTCTATTAACAAAGATGCCTTCCTTCATACCAGGAGCTACTATGAAGCCATATCCTGATTTCAAGCTGAAGTCTTCTACTACACCGCGACAAAGTGGACCTCTGACCTGGGATTTGGCCCTTCTCAGGAACCGTTTCTCTTCCAAGTCTCTGGCCATGACTTCGTCTTTCTGCTCTGGAGACTGCGGTGCAGGGGAAAACTTTGTTCTGCTACGGCGCCGTGTCCTACGGGCTGGATTCTGCGGGGTTGCTGCTTCACTGCTTGCAGGCTCCCAGGTGAGGTTTCTGGACAACTCTTCCTCTTCATCCCAGCGGGAATACGGCAGCATCTCTGGCTCTGGGCATGGATCCACTGCTGATGGCTCCGGGGTCAGCTCCTCAGCTTCCTGGCCTCCTCTCCCCCTTAGTTCTTCTGAGCACTCCTGTTGTGGCAGCGCTGGGGATGGGTGTTCATCAGCAGGCCCGGGCGGGGGACTCTTTGGCGTGGTTGCTGCAGAAGTCGCCTTGGGAGTGTGCGGAGGGAGCAGATACCGATCCACCATCTCCTGTGGGAACTGGGCCTCTAGATCAGCCTTCAGCTTCCAGTATGCGGGGTCCTCTCCTATCAGGGACTTCCTAGCAGGGACTTCCTTAGACTGGGGAGCGGTGTCTGCTCTGGCCTTGCAGGCCGGGGTAAACAATGGTACATTCTTGTCTTGGCGGGCCGCGCCTGACATGGCGGCGGCCTGGTCTTGGCGGGCCGCGCCTGACATGGCAGCGGCCTGGTCTTGGCGGGCCGCGCCCGACATGGCGGCGGCCTGGTCTTGGCGGGCCGCGCCTGACATGGCGGCGGCCTGGTCTTGGCGGGCCGCGCCCTGCATGGCGGCGGCCTGGATCAGCGTCGCTGTCGCAGTCTCACTCAGGGTCGCAGCTGGAGTCTTAGCGGGCATCGCTACTGTGGCCGGTTCTTGGCGGGCCGGGCAGGGCATCGCTGCGGCGGCCTGGATTGGCGTCGCAGCTGCGATGGGATCGGTGCAGGCTGGGCTGGGCGTGGCTGCAGCGATCGGAGCTTGGCGGGCCGCACCTGGCGTGGCTGCGGCCTGGTTCAGCACCTCGCCTGCGGCGTGGATAAGCGTCGCTGCTGCGGTGGGGTCTTGGCGGGCCGGGCCTAGCAAGGCGGCGGCCTGGGTCAGCGTCACACCTGCGGCATGGATGAGGGTCGCGGTGGCAGCCGGATCTTTGCGGGCCGGGCAGGGCATCGCTGCGGCGGCCTGGGCTTGGCGGGCCGGGCAGGGCATCGCTGCTGCGGCCTGGTCCAGCGTCGCCGCGCCGGGCGCCTCTTCAGGGACCACGGGCGTGGCAGCAGGGGTCGGGGCACTCGCGCTGGCAGGGGCAACACTGGACTCACCCATCGGTGGCACCATCGGGGTCTGAGTCGTCGCCGCTCGGTCTGGCACTCGTCGCGTGGCTCTCCCCTCGTAGGCCTGAACCGCTGCAGCCATCTCCAGAAGCTCCATGCGTTCCTCTCTGATCTGCTCTACGACCCGGGTCTCCAGTCGGTCGCAGAACTGGGCAAGTTCCCGATACCACCAGGCAGCGGAGCCTGGCTCTGGGTCTCTGCGTTCAGACGCCATTTCCTCTGCGCCTTCTTCTGCACGATTTCCCAGCAGCGGACTCGTCGCTGCCTCCAGTAGCAGGCTCTTCAGTTTCTGCTCTGCCTCTTCCAGCAGCAGGCTTCTGGCTCCCTTTCTGTCCCGACGTCTCTGAACGCCTCCGCTCTCATCACTTGCGAGGTCAGGACTCTGCAGGGGATCTCTGGGTAGCCACACCTCTTCGTGGGCGGTAACTTCTCCCAGCGCGGGCTGCTGTTGTTTTTCAGCGCGCTTTTCATGGTGGCAATATGGCGGCGCTTCCAATTTTCCAAGCGGACCGCCCAGGCACATGGTCACCTGTCTGAACAGGTCTAGTCCTTATCCTGTTCGTGACGCCAGATGTGAAGCCCCACAAGTGCAGTGTCGGTGCATTACCTTCAGGGACTCCACTCGGCTGGATCCTGTCACGGGTAGGAGATCTTCTATTTAGGATTGTCGTGACGCCACTCTCAGAATTGCGGCCAGTGGGGACCGCCACTGCAGATTAAGGGATGCCTGGGGCTGATGGTGGGTGCAGTCAGTTGTAATAGCCTCCTGAGAGTGAGGCAAGCCCCAGGGCCCTGTGTGAGTGTGTAGAACCACAAGGCGCAGAATAACTCAGCACAAGCAGAATGTCTTTCAGGGGTTTTACTCACAGAAGGTGGCAGAGTGAGTAACCCGGGCGTAGCTGGGATGAACCAGGCTGGAACCAGGTGTCCTTCAGGCTGACTGATGAGGGTGACTACCGACTCGCCTTCCTTAGCCCTTCTGTGGTTTGTGGTAACCCCGACTTTTAGTCCCTATGGGGGTCACCCAGGGAAGTAGCTGCTCCCCTCGTTTGTTTGCCGTTTGCTTGTCGCCTGGACCAGATCACTCCAGCTGCTTGCCTCCTGTGAACTATGGGCCCTAACTGTGGCTACGTGGCTGCGGCCTTTGGGGTGTTGTGGCGTGGGCTTTGAGGGCCCCACACCGGCAGGTTTAGCAAGGAAAGGTGGATCTATCCCCGCACCGGGATCTGCCGCCCGTTTGGGCCTGGTACTCCCTGACAGTCTCCGTACTTTCCACTACGCGGCTCTCTCTCCAGCTGTGTGTGGGGTTCGGGCAGCACTACCAGGTGACCGTTCTCCCCCGTCGGTAGTCACTGCGCGGACGCTGTTAGACTACAACAGCCCCAGGGGTCTGCTCCTGACGTCTGCTCTCCCTGGACTGCTGCACTAAACCGGCTCACTGCTCCTCCTCTCCTGTTCTTGCCTACGCCACCTAGCAACCAGGCTCTCTACCACACCCCTTGAGTGGAGATGGAGGCTTCGCCCCCTCCACTCCTCAAGTGGAGGTGAAGGCTTTGCCCCCTCCTGGGATCCCCAGGGGTCCTCTCAAAGGTACATGTGTGAGACCTGATCACTATGCGCCTGTGTAGTCACACCTCGGTCAGCCTTCTGGATTACCTGTTTGTACTGTCCCCAGCATGGGTGCAGTACTCAGTGGTGCCTGACCAGGTCAGGGGCGCCACACTAACATCTTTCTTACATAGCCGAGTCTTTACCTTCGTAACACACAGACTTCTAGTCATCTTAATTTCATGCCAACACGTCTTGCATATACTTTACTGAGTATTATTATTATTATTACACTTCTGGAGATATGTTATTATAGACAAGGGATGGAAGAATAATTGCACATTTAGTTGTCAACATAACATAAGTAACACAGTCTACTGCATAAGACTGCACATACTCAATGACAAGCTGGACAGATGAGGACGATATGAAGGTTTCGGCTGTCAACAACTCACAAGCTTCCTGGATTTAGTACCCATTCCACATTTATACTTCAAGTAATGCAGACGATATATGAAATATTCCATACAGTGGGTGGCCTGCAGGGAGATGTGAGCAGATGTTGGAGTCAGCAGGGAAGGAGAAGGGACCGGATGTCGGAGCATGCTTGGCATACTTTGCCGGTGTGGCCTGTGGTATATCAATTGACATTGCTCCTATGTGGGAGAGATGACCTACTGCTGAGGGATGCCCTAACACAGCACCACTCTCCTCCATTACTACCTCTCTGGCCTCTCAGGATATTCTGCCCAGCAATGGCGTGGTGGTGCAGCGCTGCTCTGGGAGGTGAGGAGATAAATTTCCTACCTACAGAGCCTAAGGGATGTGTTTGCTGCAGTCAACCTTTGTAATAACACTCTAGCCTCTCTAAACATGCATGTGGGGGTATTAAGGAGGATGTGTCCTGGATAAAAAGTGATTTGAAAAAGGTAAATGAGAGAATGAAAGAGCCTGATAACACAATTGAAGATCAAATCCTGTCATACTAAAAGATATCAAAAAATATACCCAGAGTATTAATATGTTCCTAAATATAACTGATGATCTCGAAAACATGCTCAGAAGAAATTATATATGCTTGGTGGGAGTTCCTTAATGAGTGGAGGGATGGGATCCGGTAGCCTTTTTTAAATCTTGGTGGCTCCTTGGGTGATATTGAAGAAGCTACTCCATATTTAAGATAAAGACACTATTTTGCATAAGGCTAAATAGCACCATAATTTGATTATTGAGGTGGAATAAACCTCCATCTTCCCGGACTTCTTTGCAGAGGTCCAGAAAAAGAGAGTGCACTTTATGGATATAAAGAAATGCCTGCACGCCCTGGCTGTCCCGTACGCAATGTTGTACCCTACCAGGCTGCGGGATAACCACTTTTCGTAAAGTTCATGTTTGAAACCTCTAAAGAAGTTCTTCATTGGCTCGACTCTGACAAGGGGACATTTTAGACAAGGAGAATCGTGAATTGGGATATATTGTTTGTTAAGAAACAAAGTAATGTCTAATTATCTTTAATTCCCTGGTTAACACATTGTAATATAGGAATAACTGCAGGATGCAGGTCCTGTTTCTTCAATGATTGCTGGTTACATTCATACGTCTATGATGTATGTTTTCCTTGCTGGCCTATTAATGGTAAAGGCCCCTGCTCTCTCTACCAAAGAGAAATGTCATTGTATGTGTTTAGTGTTTAAAGGGGGTTGGGGTTTGTTCAATCTGGAAAAATGATACTACTTTTCTTTCAGTAGTTAAATTTATCCAGCACATTTATTGTATTTATGACTATGATATGGCTTACAACGTGAATATAGTCGCATGGAATGTGAGAGAGTTGGTGGATGCAAATAAGAGGTGGGCTGTCTTTGCCTTGTCAATTTCAGTGGGGAATTTTGTGTTTATCCGAGACACATTTCATAAACGACAAGATCCAGGTACATAGACGCCCCTTGGTGGGTTTCTCCTAGCACTCAGTCAGTATAGTGGTACATTACTCTGTAACTTTTACTTGTGATAAGACATCTATTGATGCAGATGGAAGGTATGTGTGCCTTGCTGCTCCATTTATGTGTCTATGATACTAGTTGCCCTTTATGTTCCTCCACCATATTCTGGAGAGATTCTTAAAAAGATCTTTTTGTTTATTGCCGATTCCCGATGGCCCCAGGTCTAGTTGTCGGAGACTTCAAAAATATTTACATCTTTTCTGGGATAAATTTTACAAGGGGAATATTGCTGAATCAGCTTCTCCTACCTCAATGGCCTTAACTCTGGGTGAAATGGGATAGAATGATATATGGCAACTAAAAAACCCAAGAGAAAGGGCATACTCCTGCTACTCTTCTTGTTATCAAGGACTGACTTAGCAGTTGGTTCTGACTAGAGTTGAGCGGACTTCTAATAATCCGGGTCTGGCGGATCCGTCGCGGGTTGGAAAATAAGTCCGTATCCGATCCGGACCTATGTATGTGAATGGGGAGCGGATCAGGGATGAGAGAGAGAGAGAGAGAAGAAAAAAATGTCCACTGACATAGGGCTAATTTCTTGGTGTCTCAATCCAAATAGGCTTCACTTATTAGAGGATACGAACATCCTGAAGTACATAGGAGTACTTTAATAAAAAATATGGGCTTGACCTCATGGGACGTAGTATGGTTGGGGGACATTATCAAAGGAGATATACTGCACAAATTTAAAAAGAAATCTAAAGAATGAACTAATAAGCTTGAAGAGGAAGTAGATAAGTCAGAATCCCTATTTATTAGGGAGAGGAGACTGCGCAGGGGAGAGAGGAAGAGAGTGCATGAGGCGGGATTATATATAATATATTATATAACTCTAAGTGTGTGTGAGTATATGCGTATGCTTTGTATATATCCCATACATTCACATTGGGGGCTATATATAATTTTCATTGCATAGTATTCATTTATCTGTCAGGTGCTGGGGCAGAATACTGACAGGGAATGAGTGTGCTGAGGGAGGGGCTAGACACTGAGGCCGGGCAGTGCCAGCTATGATTATGAAGTTTGGCAGTCAAACATGTCATGTTTGCTTGAGCTGTAGGTAAATAAAGTGCTGCAGAGAATAAAGTGATAATTCAAGAGGAACAAAAGTTAGAAAACAAAAAAAAATAATGTAGGAATGTTTTATATGACAATACAGCACAGATTAGCTTACAAAAAAATTGTTGGAGTTTATGTCGGACAACTTTAAGGTGCAGGATAGTCCATCATGCATCTTAAGTTTAATTAATGAGGAGTGAATATCTGTCACAGACAACAAGGAAATTCTAAGAGCATTTTGGAGATACTACTGTAAGCTGTACTCTTCTAGATTTCCCAATAACAAACTGGAGCAGAAGGAAAACTAAAATCAAAGTGCTCAGACTAACTGAGAGAGCAGTTCAAACAATGACAAATCCCAAACTCGTGAAAAATTGGAATGTGCGCTGCATACATTCCCTAAAGAGAAAGCTCAGCGATCAGACGGACTTCCAGGAAAATTTTATAAACATTTAGTGGGGTGCTATTGCCTCAACTGTTGACAGTATTTCTGACTGCGGTCTGCTCTGCACATCTTCCAGTATCAATGTTGGAGGCCATCATAATTGTTACTCTTAAACACGGCAAAGATCCTGAAGCCTCTGAGTCCTATAGACCCATATTGCTGCTTCAGATGTACGTACAGTTGTTGGCTAAAGTGTTGGCAGCTAGACTCGCTAATGTCATTGAATAAATAATTCATAGTCATCAATCGAGGTTCATGCAGGATAAATCCACGACTATTAACTTCAGACGGCTGGTTTTAAATATGCAGTTAAGCTCTAAAGATACTGGATTAGGAGCAGGGCTATCTCTTGATGAAGCTCAAGCATTCAATACGGTTAAATGGAACTATTTATGGAGGCTTCTAGACAAGATGTGATTTGGTCCCAATTTTGTAGCATTCCTTAAGCTGTTATGCAATCAGCCAACTACTAGGATTAGGGTCAATGGAAGCACACAGCAGAGATGTCCCCTATTTCCCCTTATTTTTGTCACTCCCTTTGAAAATTTGCCGTGCCTTATGCAAGTATCCCCGATGGTGAAAGGGCTTAGAATGGGGGAGTTTGATGAACGTACAGTATATCTCTTTATGTGGATGATATGCTTTATTCCTTGGATATGCTTCTTCTTCAATTTAACCGGTAATGACTATTGTGAGGGAATTTGGAACATGGTCTGGCCTCCTCACAAATTGGAGTAAATTGGTCCTTATGGTCTTAGACCCGATTCCAGAAACAAAGTAGCTGGTTCTCACAAATATTTAAAATGGTGACAGAATTCAAGTATCTGTGGATTAGAGTGACAGAGATGGAACTAGGAGAGGCCTTATGAAAACATGCTTAATGTGTACCTGAAAATGTTCTCCCTTAATATTTAAGCCAAATTGGAGGCTGACGTAGGAATGATTTTGAAGACCAATGGGACTCTGTTCTAAGCTCAGTGCCTATACTTTCTCTAGCCAAAGCCCGCAGGTTATCACAGCTCTATCTCATCCATAGAAAAATATAGAACCCCAGCATTGTTACTACCTGACTCTAGATGTCCACATTGAGCTTCATCTGACGCCCATCTTATACATATGTTTTGGTAATATAATAGTATTGGCCAGTTCTGGAATGATGTCCTTGATATTATAAATAGGATTTATTGAATAGTCCTGAGCTCGGGACCAAAAGCGTGTTTATTGGGTGTTATACCGGACATCTCTGAGGAAGTTCAAGAGGTGATTGGTATAGCCAGAATTCCTGATATAGCGAGGAAAACTATTACCTCTCATTGTAAACAACTCACCCCACCAAGATCCATTGAATTTATTAATAGAGTTATAGGGTCTATATGACTGAAGATAGGAATTTATGTCAAGAGGAATGCAATTAAAAATTTTATATGATTTGGGGTCCAAGGATTAATACCCCTGGATTACCATGAAGAGTTTTGATGCTGGAAAATATACATCCCTTTATACGATAATATAACCTTCTTTTCTTCTTTAATTTTGAGTCATAATCTATAAATGGACACTTGCTGGTTAGTGAACAATTCTTGTGTACATGTGGTTTCAAAGCAATGTCAAAGCCTATATTTATGACATTTGTATTATTGTATACAGATTATACTTGACAATGTATGTTAAAAAATTTGCTTTCCAGGTGGGGAAAGGGGATGAAGCTAAAATTTACTGCTGCTTAGATGTTTGTATCTTTAAAAGGTTTATCAAAAATAATTTGATTTAAAAAACAAATATTCCACACAGAAATAGGGCAAGGTACTACATTTATTTACTCTCTCAGATCAACCAAATTACTCTGTTCATGACACTTAATAGTAGAGATGAGTGAATTTATTTGAATAGAAATAAATTCTTCTTGAATTTTATAAACATCTTCAGTATATGACTTTTTTGCAATTGGCTTCAGCTCGGCCACCGTTGTACTGACCCTCACCCCTCATCTGTCCTGTCATGCTGTCCTCCATGCCTCTTCTTTTCGCCTTCCCCCTTCACAAGCATCCGGTTTAGTTACTTGACTCTATGCCATGGCTTCCATCACCAGCTATGCCTTTGATGTCACTGCGTGCTGTGCCGTTGTTTTGCATGTTGTGCCATCACAACGTTTGATATGTGTCGCCTAGTCACCACACTGACGTCAGAGACCTATCGGCAATGAAAGCCAGGAGTGAAGCCGCTCAAGAGAATTTGCATAAGGGTAGAGGGGAAAAGTAGACATTTGGAAAACCAGACTGAGGCTTACAGGAGGCAGTAAGACAGGTAATTGGTTAGGTGAATATAATTTTGGATTTTTACATCCTTCATTTATTATGCTCTGGGATCTGGAGCAAACCCATATTATAATAAGAAGCAGTAAATTTGTAGAGAATAACTTCACTGCCAATCACTGTCTGAAGCTGGTGCAAAAAAAGGTCAAAAGTTGCAAAATCTTGGAGCAACACAGAGTTGAAAAAGTTTTGCAGCTTTTCAAACTGTTTTAAGGCATATTTTAGTTTAATGAATTGGACATTTGACTTTTTAGTCTCTGGTCAATCCATTAAAGGAGTTGTTCACCCTTTTTTATTACTGGCAATATCGATATTATGTTGAGAAACAAGGTTTCTCTCAAATACCTTGTGTTGCCAATAGTGCCTGTGAGCGGCTCTATTGCGGACTGCTCTTCCACATCGCCTGACCCTTGGGCTCCGTGACATCTGATGTCCAATGATGATGCAGGCCGCAGTCTTCCTGAGTGACTGGACTGTGGGTGGCATTTCACCGCTCATCACAGCCCAGCATCTCCCTGCTCTCTCCTTCACTGCAGAGCACCGCAAGCTGGAGCGATGCTGGGCTTTGACAGGCAGTGAAACTCCCCCCACAGTCCCATCACTCAGGAAGACTGCAGCCTGCCTCAGCTGACATGACATCACCGGACATCAGAGGTCACGGAGCCAGGGGGTCACGTGATGTGGAAGAGCGGTCCGCCCGCAGTAGTGCCGCTCACAGGCACTATTGGCATCACAAGGTAGTTGAGAGAAACCTTGTTTCTCAACATAATATCGATATGGTCAGTAATGAAAATGGAGGAACCACCTCTTTAATTGCTCTTTCAAATCAAGCTAACATTTTTGGCTCCTAAAGAGCAATTTTTGCCTCACAAAT
Organism: Anomaloglossus baeobatrachus; assembly: GCF_048569485.1. Lineage (NCBI taxonomy): Eukaryota > Metazoa > Chordata > Amphibia > Anura > Aromobatidae > Anomaloglossus > Anomaloglossus baeobatrachus. The sequence continues at coordinate 296,618,586 of NC_134356.1, read as the reverse complement.
AGGCAGATTCAGGAATGGTAAGCAGATACAAATAAGGGCCAAGTTCACATGTGGAAGATTCCGTCAGGATTTAGGTGAAGACTTCATCTAGACTGTGATGTAAGCTGTTATGATTCGCTGCTGGCAAACCACACTATTCACATGCTCGGGGAAATATAAGCTACAAATTATTTTATTTTTTAATCCGAATACTTTTTTTTTCTTATAATACTGTCCTTGACTTAAAAAGTATTGTTGTCCTTAAACATAAAAACAAGTGAAAAGACTTGACTTAAACATGAATTTCAACTTAGGAGAATTTTATTCTAACTCTTTAGGGTACAAATAAATCTGAGGAACCAGAGTAGAAAGTCGAATATTCTCTGAGGCCTGTCCTGGCCTTAAAAGGCCACAACAAAGTTCAGCTTGTGTACAACAGATTGCCTCCATGTTTCTGCATACTCAGTGAGACAGAGAAGAAAACAAAAGGTGAAGTCTAAGTGAGTAACCACATCAAACACTTTGTATTTCATTCAGTCTGGAAAATCTGATTCAGTACCGTATTATGAATTCTTTTATTTATTTTTTTTTTTTTTTAAGTAACTCTCTAGATGTTGGTGAATATAAAGAAATTTATAGAAATACCATAGATAAACCTGTAGGAAAAAATAGATACCGTGTTTTTTGGACTATAAGACACACTGGACCATAAGACACATTTTAAAGGAGGAAAATATAAAAAAAATGTAAAGCAAAAAAAGTGGTCATGACACACTGTTATGGGGTGGGATCTGCTGCTGATATTGTTATGGGGGTAATGTTCCCCAATTCTGTACTAATGTCCTAAACATGATGTATATGTTCTCCATCATGTTATATATGTGGCCCATCCTGGTAAACATGTCCCCATCCTGGTATATATGTGGCCCATCCTGAAATATACGTAGCTAGCCCAGTCTGCTATATATGTTCTCCATCCTGGTATGTATATCCCCCATCTTGGTACATATAATCCCCATCCTTGGCGCATCCTGTTATATATGTCCCTCATCCTGGTATACATGCCCCCCATCATGGACCCATCCTGGTATACATTTCCATCATCCTGGTATATATGTTCCACATCATGTGCCCATCCTAGTAAATATGTGGCTCATCCTGGTATATATGTGGTCCAGACTGGTATACATGGCCTATACTAGTATATATGTCCCTCATCCTGGTATATATGTTCCCCATCATGGGCCCATCCTGGTATACATGTCCATCATCCTGGTATATATGTTCCACATCATGTGCCCATCCTAGTAAATATGTGGCCCATTCTGGTATATATGTGGTCCATCCTGGGATACATGGCCTATCCTAGTATATATGTCCCTCATCCTGGTATATATGTTCCACATCATGGGCCCATCCTAGTAAATATGTGGCCCATCCTGGAACATAGAGTCAGGGCCAGAAATATTTGGACAGTGACACAAGTTTTGTTATTTTAGCTGTTTACAAAAACATGTTCAGAAATACAATTATATATATAATATGGGCTGAAAGTGCACACTCCCAGCTGCAATATGAGAGTTTTCACATCCAAATGGGAGAAAGGGTTTAGGAATCATAGCTCTGTAATGCATAGCCTCCTCTTTTTCAAGGGACCAAAAGTAATTGGACAAGGGACTCTAAGGGCTGCAATTAACTCTGAAGGCATCTCCCTCGTTAACCTGTAATCAATGAAGTAGTTAAAAGGTCTGGGGTTGATTACAGGTGTGTGGTTTTGCATTTGGAAGTTGTTGCTGTGACCAGACAACATGCGGTCTAAGGAACTCTCAATTGAGGTGAAGCAGAACATCCTGAGGCTGAAAAAAAAGAAAAAATCCATCAGAGAGATAGCAGACATGCTTGGAGTAGCAAAATCAACAGTCGGGTACATTCTGAGAAAAAAGGAATTGACTGGTGAGCTTGGGAACTCAAAAGGCCTGGGCGTCCACGGATGACAACAGTGGTGGATGATCGCCGCATACTTTCTTTGGTGAAGAAGAACCCGTTCACAACATCAACTGAAGTCCAGAACACTCTCAGTGAAGTAGGTGTATCTGTCTCTAAGTCAACAGTAAAGAGAAGACTCCATGAAAGTAAATACAAAGGGTTCACATCTAGATGCAAACCATTCATCAATTCCAAAAATAGACAGGCCAGAGTTAAATTTGCTGAAAAACACCTCATGAAGCCAGCTCAGTTCTGGAAAAGTATTCTATGGACAGATGAGACAAAGATCAACCTGTACCAGAATGATGGGAAGAAAAAAGTTTGGAGAAGAAAGGGAACGGCACATGATCCAAGGCACACCACATCCTCTGTAAAACATGGTGGAGGCAACGTGATGGCATGGGCATGCATGGCTTTCAATGGCACTGGGTCACTTGTGTTTATTGATGACATAACCGCAGACAAGAGTAGCCGGATGAATTCTGAAGTGTACCGGGATATACTTTCAGCCCAGATTCAGCCAAATGCCGCAAAGTTGATCGGACGGCGCTTCATAGTACAGATGGACAATGACCCCAAGCGTACAGCAAAAGCTACCCAGGAGTTCATGAGTGCAAAAAAGTGGAACATTCTGCAATGGCCAAGTCAATCACCAGATCTTAACCCAATTGAGCATGCATTTCACTTGCTCAAATCCAGACTTAAGACGGAAAGACCCACAAACAAGCAAGACCTGAAGGCTGCGGCTGTAAAGGCCTGGCAAAGCATTAAGAAGGAGGAAACCCAGCGTTTGGTGATGTCCATTTGTTCCAGACTTAAGTCAGTGATTGCCTCCAAAGGATTCGCAACAAAATATTGAAAATAAAAATATTTTGTTTGGGTTTGGTTTATTTGTCCAATTACTTTTGACCCCCTAAAATGTGGAGTGTTTGTAAAGAAATGTGTACAATTCCTACAATTTCTATCAGATATTTTTGTTCAAACCTTCAAATTAAACATTACAATCTGCACTTGAATTCTGTTGTAGAGGTTTCATTTCAAATCCAATGTGGTGGCATGCAGAGCCCAACTCGAGAACTGTATGTTGCCCATCCTGGTATATATGTTTCCCATCTTGGGCCCAACCTAGTAAATATGTTATTCCTTCCTGGTATGTTTTGTCCTATCCTGGTATGGCCCATCCTGATATATATGTCTCCCACCATGGTATATATGATCCCCCACCTGTGCACATCTTGGTATAAATGTCCCCCATCCTGGTATATATGCCTCTCATTATGTCGCACACATAAGAAATAAACAATTCTATTCGTTCACCTTCCCTCCACTTCCCCTGGTGTGTGGCATCCTCTTCTGATGCCAGCAACTAACTTCAGTGTGTGACAGGCAGCGCATGACGTCAGTGCCATGCCCCCCAATCACACATCGTTAGCTGCCAGCTAATCCAAAATTAATATTCACTATGGCCATGGGAGCAGTGAATATTCATTTTCTTTAATAGCGGAAACATGTCTTCACCCCAGCCATCGGGTTTCTGCAGCGGCAACCCAGCTCCTGCCTCCTATCACTAACTCCACCACCACCGCTGCCCCCAACCACCTTGAGGAAGGTACATCAGTAATATAAGATGCATCCCACACTTTCCTCGCATGGTATATAAACTCTCCACCATGCAGTGAATTTTGAACAGAACACAGGCTACTGTTTGAAATAGCTTATAGTCTATATAAAGAACAGCAAACAAATAGTATCATTTGATAATAAGGGTATATTAGAAAATTAGGCAATTTACACAATTGCCTAATTTATTTCTTTTTAATTTACTAAAGATGAAACCTTGAATCAACATGTTCATATTATGATTTGTTGTTTTAAGATTCATTTAATTTACAAGCATTCAGTTTTGGACTTTTTTACAGGAAAGATTTTCTGCTTTTTTAAAAGTTTGTAAAATAAAAAACACCAAGCATTTTTGTTTGGGTTTTTTATTTGGTTATATTTTATATTTATGCCATTTTTCAATTTATATAGTAAAGGCTATGCCTAAAATTGCAGACATAATGCCATACCCTAATAACACAATGTTTTTAAAAAAAAAACAAGAAAAAATTTAAAAAGACACCAGAGACCCCTTTGACCCCCACTAATCCTAAGAATGAAAGAGTTTCTATGATAACTAACTTGAATAGATGTGTGTGCACAGTGGATGGCAGGAGTGCAGAATAACCCAATTCAAGTGAATTGCCAGGAGTGCTTATGCAAAAAGAAAAAACGTGAAAAAGCAGCAGCGCCGATTCAGTGCTGTGGCCTCTTCAGTCTCACCATCGGTCGGGGTCCCAGTGATTGGACCCCCATTGAGCATAATGTGGTGGCATACCCTATACCAGTGATGGCGAACCTATGGCACGCGTGCCAGACTGGGCACGCAGAGCCCTTTGTGTTGGCACGCGCGCTGTCGCCACACTGAGCCACGTTGATATGCAGGTGTGATCGCGCCAGCAGATCAAGGTGGTGTTTAACAGAGGAGACATTTCTCCTCGCTCTGACACGCCTCCTCTCCTGGGCTGCAGACCTGTTGCCTAGGAGACGGAGGAGCGTCAGTAGGCGGCGCCGGGGTCTTGTGGACTGGCCGCGCGGGAACTGAAGTGACTGAGGATGCAGCAGAAGAGGATGGGGGCTAGAAGGTGAGTTTTCTTTTTTTTTTTTTTAAGCTGTGTGCGCGGCTGTGCCAAAGTGTGGGGGGACAGAGCCAGCACGGGGGAAACATGGGGAGCACGAGGGACAGAGCCAGCACGGGGTATACCGAGCACGGGGGAAACATGGGGAGCATGGGGGACAGAGCCAGCACGGGAGGGGAACATGGAGCGCACGGGGAAACATGGGGAGCATGGGGGACAGAGCCAGCACGGGGGAAACATGTGGAGCACGGGGGACAGAGCCAGCATGGGGGGAACATGGAGCGCACGGGGGACAGAGCCAGCACGGGGTATACTGAGCACGGGGGAAACGTGGGGAGCATGGGGGACAGAGCCAGCATGGGGGAAACATGGGGAGCACGGGGGACAGAGCCAGCACCGGGGGAACATGGAGCGCACAGGGGAAACATGGGGAGCATGGGGGACAGAGCCAGCATGGGAGGGGAACATGGAGCACACAGGGGAAACATGGGGAGCATGGGGGACAGAGCCAGCACGGGAGGGGAACATGGAGTGCACAGGGGAAACGTGGGGAGCATGGGGGACAGAGCCAGCATGGGAGGGGAACATGGAGCACACAGGGGAAACATGGGGAGCATGGGGGACAGAGCCAGCACGGGAGGGGAACATGGAGTGCACAGGGGAAACATGGGGAGCACGGGGGACAGAGCCAGCACGGGGGGGAACATGGAGCGCACAGGGGAAACATGGGGAGCACGGGGGACAGAGCCAGCACGGGGGGGAACATGGAGCGCACGGGGGAAACATGGGGAGCATGGGGGACAGAGCCAGCACGGGAGGGGAACATGGGGAGCACGGGGGAAACATGGGGAGCACGGGGGACAGAGCCAGCACGGGGCAAACATGGGAGCACGGGGGAAACATGGGGAGCACGGGGGACAGAGCCAGCACGGGGCAAACATGGGAGCACGGGGCAGAGCACGGGGCATATACAAACAGAGCACGGGGCAAACATGGGAGCACGGGGCATATACAAACAGAGCACGGGGCAAACAGGGCATACAGAGCACGGGGCATACAGAGCACGGGGCATACAGAGCATGGGGCAAACATGGGAGCACGAGGCAAACATGGGAGCACGGGGCAAACATGGCTGCAAAGATGGGGGAAACGTGCAAAGAGGGAGAGAAATTTGCAAAGAGGGAGAGAAACGGCTGCAAAGATGGGGGACACATGGCTGCAAGGATGGGGGAAACATGGCTGCAAGGATGGGGGAACATGACTGCAAGGATGGGGGGTAAACATGACTGCAAGGATGGGGGGAAACAAGCCAGGATGGGGTACATTTAGCAGGAAGGGAAACATGCCAGGAAGGGGTACATTTACCAGTATGGGGGATACATTTACCAGGATGGGGGGATACATTTACCAGAATGGGGGGAAACATGAAAGGATGGGAGGGAAACATGTCAGGATGGGGGTACATGAACATGCCAGGATGGGGAACATTTAGCAGGAAGGGTGACATTTACCAGGATGGGGTACATTTACCAGGAAAGGGGACATTTACCAGGATAAGGGAACATGCCTGGATGAGGTACATATACCAGGATGGGGTCATTTAACAGCATGGGGGAACATTCCAGGATGGTATACATTTACAATGATGGGGTACATTTACCAGGATGGGGTACATTTACCAGGATGGGGTACATTTACCATGAATGGGGTACATTTACCAGGATGGGGCCATGATGTGGACAAATATACCAGAATGTAGGAAATATATATCAGGACGGGGGACATGTTTACCAGGAAGTGGCCAGGAAGGGGGACAGAACTACACAATGAAGGGGGGGGGAGCAACTCGTACATCTTTATGGGATTTCAAGATGTTCAGACTTTGAAATGTAGATGTGGATTACAGGGTGACATCTGATTGCATTCTATGCTAAAATCAATTTTTATTCCAGAAGGAATAAGGCTACTTTCACACATCCGGCTTGAGCTCTGCGGCTCAATCCGGCTGTGAAGCCTATGCAACGGATGCGGTGAAAACACCGCATCCTTTGCATAAGTTTTTTACATGCGGCCGGTCCGGTTTTTACCGCTTGCGGCATGCTACTGAGCATGCGCAGTGGCAAAAACCACATGCGGCGGCCGGATGCGGTTTTTGCCGCATCGCGCCGCATCCGGCATCCATAGGGATGCATTGTGAAAAGCGCCGCATCGGCCGGATGCGGCGCGACGCGTTTTTTTTTGCCGGAGCAAAAAACGTGCCAGGGAACGTTCCATCCGGCCGCTGCATCGGCTAAATCTGCCGCATGCGGCAAAAGCCGGACCAAACGCAAGCCCATGCGGCACAATGCGGCACTAATTAAAGTCTATGCAGGAAAAACGCAACCGGCAGCAAAAAAAAACGGTTGCGGTTTTCCTGCAAAGTGCCGGATTGTGCCGCATTGCAAAAGCCGGATGTGTGAAAGCAGCCTAATCCAACTGCTGTGTCTGGAAAGGGCAGGGGCTCAGCTTCAATGTGTGGTAAGCATGCACGAGCGTGATGCCCCCTGCTGAAGAGAAGGTGGCAAAGGTAAGGTTACAATCAATTATTTACATAATAGGATTGGTTGGCACTTCGGAAAAAAAATTGGGTTTAGGGCTACAGTTTGGGCACTCGGCCTGTAAAAGGTTCGCCATGACTGCCCTAAACTGTACTGCAGGCAGACTTGTCCATACTTGTAGACTACTTTGTGTATGGGTTGCATGAAGACATTTGGACATCACATAATGCCATAAGTAAAAGATTTCTAATCCTACAGTACACATAGGTTTACGGAAATCCCCATCTTCTATCTGAATAATTAAAGATAGAAAATTATTTAGAAATATCAGTCTATAAAGAATTTAACATAACTGTCCTGAATATTAAGTGTCTTGGCCTGAGGTTAAGTAACAGCTGAATGAAGCCAGCAGAGCAGGTGAGGCTCCAGTGTTCTGGATAGATACAGACAAGGGCTGACAGCTGCAGATTGGCAGAAGTTATGAAGTAGCTCTCTTTCTTTTATATTTATGGCTCTGCTGTCTCAAGATATTTAGTTTTAACTGTTGAAAGGGCTCCTTTGAACAAGCAAAGACAAAACGGATACTTCTGCAATGAAACTTTGAAAATGGATATACACTGTCTTTACCACTTCCTTAAGCCTCACTGCTAACTGAGTTGAGGATGAAAAGTATCTGTACAATAAAGGAGATACCGCACCAATCATTGCACAGCATGCATATTGGCTCCCTAGGATATAAAGTGTTATTTTTATCACAATAACTTATCACCTGTTTATTGGATAGTGGACAGATGCCCACCAGGGGCGTATTGAGGGCCCATCCGGTGCTATCACCACTCTAGAGTGTACTGTTGTGCGCAGCGTGTCGATAAAGTTAAACTCTGTGGTGGAGCAGGGAATCATGGTCTATATACACTACTTATCTATGTTCTGTAGACTGCAGGTCGATTTAGGCCTGCGGTCTACAGAAAAGGAAGGGAGACATATGCAAGACGTGCATAGTAGCCCCAGCGCGATGATCTCTCCACACTAGTCAACCCAATGCCTTCGTCCTGTCTTCTGGTCGACTGATCAGGATCCATGGTTAGGTGAGTATAAGATGTTTTTTATATTTTACTAGCTGTAGTAACCGGCGTTGCCTGGGATAGTAACTGTCTCTCTGTCTCTCTCTCTTTGTCTGTTTGTCTCTGTCTGTCTCTGTTTGTCTCTGTCTGTCTCTGTCTGTGTGTCTATCTCTGTGTGTCTGTCTCTGTGTGTCTGTCTCTGTGTGTGTCTATGTGTGTCTGTCTCTGTGAGTTTGTCTCTGTCTGTCTGTCTCTGTCTGTATCTTTCTGTCTCTATCCATGCGTGTCTCTGTCTCTATCCATGTGTGTCTCTGTCTCTATCTATTTCTGTCTGTGTCTAGCTCTCTGTCTGTTTCTCTCTCGGTCTGTCTCTTTGTCTGTCTCTCTCTGTCTCTCTGTCTGTCTGTCTCTCTCTGTGTCTGTCTCTCTCTATCTCTGTGTCTGTCTGTCAGTCTCTTTCCCTGTCTGTCTCTTTCCCTGTCTGTCTTGTTCCCAGTCTGTCTCTTTTCCCATCTGTCTCTTTTCCTGTCTGTCTCTTTATGTCTTTGTCTGTCTCTCCCTGTCTGTCTCTCCCTGTCTGTCTCTCCCTGTCTGTCTCTGTCCCTATCTGTCTCTGTCCCTGTCTGTCTCTGTCCCTGTCTGTCTCTGTCCCTGTCTGTCTCTGTCCCTGTCTGTCTCTGTCCCTGTCTGTCTCTGTCCCTGTCTGTCTGCCTTTTTCCCCTGTCTGTCTGTCGGTCTCTTTCCCTGTCTGCCTCTATCTGTCTCTTTCTCTGTCTGTCTGTTTGCCTGTTTTCCCTGTCTATCTCTGTCTGTTTGCCTCTTTCCCTGTCTGCCTCTATCTGTCTGTCTCTGTCTCTTTCCCCGTGTGTCTTTCTGTCTGTCTCTTTCTGTCTGGCTGGCTTTTTTCCCCCATCTGTCTCTGTTTGTCTCTGTCTCTTTCCCTTTCTGTCTGTGCCTGTATGTCTGTGCCGGACTGTCTGTGCCTGACTGTCTGTCTCTCAGTCTGTCTCTCTGTCTCTATCCGTCTCCCCACTGACATTATATTACCTCACACATAAGCTTCTTATACTGACAATTTATTTTGTTCCTATAGTAACCAATCACAGCTGCTATTAATAGCCTGTAGCTCGCAGCTCCATTCACTTTAATGGAGGCAGGTTTTTGAAGAGTAACTGTAACGCGCGGGGTTAAATTTTCCTTTCAAAACATAGTCTATGACGTTCCCTGAGTCACATGGGGCGTCTGTGCAAAATGTTGTGATTGTAAATGCGACGGTGCGGATTCCTTTGGTGGACATACACACACATACTGAGTTTTATATATTAGACTAGCTGTAGTACCCAAGCATTGCCCAGGATAGTAACTGTCTCTCTTTCTCTCTCCCAGTCTCTGTCTTTCTGTCTCTGTCTGTCTGTCTCTGTCTGTCTGTCTGTCTCTGTCTGTTTGTCTCTGTTTGTCTCTGTGTCTGTCTGTCTCTCTATCTGTCTCTCTGTCTGTCTCTCTGTCTCCATGTCTGTCTCCATGTCTGTCTCTGTCTCTGTCTGTGTGTCTCTCTGTCTGTCTCTGTCTATGTGTTTCTCTGTCTGTCTCTTTCCCTGTCTATCTCTTTCCCTAACTGTCTTTGTCTGTCTGTGTGTCTGTCTTTATCCATGTCTGTCTGTCTGTGTCTACCTCTCTGTCTATTTGTCCTATCTCTCTGTCTGTCTCTGTATCAGTCTCTCTGTCTGTCTGTCTCTCTCTATCTGTGTCTGTCTGTGTCTCTCTCTGTCTGTCTCTATCTCTGTGTCTGTCTGTCTGTCAGTCTCTTTCCCTGCCTGTCTCGTTCCAGGTCTGTCTCATTCCAGGTCTATCTTATCATCATCTGTCTCTTTCTCCGTCTGTCTCTTTCCCAGTCTGTCTCATTCCAGATCTGTCTCATTCCAGGTCTGTCTCATTCCAGGTCTGTCTCATTCCAGGTCTGTATCATTCCAGGTCTGTCTCATTCCAGGTCTGCCTCTTTCCCCGTCTGTCTCTTTCCCCATCTGTCTCTGTATCTTTCCCTGTCGGTCTCTTTTCCTGTCTCTGTCTCTTTCCCTGTCTCTTTCCCTGTATATCTCTCGGTCTGTCTCTTTCCCTGTCTGCCTGTCTCTTTCCCTGTCTGTCTGTGTCTGTCTCTTTCCCTGTCTGTCTGTGCCTGTCTCTTTCCCTGTCTGTGTCTGTCTGCCTCTGTCTCTTTGACTGTCTGTCTGTCTCTGTCTCTCTCTCTGTCTGTCTCTTTCCCTGTCTGCCTCTTACTATGTCTGTGCCTATGTCTGTCTCTTTCTGTCTCTCTATCCGTCTCTCCACCGACATCTTATTACGTCACACATGAGCTTCTTATACTAATAATTTATTATTTTGTTCTTATAGCAACCAATCACAGCTCCTATTAATGACCTATAGCTCGCAGCTCCATTGACTTTAAAACATAGTCTATGACGTTCCCTGAGTCACATGGGCTGTCTGTGCAAAATGTTGTGATTGTAAATGCGACATTGCGGATTCCTTTAGTGGACATACACACACACACACACACACACACACACACACACATACACACACAATCATACACTCAGCTTTATATATTAGATTTTAATAGTGCTTAATGGGCAACTACTCAGTTCCATCCATACAGTGTGGCAGGACTACTGGGATTACTAAGGGCCATACATACAGTGTGGGGGAAATACTGGGGGCCATCATACACTGTGGAAGGAAATACCTGGAGCCATCTTACACTGTGGGAGGAAATACTGTGGGGGGAATACAGGAGCCATCATACAATGTGAGAGAAATACTGCGTACCATCATGCAGTGGGGAAACTACAGGGGGCTTTCATACAGTGTGAGGGGAGTACTGGGGGCAATCCATACAGTTTGAGTAGGGCTACTGAGGGCCATCATACAGTGCAGGAGGATATTGGGTGCCATCATACAGTGGGAGGGGGCTGCTGTGGGGCCCATCATGCTGTGTATAAGGAGGTCTGGGCCCAACATGCTGTGTATAGAGTGGTGTGAGCCCAACATGCTGTGTATAAGGGAACTGTGGGGGCATTAAGTTCTGTAAGGGGGAGATGTGGGGGGAATCTTGCTGTGTAGAGGGAACCTGGGACATTATTAAATGTTAGGTGGCACTTAAGCATAATTGTTATAAGGACACTCAGGGTATTGTGACTGTCAAATGAGCACACTGGGGTCATTGTTACTTTCTAATGGTAACATGTAGGCACTGTTTTCTACAGCATTAAAGGGGTGGTTCACCCATATTTTTTATTGTCTAGTTTGATATATTGAGAAACAATGTTTCTCTCAAATACCTTATGTTGGCAATAGTGCCTGTGAGAGGCGCTATTGCAGACCACTGTTCTCCACTCTGGTTACGTCACATCAAGTGCGCACACGTCACATCCGTGTGGCCAGCCACAATCTTCCTGACTCACTGAGCTGTGAGCGGTGTTTCACCGCTCGTCACAGCCCATCTGCTCCCTCACAGCAGATTGCTGCAAGCAAGAGACGTGCTGTGCTGTGACAGCGGTAAAACACCGCCCACAGCTCAGTGAGTCAGGAGGACTGCAGCTGGCCGCAGGGATGTGACGTGTGTGGCACATGACGTGACGTCACCAGAGCGGGGATCAGCGGTCTGCAATAGCGCCTCTCACAGGCACTATTGCCAACACAAGGTATTTGAGAGAACATTGTTTCTCAATATAATATCGAACTAGACAATAAAAATATGGGTGACCCACCCTTTTAATATTTTCTAGGGTGCAATTTTACCATCTAGAGTGCACAAGGAGTATTTTCCTTTGTAAGAGGCATGGTGGACGTTATTATTATATGGGTTACTAAGAGGACATATACAGCAGCAGTCCAGTATTGTGGTGACAGCCAGCTGAGGAGTTTGTCCAAGTTGGGAATAGATGGGAACATTGTTGGAAATGTGAGAGGTCAAATGTGTCTTTGTTGTAATCCCTGCAGATAAGTCCTTGCAGGAGAAGTTGTGATATCTGCCTGGACCAGACAGAAAAGATGGGAAAGTGAATGACTGCATCAGAAAAAAACATCTGCTGTAAGTCACCATCTATAACTGCACTGTAATGTGTTCTGCAGCACTGTTATATCTACCACTATATGGTGGTAATAGCAGTGTTAATCCTTGTATAGTGAATTTCAGTAACAGCATGGTCATCTGCTATTGTTCCCCTATATCAATGATTAGACTGCAGCACCGTAGTTGTACACACGGTTAACTGGTTAGAAGCCCACTCAAATGTTCCCCCCCAAAAAAATCCCTGCCTGGCCTGAACCCCTAGCTATGCCAGACGCTCACTCCTTCCAAGTAAAGGGGCTCAGAAATGCCCGGTTAAGATGGAGAATTGGCCGTGCATGCATGTTAATGGGACTGCCTGAGATAACTAATTACAGCACTAGGCTGTCTGAATGGAAGATATGTTCGGAATCGGGGTTCAAGCAATTGGACTCCCAATGATGATCAGGCAATCCTGAGGACAGAAGATTAATTGATACATTGGGAATACCCTTTATCTGACACATAGATAAAAAAATAAGGGTGAAGGCTGTAGGAGACGCCACTAGAACAATATAAGGGTAATCCCACACCTAAACAGCCACTGTTCACGCTTTTTAAATGCTTGATAACAAGGAGTAGTTTTATTGTCAGGATCGCATTATTGATACAAACCCGTCACACATTATTGTTGTATAGAAGTAATAACATTTCAACCATCTGTTGGAAATATCTGATTAAAAATGTGAACTAGTTATACAAAGACCAAAACCACATGCATTTAAAGCAGGTTTCACATCACGTTTTTGGTCTCCAATTAAATCGAATGTTAGGGGAACTCCCAATGTGCATACATATAAAGCATTTCCACAATACCCCATTGGCTCGAAATTGGTGGATTCAGCTTATGGTGTTTGTCTTTCAATTGTCCGGTAATGCTACTATTGACGATAAACTGAAACAAATGAAATATATATATATATATATATACACACATATATACACACATACGCACAGTGTATATATACAGCATATATATAGGGTGGTCCAAAAGTAGGTGGACAGTATGTGTAATAGGGTTATCAAACATGGTGTAAAATGAAAATGACTCAGTTTCCCTTAGCAAACAATCAGATTCCACCTTTCATTCTTCACAGACTCTTTGGAAAATGAAAGGTGGAATCTGATTGGATGCTAAGGGCAACTGAGTCAGATTCACTTTACACCATGTTTGATAACCCTATTACACATACTGTCCACCTACTTTTGGACCACCCTGTATATATATATATATATATATATATATATATATATATATATATACAGTGGAACCTTGGATTACGAGCATAATTTGTTCCGGGAGCGTGCTCTTAAACCAAATTACTCTTATATCAAAGCAAATTTTCCCATAGGATGTGATTGAAATGCAGTCAATTCGCTTCGCAATTCAAAAATATATACTATAGTTATACAAACTTAATACAGTAATACAAAATAATGTACTGTATTCATATACAATTATTACAGTGCACGAATACAAAATACTGTACAATACTGTAAAAAAACAAATGAAACTGCTCATTAGCTTATCATAGAGTTGTTGGTGTGGAAGAGGTACAGTATAAGCAATGTGCTGCATTGGTTTGCAGAAAGAAAGTACAATACTATATCCACAAATGCAAATTGATAGACATACTATATAATATACACTGTACTGTGCAATGGTATACTGTATACAGTATACAGCACATATGCACAGAAAGTGACCTACAGAGCGGGTCAGAGCGCGGTGAAAGGACTGAACTGGAAGTGTACACGGTGAGTATTTGCTCTTCTTGCAAGGCATTGCTCTTAAACCAAGTTGCACATTTTTAGCTTTGCTTGTCTTACAAAACACTCTGAAACCAAGTTACCCTTAATCCAAGGTTCTACTGTATATATATACATATATATATATATATATATATATATATATATATATATGTACTGTGTGTGTGTGTGTGTATATATATATATATATATATATATATATATATTAGTATTTATATGACAGGAGACAAAGCCTGATATGTATGCATACAAAGTGTGGCTTCCTTGAGCCATCATATTACAGCATTGCTATTACCCTAACATCACACAGTTTAGGGTTAGAGCTGCCGTCATTTATCATGGTCTGATTTTATCTAGGTCTTACTCATTGTAACCGGAATGACTGTGACTTATACTTACTCATTTCCTTGTAATGCTTTCACTTTTTCTCCTGACACATACAGCCATGATACATGTATAGAAGAGCATTAGCTGCTGACTCTTCTAAGACCAGCGCCCCTTGCTCAGTGCCAGGACTAGCTTTCACTAACCTCTTATTTCACTTTTTCAATCAGCTTGTGGTTACACAATGATGCTCCATCTACTTAACAGGACATTAAAACCCGGAACCTCATGCTGTAGTTTCAGGTTACAATTGAATAACTTTTATGGTTGTAGCCATTAACCCGACACTGTATTACATCCAAATATAGTTACGTGCTCCATCAAGAGTATCTCCAGAGGTCTTATAGATAAATAGAAAGACATTTTTATGACAAGAACTGGCAGAAGTCTCTGGGTGAAGGGAGAGTGTAAAAAATGTGTTATTTTCTTGAGATGCACTAAAAATTCAATTTACATTCCCACTAAGTTACTGTAGATTAAGATTAAGGATTGGACATGAATGGACTATGTGGTATGGTATGGGGAAACATTTTCAGGAATGCTTAATATGTAAACGATCTTTCACTTGTTATATTTAGGTTTGTTAGTGGTAACTAAGCCATGCCAGCAATTCTGATCATCATTATTGAAATAATAGTCAATTATGGATTGCTTTTAAGGGTAAAATACTCATACAAGATTTTAGTTTCCAACATTGTCTACCACCAAGTGCTTTAGTCCATTCCACTTACGTCATCATTATATTTGCAATGTATATAGATCGGATCATGTCTCATAATACTTCATGGGTTTGCTCCCTATTTTTTTATAACTACATTTGCAGAAGTGCAGGTAGCACACAGGAATAACAGAGACACGTATGCTGGCAGGTACCTTAATACAACAGAGTTGAGGGTGCGGACAGCACAAGGAATACAGAGAAAAGTAGGCTGGCAGGTACTTTTATCTAGCATATCTGAGGGTGCAGACAGCACCATTAAGAACAAGGCAGTATTTGGCAGTACGAGCTGGTTGCAGGTGAATCTAAGTAGATAATTAGGTACCTGGTGAGAACAAAACCAAGTTAGGATTGTGGCTTGACTCAATTAAAGCACATAGTAGTAGCAAGCACTACTGCCTGAATACTCAAGCAGTGTACAGCTACCTGAGCCGGCCTGAAAAGGCTTTAAATGAGGACATCAAAAATGCAGAGATAGCACAGAGAGAGCAGACCATAGGGGAAGAAAGAAGTAAAGCCTGGCATGGGAGCCGAGACCGGTAAGTAACATTTAGGCTATTGTAGCTGGCTAATGGACACTTCAATTTTGATGGCATTTACATTTATTGATCATTCCGATGAGAACTATGATTTTTTTATGACAGTATAATCAATCAAAGAAACATCGGACTGCACTCGGATGTTATCCCAGTGCAGTGCGGTATACGCACAGGCTGAAAATGGAGGAGATAGGGAGATTAACCCCTCCCTCTCATCTGCAGCGCCCGTCCTCAGCTTCACAGCTGTGACCTGATTGCAGCAGAGCCTGAGCCGGGGGTCATTAGCATATCGCATCTGATGCTCTCACACCGGATGCCATACGTTCGTGTGAGTCCAGCTCAACTATAGGCAGGCTTCACTTCTGTGGCCAGCATCCTTGGTTCTTCTTGTGCTGGCTAAGCTCTGCAACGTCGTGATATGTGTCACCCTCAAGGTCATGATATCATGGGTACTAATAAGTGCAAGAGGTGGCCAATGCCAGGCCAAAGATGCCAGAAATAGGAAGCACATATGCTCGAGTTAACTCATAGATCAGACACATTGCTTATGGTGATAAATGGTGATTCAGGAAACACTCCTTACATAAGGCCACAGGTAAGGGTGGTGTTCCCCACAAAAGGGAATGTCTATAACAACAGCAACACAGCTCTGCAACTATATACTACATCACTTTGTTAAAAAGATAATACATAGAGCGTGGCTCGGACTGGCCCAGGGGAGAACAGGAGAATCCTCTGGTGGGCCTCTATACAGTAGTCAATTACCCCTCAAACATGATCACAATATTCTTTTTTCACTATATAGAGCCAAAGGAGGCATCTCATCATTCATTTTACAAATGACCCAGTATATTATATAGAATCATAGGTGAATTTGTGAATGTTTCATTTGCATATAGTTGATCAGTGGACCCCAGAGTCAATGTTACTAGTGGACCCCTGCCACTCCAGTCTGATACTCACATACCGAGTGATTGTACATCAGTGTGATACCTATACTATCCGATGTTCGATGTACTCATAGAACTGTGCTATACGTATATATATATATATATATATATATATATATATATATATATATATATATATTCCATTTCTGTACAGAATGATCTGGTCTCTTATTCCAATTCTCCTCAGTTGCACTATAATGACCTCAGTTAATACTTTATGCTGCAGCTGCTATTGCTTATTTAACTGCAAGGAAAAAATATCATGTCTATGTGCTGAATATCTTTACAACAGAATGTGTCATATTGAAAGGTATATTCCTCTACTGACATTGTATCTGCCAACCTGATCAAGTCTGACTGCAGATACCTCACATATGACAGTTTAGAGCAGCTGCAAGCAATAATCTTAAAATACATCATTCAACAAATAAGCTACCGACCTGACAGCAGACAATACAGCACTACCCAAAACAGGAATAACTATTGTTTTACAATTTCTGCATTCTATTACAGATTCCACTTTTGCCTCAACAAGGAATACAGATTTCTCTGAAATTATTCTCCTTTACTAGTAAATCATTGTTATTATTGCCTTTGCACATTTATAACTAAAACTTTGGTAACTTGACATTAAATATAGTTCTTAAAGGGAATCCGTCAGCAGGTTTTTGCTATGTAATCTGAGGACAGCATGACATAGGGGTTTAAACACAGGTTTCAGCGATGCAGCTCTTATCAAGGTATTTGCAGTCATTTACTTGCAAATATTGTTTTACCCCCACGAACTTATCATTGCTCAGACTACTTTGCCTGCCTGGTAGTCCAACACCCCCCTGCTGCGTTTAGCAGCTCATTGTCTATAGACATTGTACATGTAGAGACTGATCTGGACAAGGACAGCTTTCTCAGCTCTAGTGCCAAATCAAGAAACTTTGATGGTGTCCCAACTTCTTCACCCAGTAAACTAAGTTATACACCGTAGGATTCAGGGACTCTGACTACATTATGCTGCTCTCAGATAAAGCATCAAAATCATGGTGACAGATTCTCTTTAAACACTGAGTTGTTAATACATACTTCGATTTTAACTTGAAAATTGCTGTTCACAGACACCTCTCCATCCAACCTTACTGAGTACAGCTATTTTGCAAAGAAGAATGGGCAAACATTTCAGCCTCTAGATGTGCAAAGATGGTAGAGACATACCCCATAAGACTTGCAGCAGTAATTGCAGGGAAGCTGAATACAAACAATTATCACAATTTTCAGATTTACATTTTTAAAATATCTACAAAACCATATATCATTTCCTCTATACCTCACAAATACATGCTAATTTGTGTTGGAATATCACATAAATCCCAATAAAATACATTTATGTTTATGGGTGTAATGTGAAGATATCTGGAAAAGTTCACAGTGTATGAACACTTTTTCAAGACAATGTATATACACAAACACTTCCATGTATATTTCGATATCAATTTTCTCTGCAAGAAAGCTACCAGGTGCAGACTGTGGTGCTAATCACCAGATCTCCATAGCTAAACTTAGTGTTGAACTACGTAAGATCAAGTATGCAGCTATGCAGAGTAAGTTTGATTTAATTAAGATATCAGCTCAGTATGGAATCTAAAGGGTACTTTACACGCTGCGACATCGCTACCGATATATCGTTGGGGTCACGTCGTTAATGACGCACATCCGGCGCCGGTAGCGACATCGCAGCGTGTAACACTAATGAGCGACGATCAATGATCGCAAAATCGTTCCAAAACGGTGATCGTTGACACGTCGTTCATTTCCTTAATATTGCTACAGCCACCAGTACTATGTTGTTCGTCGTTCCTGCGGCATCACACATCGCTATGTGTGACACCGCGGGAGCGACGAACATCTCCTTACCTGCGTCATGCGGCAATGCGGAAGGAAGGAGGTGGGTGGGATGTTACGTCCCGCTCATCTCTGCCCCTCCGCTTCTATTGGCTGGCCGCTTAGTGACGCCGCAGTGACATCGCTATGACGCCGAAAGCACCTCCCCCTTGAGGGAGGCATTGTTCGGTGGTCACAGCGATGTCGCTGACCAGGTATGTGCGTGTGAAGCTGCTGCAGCGATAATGTTCACTACGGCAGCGAGCACCAAATGTCGCACAAACGACGGGGGCGGGTGCTATCACACTCGAAATCGCTAGCAATCGCTAGCGATGTCGCAGCGTGTAAAGTACCCCTTAGTGTGTAACAGATTCAACCTGCTCAGGCAGAAACAAGAAGACCAAGACAAATTGTTGTTCAGCGTTCAAAAGAGCCACCACTGAAACTGCTTAAGAGCATGTGCTGTACAAGATGCTAAGGTGTGGTGGAAATTGGTTAACTGCAACCATCCTTCATATCACTGGTAAGAGAAGAGGGACCAAGGCTAAAGGCAGGTTGAATGAGACTTACAAAGAGAAAAACTTCCTGAATACTCAATGAATGAACCTCCAATAAGCCTACAAGAAGGGGCACACCAGAGAACCAATTCAAATAATGAAACAAGTAAACTAGTTAAGAAGTATTTTCTTGCATGCATAACAACAATCAAAGACATTGATGAGAAATAAATTAATGACCAGCAAGACAACAAGTAGAGCTGGAAAAAATACAAAAAAGAACTATATACCAACACCAGCCTTGACTATCATGAGGAGTGTGGTGACCAAGAATAACCAGAACCATACCGATTGGAAAGTGAAATGGCAGTTGCCAAACAAAAAAAACACCTGGTATTGATGGCATCCCTAAATAACTGCTCAAACCAGACCCCGGAGCTGCACTATGATAGAAAAGATGGAGGACCTGCAAATTACCTAAAGACTGGAAAAGAAAGTTTTCAACCCACTGCCATAAAATAGAGACAGGTGGTGGGCCAACTATAGAACAATCACCTTGATCGCCCATCCTCTCATCCTTGATAGAAAAAAAAAACCTCCCTGATGTCCAAGCTGGGTTCTGTAGGGGGACGTGTGATTGCATGGGAAACCTAAGGTGGATCATAGAAAAGATGTGGGAGAACCAGAAATAGCTCTACTTGTGCTTCATTGATTATAACTGAGTTGAGCTTTGTGAAGCATTGAGTGTGGTAGGAGTGTCAGGTCACTTTACCAAGATCAAGAAGCTAAAGTGTGAACCAAGTATGGAGATATAAAGTGGTTCAAGATCAAAAAGGGCACAAGACAAGGAGACATCCTTTCTTCTTATCTTTTTAACCTCTATGCAGAAGTAGTCACCGGGAAGCTGACCTTACATGATCCAGGAGACCAAAGGACCCTGGGTTGAAAACCATAAATAGCTACACAGACTTGAGTATCAATAATTTGAAAGAAGCCATGGAAAACAGAGAATCTTGGTGAGAACATCCAAGGGTTGGACACGTCTGATCGGATCTTTATACACTTAATAAATTGTCATACATTTACTAATGTGTTATTACATTAAAATAGAGTTTACAAAAATAGTAGGGTCAGTTGAATGATAAAATGACAGGCCTAACAAACCTAATTGATCGTCAGTATAATTAGTTGCAATGTGAAATAAATAAAAGGTTAAAGATTCATTTAATTGTATAAATACTTGCCATGTCAGGCAATGACTTTTAGGACAGGTATATGTGAATATTACGCCTTTTACAAAGTGTCAGCACACTCATGATCCAACATCTGCTTTGTAGTAATACTGGGAAGAACTACAAAAAGTGGAACATACCAAAGTATTAATGAAAAACAAATGATCTAATGAGATAATAGTTTACATACACATTTGTTGTGATCCAGTTTATTTAAGATTTTACGTCTTTAATTCCACTGAAAAATGGCTGAGCTTTCAATACTTTTTACATCATATAATTAAATTAGTTTTATTCAATTACACTTTATATTACATGCCATAAAGCTGCAAATTATAAATACGTTTGCATTCAACACAGTTATTATTTTAAATAGGTGGCTAATTGAGTGTCTACTAGACAAAGTGATTCCAGGAGAGTTTCCAGAGACCTACATTAGAGAAAATGCATCACATTTTAGTTTTTACGTATCAATAACATGTGTTGAGAGCTGCAAAACACATTTATTGGTTTAATGACCTAAGCATTATGTGCAGTACTAGCATATTTGCTTTGCATCTTACATAATTAAATCTGTAAAGTTCTTAACTATTACAATAACTTAAAGGAGTTGTTCACTATTACACATAACCTTCTAACATGCCCCATTTATTATTAAAACAAAGCACATGCTCACCTCCCAGCGATGATGGTGCTTTGTCTCTTAAGGCTGCTTTACACGCAGCGACATCTATAGCGATGTCGCTGGTAAAAGCACCCGCCCCCATCGGTTGTGCGTCACGGGCAAATCGCTGCCCTTGGCGCACAACATCGCTAGGACCAATAGAAGCGGAGGAGCAAAGATGAGTGGCCGTAACATCCCGCCCACCTACTTCCTTCCTCATTGCAGGCAGCTGCAGGTACGATGTTGTTACACGTTCCTGTGGTGTCACACATAGCGATGTGTGCTGCCGCAGGAACGACGAACAACCTGCGGCCTGCAATAACAACAATATTTGGGATCAGAACGATGTGTCAACAATCAACGATTAGGTGAGTAATTCTGATCGAAAAAAATATATGGGGTCTGTTCTATAATCTGGTGGTGACTTACCACTGTGCTGGGACTGCAGGCTCTGCTCCGCGCTGGCTCTGCTCTGTGCTGCTCTGTTCTGTCCTGGCTCTGCTCCGTGCTGGTTCTGGTGTGCCCCATTCTGGTTCTGCTCTGCCCTGTGCTGGTTCTGCTTTCTGCAGGCTCTGCCCCTTGCATGCTCTGTTCTGTGAGGGGGGCGGCGAGGCCAGGGTAATTCTGAAAATGTGTTTCAAACAAATGGTGCCTGGAGGCAGCGCGTGCGCAGATGGAGCTTTTGAGCCAAGAGCTCCTCTGCGCACGTGCAGATTCTGGGCACCATTATTTGAAGTCACTGACATCGTCATCATCGCTTGTACCTCGCCGGTCGCTGCCACCGACCACATCAGCTCTGCCGGCCACCGCCGCACACATCAGCTCCTCCGGCCACCGCTGACCACAGCAGCTGTGCCGGCCGCCACTGCACACAGCAGCTGTGCTGGCCGCCGCCGACCACAGCAGCTCTGCCGGCTACCGCCGCCGCACACAGCAGCTCCACTGGCCGCCGACGACCACAGCAGCTCCGCCGGCAGCCGCCACACACAGCAGCAGCGCCAGCCCCTGCACAGAGCCTCTGCTTCCTGTGACCCCTCTGAATCACCACCTGGTAAGCTACATTCGGATTTTAAGACGCACCCCTCATTTTCCTCCCAAATTGTTGGGAGGAAAAGTACGTCTTATAATCTGAAAAATACGGTACTTTTTTATTTCCTCCCCGGCCCAGGAGATGTGGTATGATCAGACCATGTTCCCGTATGGTCAGACACAGGCATTACACAGTACATAGCAGGGACACATATATAGTATAAGATTATCTCAGCACAGGACATTTTTTTTATGACACATTCAATTGTGGAAATTATTATTACACAGGTCTGCTCAAATAAAATTGTTTGAAAAGTAAGAGCTGATTTTATACCTTTATACACTGAACTCAAGGAAAATATCGAAAAAATGCCATCATGCACAGTTTTTGCACAAACAGTGAATCCATAGGCGTCCAACAGAATATAATTCCATAGAGTTCCACAAGGAATTATTTGCATACAATTATGTTCCTGAGCTGATGGACAAATTTAACATTGAGTATAATGTGAGAGAGTGGAGACTCTATTGATTCATTCAAAAAAAGTCTGAATGCTGTGCTACTGCACAATGGCACCAAGAATGCTTCAGTGCCTGTAGGGCATTCTGAGCACTTGAAGGAAAACTATGAGAATTAAAACTTTATTTTCAAGAAACTTAACTACGAGGATCAAGGATGGTCAAAATGTAGTGTCTATAAGGCCTCTCTTTGCTCCTTGGGCAGCAAGGAAGATACATAAAGTACCTATGCTTTTTGTATGAAAGGGACAGCCAAGATAGGACTCATCACTGAAGTAAAAAAAGTTGGCCAATGAGAACATCTTTGCAACCTGGACTCAAGAACATAGTTACTGAAAGTTTAGTCGATACCAATAAAGTTTAACTGCCACCACTCTACATTAAGCTTGGACTGATGAAACAGTTTGTGAAAGGTCTACCAAAAGAAGGACAGGCTTTTAAGTACCTGTGTACCAAGTTTCAGGGACTATCCAAAGCATATCTGAAGGAAGGCATTTTTGTGGGTCCGGATATTCGGAAACTCATGTAGAATGATGTGTTCGAAACAAAAATTGAATCTGTTGAGGAAAGGCCTTCATTTAAAGAAATTGTGAAGACATTTCTAGGTAACAACAAAGATCTAACATTTAAGTCCATAGTGGAGAACATGCTGAAATGTTTCAAAGCTTTGGGTTGTCTTATGAATTTGAAGTTACATTTTTTACATCCCCATTTGGACTACATTTCTGAAAATCTTGATAGGCAACAGCTAAGAGAAAGATTTCATCAGGATATCAAGGAGATGGAATAACGATATCAAGGTAGATGGAATGTGAACATGATGGCAGACTACTACTGGATAGTGATAGGCGGACCTGCAGATACCCGGGATTGACGAGTTAAAAAACTCCTAAGTTCCGGCCCAGTATTGATCCCGGATATCTGGCCAGACGCCAGTTCACATATGAGTCTATTTGGATCCGAATCAGGCACTTAAAAATGATGATAGAAGGTATAGGGGGGTTGGAGCAAGCACTTCATACTTACTGGTCTCCACACGGCTAAACGCTGCTTCCAGGGCAGCTTGCTCTACATCCGGGATCATTTTTTATCTTCATGCATTTGCACTGCTTCCCCCGACCACTGGTAGTGCCCGTGTCTCTGATTGGGCGCACTCAGACAGCGCCCCCAGCCTGTGTGACAGCATGTCTGATTGCTTGGAATCACACACACTGTTTGTATCTATATTTGTGTAAAAATAAATAAATAAACAAATAAAATAAGGGTCCCCCATGATATGATACCCAGCCATGAAAAAGCATACAGCTACTGGCTTGAAGCCCCCAGCTGTGTGCGTTATCTAGGCTTTGTATCAAAATTAGAGGAACCACGTGCAGCTTTTTTTTATTACTTAAATAAATCATTTTAAAAACCGGTGTGCGGTCACCCCAATTTTGATACCCAGCCATGACAAAGTCGACAGCTGGGAGCTGGTATTCTCAGGCTGGATAGACCCATGCTTATTGGGCCTCCCAGCATAAAAATAGCAGCCTGCAGGGGACTGCCGGTGGGCGGGGGAAGCACTGCAGATGCATGAAGATAATGAGCGGCACCAGAAGAACAGTGAGTGGCTCCATAACAGTGTACAGCTGCACGTAGACCAGTAAGTATTAAACATGTGCTTTATTCTTATTTTCTTTGATTTATTTTTAACTCTGGGTGTGAGGTTGGTGCTTGGGTTCTTTTGAACCTGCGCTGATCTAGACTTTTACAGTCTGGGTCCACCCATCAAAGAGAAGATCTGCATCTGACATCTGACCAACATGCCAGTGGGGGCCCATGTCTAAATTTTACACCAGGGCTCATAGGACTCTAGTTATGCCACTGACTAAAGCTGCTGGGACTAAATTTCAGCTCTGTTGGATACTTATATTATGGCTATAAATGAACCATTTAAGTTGTTCTTAAGCCTGATTCTAATGTCTAATACTGTATTTTTTGCTTTTTAATACCTAAAATATGTTGAATTTTGATTGTCCTATTAAATAAAAATGCATAATACTGCCGAAAAATAAACAGTCAGCATTTTTATATTACACTTTCACAGCTGGACACAAATAATAAGGGCAAGAAGTTTCACTACAATGTTCAGCAGTAGAAAATTACAATTGTTTTTGATTAATACTGTTCCTCATGCACTTTACAATGACAGTGCTAGAACTTTTACAACACAAGTTGAATGTGCTGATCTTGCACGCAACACTGACTCTTTTATTTGTACATATGGAAATAAAACATTTATTAATATGCATTTGGAAAATTAACAACTTGCTAAGATTCATAATCTGCAATAAACTCAGTTTAGATTTTTTTTTTAATATCAGTGGTTGATGAAAGAATATTGGCGCCCTCTAATGTTAAGGGGAACGTGTTAGTAAGTTTCACTCTTCTAAACCTTGTAGCCCAGAGAAACAAGAACTCAGTGGTACCTTTAAAATTTAAATCCAATGAATGAATTTTGAAAAATTGGAGATTCCTGATCTGCACAGATACGCAATTTACTGGCCAGAGCCTGACGTCAGATGTATACCAGCTATCAATAACCAGAGGGATGTAGCAAAAATTTTAATAACCAAAGGAGGAAGAGTTTCGTTAAGTGCATTCTGATGCCTATAGCACTTAGCATCTCATTTGTACACAGCTAAAATGTGGATTTCTAAAGATTCTATAAAGGTACCAAAAAGTTCATCTCTAAGGAGAGGTGGAGTAGTGAGGGGGTCAAATATACTTATAAATTCCCTTTAAAGGGAACCTGTCATCAGAAATTTTTCTTTAAACCTAAATGTTCCCCCCTCTGCAGCTCCTGGGCTGCATTCTAGCAAGGTTCCTGTTGGTTTTTTGCTCCCTTTTAGACCAAATATAATACTTTATAAAGTTGTACCTTTTGGGATGCTAATTTTCTAAATCGTCCATGGGGGCGGGCTCTCTGGTGTCCGTTATGTCCATCCTGCCGATTTACGACGTCCCCCAATGCAGCATTTCATACTTCCAGGATGCCGCCCAGTGAGCCCGTGGTCCGGCGCATGCGCAGTGCCACTGTAGCGGGACTGTGCACTGCGTGCACAGTGTGACCGCTGGTGACGTTTGCGCAGGCACGAGAATGGGCGGCGCTGTGTTGTCATCGCAAGTGCCCGCGCTTTCCCCTCTGCCTCCAGCGTTCTGCGCAAGCGCTGGCCAGATGACCGCACATCCCCTCTTTCCCATCTTTCCCTGTAGCAGGAAATAGATGGGAGGATCGGAGCAGGACACCACCGGTTACGGCCAGCGCTTGCGCAGAACGCTGGAGGCAGAGAGGAAAGCGCGTGCACTAGATTATGGGTGGGCACTTGCAATGATAATCACAGCGCCGCTCATAACCTCGTTGGGTGGTGCCTACAAGCAAACATGGTAAAGGGAGTGTCATGGTTGGGGGCTGCAAGAGTTCTGCCAGCCGTGGGTAGGTGGAGGTCATTGAGGGAACCATGAATGTCAACATTTTCTGTGATATACTGAAGCAGAGCATGATCCCCCTCCCTTCGGAACTGTGTTGAAGGACAGTATTCCAACATAATAACAACCCCAAACACACCTCTAAGACGGTCACTGCCTTGCTAAAGAAACTGAGATTAAAGGTGCTGGACTGGTGAAGCATGTCTCCAGACCTAAACCCTATTGAGCAACTGTGGGGAAAGTTCTCTAACATCCACCAGCTCTGTGATGTCATCATGGAGGATGGAAGAGGATTCCAGTGGCTCCTGTGAAGCTCTAGTGAACTCCATGCCCAAGGGAGTTAAGGCAGTGCTTGAAAATAATAGTGGGCACACAAAATATTGACACTTTGGGCACAGTTTGGCCATGTTCAAAAGTGTACTCACTTTTCTTGCCAGTGGTTTAGACACAAATGTCTGTTTGTTGAGTAATTTAGAGGGCACACCAACTTTACATAGTTATACAAGCTGTACACTGACCATTTTACATTGTACAAAAGTGTCATATCTTCAGTGTGGTCCCATGAAAAGAGATAATAAAATATTTACAAAAATGTGAGGTGTGTACTCACTTTTGTGATATACCGTATTTACAAATTTATTGTAAATTATTGTAAATGGAAATGTAGCTAATTGACCAATATATAGAAGTAAGGAGCTGTTTATTCACTTTGTCAAACCCTGTTATCAGCAGAACTTTTTCTCTGAAAAGCCCAGCTGCCCCATCCTGAAGAATGAAAAGTCATGTACTGTGTGAACTTAGGGACTTTCCCTTCAAAACAAAATGGTCCAGATTCATCAAAACTGGCGATCTTTACACCGATCTTAATGAATAGCTGGGGTGGAGTAGGAGGCTACTGCTTCCATAAGAACTACATACTTCTTTGTGTATAAGTAGAGTCTGATGGGTGGTGTAAGAGCTTGAAGAATTGGATTCATTGCGTCTGCGTTAGTTACCAAGATGTCTGTAACCTGAGCAAGGACAGATGAAAGTATTCATAATCGAAATATGCCACTTTTGGCCTTGCTGTAGCCTGATATTTTAAGGCTGGGAGGGCCCAATAACCATGGACCTTCTCAGCCTGATAATATCAGACCTCTGTCTGCTTTACCTTTGCTGGTTATCACAAATTTGAGGAACCCCACATCTTTTTTTAAATTATTTATTAGATTAAACAAGCATAAAAAGCTGTAGCATAAACTCAACATAAAAGTCACTAAATGTGGGTAAAGTTTCTAATATATAGGGGGGGTTGGGACATTATCTATCTTATGTATCAAATATCTTTCTATCATCTATCTAGCCATAACTTTATATTATTTTTGTTCCCTATGAAATATATGTGGAATAATTGGATGGCATATGGATGGTCTGTGTACATTGACTTGCATTGACGAGTCTTGGTTGTTTTACACAGCATGCTATAACTTTTTCCCCACGCTGAATACAGCTGAGGAAAATCTCACAGATGAACACTGCTTCATTGAATAACATTGGTGCAAGTGCAATGCGGTATTTTTTATTGCATTGCACTCAGCGGATTTTTAGGCAGATGTGAGCGAACCCTAAGGCCCTAAATTCATGCGGATTTTGCTGCGAAAAACCTGTGGATTTTCGGGATTTTACAGAAAACTGCGCAGGTTTACGCAAGTACAGGCACTCCCCATGTTATCCTATGGGATTTGGGGAGGGCTGTTTCAATGCTGCGGCTTTTGCACCTGCGGGAAATGCTGCGGATTTCCCGCAGTCGCACGTAACTATTAATTATTCCTGCGGATTGTTCCATGCAATCTCTATACTTACCTGCCTTGATTGAAGACACCGGAGACTCTTCCTTCGGTGTAGAAGAGTGGGAAAGAGCCAGGAGCGGGGAGCAAGAGGTTGGCGGGGCCTGCATGAACTGCGATCATGTGACCACCCGAGCTCCGGTCATGTGACAGCCGGAGCTCGTCCAGGCCCTGCCATCTTCCCCAAGAGCCGGCCGGAAACCAAGTTGCTGTGCGATACAGGTAAGTATGAACTCACCGATCACTCCAGCACTTGTTCTGCATTGAGGATGCACTGCCCAAGCCATGGTACTGTATCCTCAATGCAGAATTCCCACAGCATATCCGCAGGACATTCCGCTGGACTTCCGCACCAAAAACACAACACAACTCAGACAAAGTTGTGCTACGGATTTCTGGGCGCTCCTGCGAAATGTCCTGCAGATATATCTGCAGGACACTTTCCCCGTGGGCACATGGCCTAAAGCTTTCAATTCTAGCACAATGCTGGCACTACCTTATATGCTCAGTGGTGACTTATGTCAGAATAATATTAGTTTCAATTATTAAATAAATGATTACAGACAAGACTATGCCATTTTGCTCAGTTCCCAGATGAACTTTTGCTAAAAAAAATCAAAGAGAATATACTTCAGACTAATTCACAGCTGTTCATTGCATTTTCCAGGGATTTCCTTAGGTTATGCCATTGATGTTTGTCCGGTAGTAGCTTATAGGCAAGACCCCCACATTTACTGAATGTGAACAGTGAATGCCTTTCCTGCATTGAACCCCAGGCCGAGGTTACATGTTATAATACCTTAATTATTTTACTTAGCCCAACATTAATATCTAAACACCTGTACAATAGTCATGGAAAATTGTTCATTTGGTAGTAAAAATGTAACTGCACAATATGGCGCCATGACAAAATGATGATCAACAACAGAAAAGAACTGTCCAAAGAGGCTTTACGTGTGACCATTTACATATCCGACATACTTATGTCACATATTAGCTTCATTTATTTTCGGATCAAAAGGATTATACTGGAAGGTGACATTTTCAATGGGGTCCACTAGGGGGACACAGACATCAATGTACACAGGCTGAGAGCATCTCAAGGCTCGTGAACACGGCTCTCTATTTTATAAAGAAAGGGCAGGTTTTGTAATAGCTTTAAATGAAATAATTTCAAAGACAATTTAGTATTTCAAATAAATACAGTCGGAGAAGGTGAAGGCAGAATAGAAGTTTGTACAACTGTCTATAGTCTATTTATTATGTTTAATTAGAGTGCAGAGGATTACACACAAGCTAATTTACGAGCAATCATACATGGGTAATTAATTATGGCTATATTACAATATAACAATCAAATATACTAAAAAGCACAATTCTCACCTCAAAAACGGATAAAATCCATCAGAAGCTTAGAAGGATAGGAACACCATACACCAAGTATAGTCCATTCTCTGCAGATTCTCTAATATTGCTGTTCCGGGATCAGAGTTCTCATTTCTGGCTTATAGGCAACAGTCACATAAAAAAAATCAGTCAACCACAAAAGTGGGACTATCTTTTTCTCACTTGTCATTCGTGTGCTGTCTGCTTTTTTTTCACCAGCTATTAATAATTTCCAGAACCATTTACTACAGAATTGTAATGTACCCTTGAAAATCAGAGTGGCACCATATGGCATGCAATTTTTGTCTCGCACCCATAGACTTGAGTGGGTGAGTCTCGTCTGATTTCCAAAGACAAATCGTATATGCTGCGATTTTTTTCACCCACAGATTCTGTCAGTGAAAAAAATGAATCATCTGCACTGCCCCATTAAATAACATTGGACCGAGTGCTATCCGCTTTATTCAAGGATATAACTCGGACCGCTAATTCTGTTATCTGCACAAGCCCTTAGTTTTATTCTATCTAATATATAAAGCTGAGTGTATGTATGTGTGTATATATGTATGTTCGCTAAAGGAATCTGCACCATCACATTTAGAATCATGAAATTTTGCAAAGACGCCTCATGTGACCCAGGGAACGTCATAGACTATGTTTTGATGGGAAAATTTAACCCCACGCTTTACAGTTACTCTCCAAAAACCTGCCTCCATTAAAGTCAATGGAGCTGGAAGCCACAGGTTATTAATAGCAGCTCTGATTGGTTGCTATAGGACCGAAAGACATTCATAATATAAGAAGCTTATGTGTGAGGTAATATGATATCGGTGGGGAGACAGACAGAGACAGACAAAGAGACTGAGGCAAACAGACACAGAAAGGGAAAGAGACAGGCACAGACAGAGAGAAATAGACACAGACAGACCGAGAGACAGACAGGGACAGACAGGGAAAGAGACAAATGGGGAAAGAGAAAGACGGGGAAAGAGACAGACGGGGAAAGAGACAGACGGGGACAGAGACAGACGGGGACAGAGACAGACGGGGACAGAGACAGACGGGGACAGAGACAGACGGGGAAAGAGACAGACGGGGAAAGAGGCAGAGAGAGACAGACGGTCAAAGAGACAGAGGTAGACAGACACAGACAGGGAAAGAGACAGGCAGACAGGGAAAGACATAGACAGGGGAAAAGACAGGGAAAGAGACAGACAGGGAAAGAGACGAAAACAGGAAAAGAGACAGAGGCAAGGAAAAAGACAGGGAAAGAGACCGAGACAAGGACAGACACAGGGAAAGAGAAAGAGACAGACTGGGAAAGAGACAGATGGGGGAAAGAGACAGACGGACAGCTACTATCCCGGGCAACGCCCGGGTACTACAGCTAGTAGTAAAAAAAGTAGTAATAGTTTCCTTTAACTTTGTATTACCAGCTTCTGCTTCTGGAGATTTTTTTGCCATGTAGGCAAGTGATAATGGTACTAATCACCATGCTAGTCAGGCAGTTTAATATGGCACTGTCTATAGAAAGCAACATGAATATGAATACAGATTACTGGATCTGCTGGCTTCTCTTGTTCTCCTCCTGGTGTCTTTCAACCCAGTCAGCTGTCATCAAAGTATTGGAGGTCTCTATTCATAAATTTGCTGTTGTTTATATATTACTGGCTTATTCTATTCAGCCAGGAGTGTACATAGAAATCATGGGGCCCAATAACAAAAGTTCCAATTGGGCCCAGCTTCACCCCAAATAAAAAACCCCAAATATAAATAATAATAATATTCATCCGTGTCACATAATAACATATCTCACAATTTTACAGACATTGCAAAGTAATTTTCCTCCTATTGAAGCCCCTGGATTCTACTTTCATTGCTGCCATAAAGTATGATGCCAACAAAGTGCCACACCTTCACTGTATTCACTGTATAACACCACAGTGAATTTCGCCACAGTACCCTCCACACGCACAGTATAATGACCCTACTGTACCCCCAACTACCCCAGGAAAATATGGTGATCCCAACACAGTATAATCCCCCAACTGTGACTCCCACATAGTCTTCCATACAGTATAATTGGCCACCCAGTCTTCCATATAGTATTATACACCCCCACAGTCCTCCATATATTATAATACACACCTCAAAGTTCTCCATATATTAAAATGAACCCTTATAGTCTTCCATATAGTGTTATGCACCCTCATAGTCCTCCATATAGTATAATGCACCCCCCACAATCCTCTATATAGTATAATGCACCCCATAGTCCTCCATATAGTATAATGTACTCATAGTCCTCCATATACTATAATGCACACCCTATAGTCCTCCATATATAATAATGCACCCCCATAGTCCTCCATAAAGTATAATTCACAACCTAATCTTTCATATAATATAATGCACCTCATGGTCTTCTATATAGTAAAATGCACCTCATAGTCCTCCATATATTATAATACATACTCCATAGTCCTCCATATAGTATAATGCACCCCCATAGTCTTCCATGAGGTATACTACTTACCCCATATTCCTCCATATAGGATAATGCACACCTATAGTCCTCAAAATAGTATAATGCACTCCTATAGTCCTCTGTATATTATAATGCACCCCATAGTCCTTCAAATAGTATAATGCACCCTCATAGTCTTCCACATATTATAATGTACCATAGTTCTCCATCTATTATAATGCACCCCATAGTCTTCCATATGCACCCCCATAGCCCTCACTATATTATAAAGCACCTTCATAGTCCTCCAAATAATATAATGCACCTGCCAAAAAGTGCTCCATATAGTGTAATGTACCCCCATAGTCCTCCATATAGCATAATACATACCCCATAGTCTTCCATATAGTATTATGGCCATTGGCAACCAGTGTACTCACTAACTTAAAAAAATTAATCAATAAATACTCATTCTCCTCGCTGCTCCGATCTCCTCAATATGTGTCCTGTCGCTCTGTACATTTTGGTCCAGCGGTCATGTAATAGTGATGTCATCATGCCTGCTGCACTGAGATCTCTGTCAAAATGATGGGAGGGAAAGGGATAGCACCAGCGCTGGCATCAGGCTCCCCATAGCACCACCAAGTCTGCCGCCATTAGTACACCACTATGTATTTGTTTTTTTATTTTAAAATTAATGACATGTGTTCTCCGACGCGTG
This sequence comes from Anomaloglossus baeobatrachus, assembly GCF_048569485.1. Taxonomy (NCBI): domain Eukaryota; kingdom Metazoa; phylum Chordata; class Amphibia; order Anura; family Aromobatidae; genus Anomaloglossus; species Anomaloglossus baeobatrachus. Next base: position 296,586,195 of record NC_134356.1, on the reverse strand, counting down.
TCACACGGAACCGCAGCCACACTACATCCGTGTAGTACGGGTGCGGGACGTGTGACACCCGTGCTGCCGGAGAATACGTGGACATGTCAGCGTACAAAAATCACGGACATACGTAAGTACGGAACGGACACGTTCCATTCCAAAATACTTAAGTGTGTCCATACAATAGTGAAAACATAGGTCCACGTGTCTCCGTGCCGCCGGTACGTGAAAAAACTGCCAATCACATACCGGCGGCATGGATGTGTGTTGGAGGCCTTTGCACCGTCGCATTTACAATCACAAAATTTTGTACAGCCACCTCACGTGACTTAGGTAACATCATAGACTGTTTTGTGGGGAAATTTTTAACCCTGCCCTTTACAGTTATTCGACAAAGAATGCTTATTTATTGATTGGATGTGTGAGGTAAAATATATTGGCTATTTTGATAGTTAGCCTGGATATTTATCAGGTGGCCTATAGCAGCCAATCACAGCACTGCTTCTATTTTGCTACAGGTCATTAATAGGAGTGCTCAATTATTATTATTATTATTTATTATTATTATAGCGCCATTTATTCCATGGCGCTTTACAAGTGAGAGAGGGTATATGTACAACAATCATTAACAGTACAAGACAGACTGGTATAGGAGGAGAGAGGACCCTGCCCGCGAGGGCTCACAGTCTACAGGGAATGGGTGATGGTACAATAGGTGAGGAATGGTTCCTATAGCCAATGAATGACATTCTTATGCGGGCGTCACACGAGACGATATATCGTGCGATATGTCAGCGAGGTCACGTCGTAAGTGACGCACATCCGGCATTGTTTGATATATCGTAGCGTGTGACAGCTACGAGCGACGGTGAACGAGCAAAAATACTCACCTTATCGTTGCTCGTTGACACGTCGCTCATTTTCAAAAAGTCGTTTCTTTTTCTCTGCGCCAGTTGTTCATCGTACCCGGGGAAGCACACATCGTTCCGTGTGACACCCCGGGAACGACGAACACAGCTTACCTGCGTCCCGCCGGCAATGCGGAAGGAAGGAGGTGGGCGGGATATTTACGTCCCGCTCATCTCCGCCACTCTGCTTCTATTGGCCATCCGCTGTGTGACGTCGCTGTGACGCCGAATGAAGCGCCCCCTTCAGGAAGTGGATGTTCGCCGCCCACAGCAACGTCGCTCAGCAGGTAAGTGCGTGTGACGGGGGTTTAATGACTTTGTGCGCCACGGGCAACTAATTGCCCGTGACGCACAAACGACGGGGGTGGGTGCGATCGCATGATATATCGTCTCGTGTGACGCCCGCATTAGTATAACAATAGAATGAAGAAATTGATCCTGCACTACCAGGGTTTACCTTTCATGGCTTGGTGCCAAAGGAAAGCTGCTCCAGATCCAGTAGTTAAATGTGCTTGGAGGGGCACACTCAAAGAAAGGCAAATGTCCGAAGAATAAGACACAGAAGAAGAAAATGTGGCTCCTCTCCAAAATCCATGAAAATGACTTAATAATACCAAAAGGTGTGCATAAAAAAGACATTGGCAGAGCTCGGTGCGAGCTCCCCCAGGACTAAGCCCATTTCGCGCTAACCATGCCCTTCTAGGGGTCCATATTCTTTGGACATTCTTAGTATAAGACAGCTTATGTGTCAGTTAATGTGAGAGGGAGAGAAGAAGAGAAGGAGAGTGGGAGTGAGCAAGAGTGGGATGCAGAGAGAGAGAGAGAGCGAGTGTGTGAGAGTGGGAGAGAGGGAGCGTGAGAGAGAGGGAGGGTGGGAGAGAGGGAGAGAGGGAGAGAGGGAGAGTGGTGGAGTGGGAGCGTCGGAGAGTGAGAGTGTGGGAGATTGGGAGAGAGTGAGAGAGTGAGGGAGGGAGAGTGGGAGAGAGTGAGGGTGGGAGGGAGGGAGAGTGGGAGAGACTTAGTTATTATCCTGGGAAATACCGGGTACTGCAGCTAGTTTTATATATATATATATATATATATATATATATATATATATATATATTTATATTTATACAGTATATATATATATATAAATATATACAGTGCCTACAAGTAGTATTCAACCCCCTGCAGATTTAGCAGGTTTACACATTCGGAATTAACTTGGCATTGTGACATTTGGACTGTAGATCAGCCTGGAAGTGTGAAATGCACTGCAGCAAAAAAGAATGTTATTTCTTTTTTTATTTTTTATTTTTTAAATTGTGAAAAGTTTATTCAGAGGGGCATTTATTATTCAACCCCTCAAACCACAAGAATTCTGTTTGGTTCCCCTAAAGTATTAAGAAGTATTTCAGGCACAAAGAACAATGAGCTTCACATATTTGGATTATTTATCTCTTTTTCCAGCCTTTTCTGACTAATTAAGACCCTCCCCAAACTTGTGAACAGCACTCATACTTGGTCAACATGGGAAAGACAGAGGAGCATTCCAAGGCCATCAGAGACAAGATCGTGGAGGGTCACAAGGCTGGCAAGGGGTACAAAACCCTTTCCAAGGAGTTGGGCCTACCTGTCTCTACTGTTGGGAGCATCATCCGGAAGTGGAAGGCTTATGGAACTACTGTTAGCCTTCCACGGCCTGGACAGCCTTTGAAAGTTTCCACCCGTGCCGAGGCCAGGCTTGTCCGAAGAGTCAAGGCTAACCCAAGGACAACAAGGTAGGAGCTCTGGGAAGATCTCATGGCAGTGGGGACATTGGTTTCAGTCAATACCATAAGTAACGTACTCCACCGCAATGGTCTCCGTTCCAGACGAGCCCGTAAGGTACCTTTACTTTCAAAGCGTCATGTCAAGGCTCGTCTACAGTTTGCTCATGATCACTTGGAGGACTCTGAGACAGACTGGTTCAAGGTTCTCTGGTCTGATGAGACCAAGATCGAGATCTTTTGTGCCAACCACACACGTGACGTTTGGAGACTGGATGGCACTGCATACGACCCCAAGAATACCATCCCTACACTCAAGCATGGTGGTGGCAGCATCATGCTGTGGGGCTGTTTCTCAGCCAAGGGGCCTGGCCATCTGGTCCGCATCCATGGGAAGATGGATAGCACGGCCTACGTGGAGATTTTGGCTAAGAACCTCCGCTCCTCCATCAAGGATCTTAAGATGGGTCATCATTTCATCTTCCAACAAGACAACGACCCAAAGCACACAGCCAAGAAAACCAAGGCCTGGTTCAAGAGGGAAAAAATCAAGGTGTTGCAGTGGCCTAGTCAGTCTCCTGACCTTAACCCAATTGAAAACTTGTGGAAGGAGCTCAAGATTAAAGTCCACATGAGACACCCAAAGAACCTAGATAACTTGGAGAAGATCTGCATGGAGGAGTGGGCCGAGATAACTCCAGAGACCTGTGCCAGCCTGATCAGGTCTTATAAAAGACGATTATTAGCTGTAATTGCAAACAAGGGTTATTCCACAAAATGTTAAACCTAAGGGTTGAATAATAATTGACCCACACTTTTATGTTGAAAATTTATTAAAATTTAACTGAGCAACATAACTTGTTGGTTTGTAAGATTTATGCATCTGTTAATAAATCCTGCTCTTGTTTGAAGTTTGCAGGGTCTAACTTATTTGCATCTTATCAAACCTGCTAAATCTGCAGGGGGTTGAATACTACTTGTAGGCACTATATATATATATATATATATATATATATATATATAAAAATATAATCTCTCTTGCTATCCAGCATTCTGCAAGTCTTCTCCAAAAAATGCCTAAGGCGGGCTTTGCACGTTGCGTCATCGCAAGCCGATGCTGCGATGCCGAGCGTGATAGTCCCCACCCCCGTCGCAGCTGCAATATCCTTGTGATAGCTGCCGTAGCGAACATTATCGCTACGGCAGCTTCACATGGACTCACCTGTCCTGGGACGTCGCTCTGTCCGGCAAACCGCCTCCTTATTAAGGGGGCGGGTCGTACAGCGTCACTGCAACGTCACATGGCAGGCGGCCAATAGGAGCGGAGGGGCGGAGATGAGCGGGATGTAAACATCCCGCCCACCTTCTCCCTTCCGCATATCCTACGGGAGCCGCGGTGACGCCGGTAGGAGATGTTCCTCGCTCCTGCGGCTTCACACACAGCGATGTGTGATGCTGCTGGAGCGAGGAACATCGGACCATTGCGTCAGCGTAATTATGGATTACGCCGACGTTACACCGATGATACGATTACGACGCTTTTGCGCTCGTTAATCGTATCATCTAGGCTTTACACACTACGATGTCGCCTGCGATGCCAGATGTGCGTCACTTTCAATTTGACCCCACTGACATCGCACCTGCAATGTCTTAGTGTGCAAAGTAACCCTAAGTGCTACAGTGCACTACTAAATATTTTGGTACCATATGAAGAAGAATAATAGATGAGGATGAGAGGTAGGAAGGAAGCTTAAAGGTAGAGTATGAGTGGCTCAATGCAGAGATCTGGCATCACACCTCAAAGCGTTTGCTTACACAGTAAACATGGAGCGAGAAAATATGCCATATGCTTCGTCAAGAAGTCTGCAGAACAAAAGAAAGGACAAAAGAACACTTTCTTTTTTAACTAATATGCAGCTCCACTGACTGTTTATTTGTGCTATCATAGGTGCACTTGAAGTGAATGAATGTAGTTGCTTTTCAGTATCTATTTGAAGACTGTTCGTGACCAATTCAATATGTTTTAATAACACACTGTAATGGGTAGCAGAATTGAAAATTGATTCCAGGACCTCTCTCCTTTGGTCTGTTTTGGTACAGCAGGCAACTATTGTAGGCTGCCAGGTTATGGGTGTTCTGCAAAGTTATATATGAGTAATAGAAAACAGAACAATGCCTGGAATATCTTCAGGACTGGAGTTATTAGAGCATCAATGGTGTTGATTGCACAAAAATATGTATTTCATGCTGAGAAATTCCCTAACCAGACATATGTTCTACAAAAGTCGCTTATCACATCATTGGGTGAAAATGGCATCAATAAGAAATAGAGACCTCCACCTAACTGTACAATAAATACCAGCTTTAATCCAAAGACTCGACTTCTAACTCCTCCATAGACAGGAATACTCAGCCGAGCACTCGTGTGTTCCCTATTGGAGAACTGCCGCTAAGCTTCCCTGGCAATGGTTTATTTCTGCTTCAAACAAGAGGATCAGCTGTCGGGAAAGAGACAGAAGGCCTCGATACATTAAGGCCCAGTCACACACAACGACTTACCAGCGATCCCAAAAATGACCTGATAGGGATCGCTGGTAAGTCGCTGGGAGGTCGCTGGTGAGATGTCACACAGTCAGATCTTACCAGCGATGCAGGAACAATACAGGTCGCAGTAGAGACCTGTATAACGATCTCAGCAGTCACTGGGACCCTGTCACACAGTGTCAAACACAGCGATGGGTCCTACCCAGCAGGACATCGCCTTTGAAGAAAATGGCCTGGACCATTCTGCAACGACTAGCGATCTCACAGCAGGGGTCTGATCGCTGGTAGGTGTCACACATAACAAGATCGCTAACAGGATTGGTACTGCGTGACTCAGCAGCGATCTCGGTATGTGTGACGGTACCTTTAGACTGTCAGCTGATCAAGTGGATATTGGCAAATATTCCTATTTTACTGTAATGTTTCTTAAATCTTTAACCCCTTCACCCCGGGCGATTTTATGCTTTTCGGTGGGGGGGGGGGGTTGCTCCCCTTCTTCCGAGAGCTCTAACTTTTTTATTTTTCCATCAGTCTTGCCATATGAGGCTTGTGTTCTTCAGGATGAGCTGTACTTTTAAATGAAACCATAAGTTTTACCATATAGTCCACTAGAAAATGCCAAAAAAAATTCCAAGTGTGGAAAAATTGCAAATAAAGTGTGATTGCACGATTGTTTTGTGGGTATTTTATTCACCGTGTTCACTATATAGTAAAACTGATGTGTCGGTGTGATGTCTCAGGTTGGTGCGAGTTCATAGACAGAAAACATGTATAGATTTACTGTTATCTAAGCTCTTAAAAAATCAGAAATTTGTCCCAAAAAAGTGCTGCGCTTTGTGCTGCATTTTCCATGACCTGTAGTGTTCTCATTTTTCGGGATCTATGGCTCAGTGATGGCTTATTTTTTGCATCTCGAGCTGACATTTTTAAGGGTACCATTTCTGCGCTGATGCTACATTTTGATTGTCTATTATTGCATCTTGCGCAAAATTTGTGACAACCAAAAAATGTAATTTTGGCATTTGGAATTTTTTGCCGCTACACTGTTTACCGATCAGATTAATTGATTTGATATTTTGATAGATCTGGCATTTCTGAATGTAGAAATACGAAATATGTGTATATTTTTTATTTTTTATCCCTTTAATTTCAATGGGACGAATGGGAGGTGATTTGAACCTTTAGCTTTTTTTATTTTCTTTTTCATTTTTGAAAACTTTTTTTACTTTTTTTAGTTATTTAACTAGTTGCCCTAGGGGGCTATAAGGATCAGTAGTCATATCACTGATTCATTTTTCCTGATCATAACAACACCCCTCTGATCAGCAGAAATGCAGCGTTAATGTTACAGGTGCTGCTCTGCTGGCTGTAACAGGAACTACATCATGATAGTGACAAAGTCATCACATGATTCTGTGCTACCATGGCAACCATTGGCTCCCCATGATTGTGTGACGCCCTGGGCAAGCCAGGGGTCACAGGTCATCACACCACCACACCCTACACCCCAGTTAGGAACACCAAGGCTACCAAAATCCTTGTTGCCTTCCTCCAGGGGCTGATGTTCACACCAGGGGGTGGGCCAGGTGGTTGGCTCCGCCCACCGAGGAGTTCACAGCCCTGGAGGTGGAAAGAACCAGGAGTCGAGTGAGGGAAGTGAAGGAGTAAACAGTAGTACAGAAAAGGAAGTGAAAGTAGAAGGAAGTAGTAGTGGAGCTAAAGAGAAAAGCTGAAGTGACAGAAAAAGTGAGAGTAGTAAAGCCTGAAGTTGGTCCGGCTGTGTGCCCCGGACAATGACAGCAAGGTCAGCAGACGGCGGTGAAAGTCTGCAGGGGGACTGCTCGGAGGTTGCTGGAAGGACCACGGACGGGTAGTGACCCGGCGGTCTGGAGCAGTATACGAAGAACAGTCAGCACCAGGGCAGGGGCCTTTCGGATCCCGGCAAGGCTAGGTGTCGCCATAATTTGCCAAATCCGTCAGTGAAGGGGACGTCTGTCTCCAAACAACCAAGTCCCGATTGAAGGCAACATTCCAACCGTAACGGAGAGACACCGCCACCGCCAGGGCACCAGTTTCTCAGGGCCAGCGCCTGCGGGCAAAAGTAGGGCTCTTCTGGCCCATATCCAAGCCGGGGAGCGGGTTACCGGTGGGAACCCATCGCAACCATCATCAACTTAGGTGCAGGACAGAGGGACCGTCACCGTCCTACTGGGGAAAGCAAGTGCAGCCGTCCGTGGGAACCGTCTTTCCAGCCGTGTGTTTTACCGAGAACTGTGTCATCGTCTCAGGCTGAGTGAGTACCACAGTGCCGCAAGGCACAGCGCTGCCCACGCGTCCCTGCGCCCACCAAGCCCTGCATCTCCCACCTCATCACTGGCCCCGGGATCACCAACCCCTACCCACGGAGGGGCAACACAACAACTGGCTGCTCCATACCATCCCTCCCGGGATCCCCATACAGAGCAGCGGTGGTGTCAACAAATCACCACAACCGTGGGTGGCGTCACGGACAATAAACAATTCCCACACCCAGAAACCCCCTTTCACTCACGGGCGAGGAGCGCCGCTAGAGTCCCCGGGATCCGGCCCATCGCTCGAGCCACCGAGCAGCAGCAGGCCGCAGCAGCCGCGGCAGCCAGACCCGAGCAGTGGGAGAGCGTGGCGTCCCCTCCTCCGCCCGCGACAATTGCATCACAAGGCCTCCGATAGTGGCGGGGAAAGGCACGTTCCCCGCTGCGGCAAAAATACCACAATTTGAAAGCGTGATTTAAGGGGTTAATAGGAGCGGCTAGATTGTGGATCCACCTGTGCCTGCGAGGCACACATGTCTGCTGTTCAAATCAGCAGACATGAGCGGGGATCACCACCAGCTCACCACAGCAGCCAGTGGTTGTTACCCCTTCATGATTTAGGTCGTACCGTCACATCCTAGGTCATGAAGGGGTTAATCTGGGTATGAAATTATCGTCTTATTTATCAACGTGAATAAATGTCCCATGTAAATCATTAGAGTGGCTATTTCTTAACTTTTGCTTTTATAGGAGGGTTTCTGGGAGGCAATGTGGTAACGTAATTAGTTAGAATTCACCGCTACGTAATTCTGGCATCGTTGACAGCCAAGTATTTCCCTCAGCAGTAATGGAGGTGTATGGTACATGACCGCTGAGACCATTGAATGGCATAAATGGTGTATGGTACATGATCAACTGCAGGACAATAGAGGATTGCAAGAGTATTTTATTATGCTGCTCACCAAAAAGACTTAAAATTCAATACATGAGTAGTATGGGCATCAGTAATATGCTGTAAACCAGACACTGTGCACTACACGTACCCGTGTGACTAGCGCCCTATACAAGCCTTATCCATGTGCCTTTGTAGTGATAGGCAACCACACGCTCCATGGATGGTAAGTGGGCAAGTGGTTGTCTCATCAGTATTCTGCACCTATACTGACCCTGCCTTTATCATGGGGGCCTGCTGAATCTTGTAGTGCATTAGGTTTCTGACCTGCTGTTGGTAAAAATGGCGGCCTTTTTCTGTGATACTTATTATGTATTCATATTAAAGGGAACCTGTCAGGTCCAATATGCACCCAGAACCACGAGCAGTTCTGTGCAGTTCTGGGTGCATATTGCTAATCTCTGCCTAACCATCCCTGTATACACTAGCAAAGATAAAGAGATCTTTAGAAAAAGTATTTCTAAAGATCATATATTATATGCTAACGAGCGCAGGGACTAGTCCCGAGTGCGCTTGTTCCCTTAGCTAGTCGGCCCACAAAGCATGTTAGCACGCCCCTGTGGGTGTACCAACGTGCTAATGAATGCACAGCTTCGCCGCACATACCTCACTCTTCACGGCGGCCGACAGTGGATGGATGTGCTCTGCACATGATCCAGAGTCCCTTGGACTTCCGATCATGTGCACTAAATTGATTCCCGGTGTAAGCTTCCCAGCTTCAGTGAGGCACCTGACAGGATCACTTTAACTGCTGTTGGACACATTTTTATAAAATCCTGGAAACCCATTTTAGAATTTGGAAATTTACATATCTGACACTGCATGTCAAATATAGATACGCATTATATTATTTGTGCATCTATTAGTTTGTATGGTTTATTACAGAAAATGGTTAAACTATATTAATTGGCAATATATCTAAAAAATAACATCAGGAAAAAGTGCTGCTGGTATATTGTAAGATGTTATAGGGTTGTCTTGACGTAAGATACTATTACAAATATGAATGGCTATTCTATAACACTAGAACTAGAAGTTAATAATAATAATGATAATAATAATGATTACTGCAATATTCTTTATGGGGGTTCAGTGGACCTCAGGGCCAACAACATATGGTTTAGATGTGCCAGAAGACACCAAAATATACCCAAAAGGTTTTGGATTTCAAAGACGAGTGGAAACCATGTTAATGATAAAAACAGAAGTATGGCACAGGACTCGGCTCTATATAGAATCAGATCAAACTGCTGCAAAAGAGCCCAGCATGTATTTTATAACTAGGTTGTAAAACCTGATCTGAATTGTGGTAATGACAATCCCCTCTATATGAAATGCCTTTTGCAGGTTAATGAAGAGCTTCATTTTTTCCATGAGACAATTTTACAGATGTACCAGCCATGAATACAACAGTAGTATAGAACTGGCAGGTTCATTATCAACTCTTAGGGTATTTAACAGCCAGAAGTTGAACCTTCTCTTAGGGTCACTTTGCACACCACGAAATCGCAGGTGCGATGTCGGTGGGGTCAAATTGAAAGTGACGCACATGCGCGTCGCAGGCGATATCGTAGTGTGTAAAGCCTTTTTGATACGATTAACGAGCGCAAAATCGTCGTAATCGTATCATCGGTGTAGCGTCGGTCATTTCCAAATTATGTTACGATGTTGTTCCTCGTTCCTGCAGCAGCACACATCGCTGTGTGTGAAGCCGCAGGAGCGAGGAACATCTCCTACCTGCGTCCTGCGGCTCACGCCGGCTATGCGGAAGGAAGGAGGTGGGCGGGATGTTTACGTCCCGCTCATCTCCGCCCCTCCGCTTCTATTGGCCGCCTGCCGTGTGACGTCGCTATGACGCCGCACAACCCGCCCCCTTAATAAGAGTGACGTCGCAGGGCAGGTGAGTGCATATGAAGCTGGCGTAGCGATAATGTTCGCTACGCCAGCTATCACCATGATATCGCAGCTGCGACGGGGATGGGGACTATCGCGCTCGGCATCGCAAGCATTGGCTTGCGATGTCGTAGTGTGCAAAGTGCCCCTAAGGGTTTGCTTACAGACACTGGAAATGCTGCTGTTTAACTTAAAGAGAACCTGTCAGCACGATTTTGTAATGTGAAGTAAAAATATGGCTGTAATGGAGCTTTAATACTGATTAAATTGATAACTTTGGTGAAGAAATCCGTTTTTTCTTTCTTAATCACCATATAAAATATTCTGGTAATAAGATTTCGGTGCACAGGGAGCCGGACTGTCCATTGGTTGTTCTCCTGTCTGTGATTCCCCGGACGCTCTGCCTGCCTGCGGTCTGTGAATGACAGGTCACTGCTAACATTTCAAACAGATGAGGCAGGTCATTCACAGGCCAGAGGCAGGGGGGCTAGGTAATTATAGACAGGGAGGAGACCCAGTGTACTGTCCGGCCCGTGTACACGGAAATCTAATTAGCAGAAAATTTCATATGGTGATTAAAGCACACCAATCACCAGGATTTTCTATATAACCTAAAGCCAGTGCTATACTGGCACTATCAGGCTGATTCTATACATACCTTTAGTTGTCAGCTAGGAAATATGGGTTTTGAAACACAAGCAAGTAAAGTTTGTAAAATGAGCAGCTTTTTGAGTGTTAGCAGCTGCTGATCATCTGATAGCGGGGGTGGGTATTCATAGTGATTCTCATCCCCCTGCCTGTCTGTCTTCCCCCTGTTATTTATGCTAATTCTATTATAGAATAGTTTTACTAAGTGACTAGAAGGACCTGTGCTGATGGCATATCCATGTGACTAGCATGGACAGGGCCTCAGCCAACAGAAAAATAATGTTGCTTCCTGTTTTCAACTATGCTGTCTCATGCCCCGCCCCTTGTGGTCACATGGGTATGATGTCAGCAGAGATCCATCTAGTCACTTATTAAAACAATTCTATAATAGAATTAGTATAAATAACACATAGGGGGAGGACAGACAGGTAGGGTGTGGAATCACTATGAATACACACTCCAGCTATCAGCTGCTGCACCTGCTGCCATTCAAAAAGCTGCTCATTTTATAAACTTTACTTGCTTGTGTTTCAAAACCTACACATCCCAGCTGACCACTAAAGGTATGTATAGAATCAGCCTGATAGTGCCAGTATAGCATTAGCTTTAGCTTATATAGGAGAATCCTGGTGATTGGTGCATGTTAAAGAAGAACAATGTGAATTTCTGTATCAAAGGTATCAATTTAATGGGAATTACCGTGCCATTACAACCATGTCTTTACTTTACATTACAAAATTGTGCTGACGGGTTCTCTTTAAAGGGAACCAAACATCAGGATTTTCATGTATAAGGTGCAGCCAGTGCAGTACTGGCACTATGAGGCACAGTGTGTACATACCATTAGTGGGCAGCTCGGCTGTTTAGGCAGTGAAATCCAACTTTATAAAGTTTGAAAAATCAAGCACTTTTTGATTGACATGTGCACCACTCTCCTAATGTCCGGGCGGGTTATGCAAGTGTATCCCCGCCCCCCCGCCGCCTGTTCCTCCCTCTCACTGGTTGTATTCAAATTTCTCTCTTCAGAAACATGGTGCCGGAGTTGGCACCTGCACATAGCACTTATCTCCGGCGCCATGTTTCTGAAGCCCACAGTAGCTAGTATTACCTGCAGCTACGATATCGTGCTGCCCCTGGACACCATGCCAGCACAGCAGCCGCCTAGGACACGGTGCCCTGGGGCGGCACGATATCGTAGCTGTAGGTAATACTAGCTACTGCGGGCTTCAGAAACATGGCGCCGGAGACAAGCGCTATGTGCAGGTGCCAACTACGGCGCCATGTTTCTGAAGAGAGAAATTTGAATACAACCAGTGAGAGGGAGGAACAGGCGGTGGGGGGGTCGGGATACATGTGCATAACCCGCCCGGACATTAGGAGAGTGGTGCACACATCAATCAAAAAGTGATTGATTTTTCAAACTTTATAAAGTTGGATTTCACTGCCTAAACACCCGAGCTGCCCCCTGATGGTATGTACAGCCTGTGCCTGATAGTGCCAGTACTGCACTCTCTGCACCTTATACATGAAAATTCTGATGTTTGGTTCCCTTTAAGGGTAAGAAAAGGAAGTAAAGAACTTAGCTGTGTTTTCTATTATTAAAAGAACCTATGGAACTGGAGTACGTTTGTACCAAAATTTGCTACTTTTTGAAAAAAATCAAATGCTGAATCAGGCAAAAACATGTGGAAACCCTAAACATGGTGCAGACAAAAAAAATGATAAAAAAGTTGCAAATATAATAAAGAATTGGGTCCTATGTATTTTATGATGACGTAAAAAGTACTTGTCAGCTAAAAAGTGGGATTTACCTGTAGCCATCATGGTAATCTGCAGGTAAATGTCATTTTCAATGTGCAGTTTAAAGCACTTGTCTGGGATTGGCTTTGCTTCCCTCCCCCTGGTTTGCTAAACTCTGTTGTGCTCCACAGTGGATCATCTGTGTGGGACTACAGTATAGAAGGCTCACTGAGATGCCTGTGTCTTGGTGTTAAGTCTTTAGTGTTCCTGAGTCTTCTCTACCTGTGGCTTCCAGTTTCCCTGCTACCTGTCTCCGATCTCCAGGACGTCTCCTGTCTGCATGCGGTTTACACTACTTCTGCTACATGTCTATGGTCTCAAAGATTTCTTCTTTCTGCCTTTGGCTTCCAAGTACCTCTGCTACCTTTCTGCGGTTTCCATGATGTCTTATGTCTCCCTGTGGCTTCCAGTACCTCTGCTACCTGTCTGCGATCTTCAGGACTTTTGCTACCTGTCTGCGATCTCCAGAACGTTTCCTATCTGCCTGCGGCTTCCACTATTTCTGCTACCTGTCTGCAGATGATCTACAGGACATCACTTGTCTCCCTACAGATTCCAGTACCTTTGCTACCTGTCTGTGGCCTCCAGGATGTCTCCAGTCTACCTGCGGCTTCCAGTACCTCTGCGGTCTCCCGCGTGCCTGACCTGCCTGATGCACTAATGCCTGTGGCCCACGTGCCTACCCGGACCTTGGGATTTAAGGTTCCACCTCACCAGGTGAGCCCAACATGCAGTAGTCTAATTCCAAGTACAGATGAAGGAAGAAAATTAAGTTATATTGTCTCCACAGCCACCCCAGTTATAAGGACATTGCCAGGGCTGTGGTGAGTGCTCACTACACAGCAAGTGTGATGCCCTGGACTAGCCAGGTAGTCACATATATACCAAAATACACACCCCCCACCCTAGACAGTAACAACAGTCAATCAAAAACCCTTGTTGCCTCCCTCCAAGGTCTGATGTCCACACCAGGTGGCACGGAACCAGGTGGTTGGCCCCACCCACCGAGGAGTTCACAGGCCTGGAGGCGACAAAAGTGCCAGTCCAGTTTAGGAGGTGAAAGTGAGAGGAGTGGAAACTGCGTGTGCCTGGGTAGGAGCCCAGGCACTGAAAGCAAGGTTGACAGACGGTGATGGCCGTCTGCAGGAGTTGGTGGAACTCTGCAAAGCCGTAATGACCGGGGTCGGGCGTTGGCCCGCCGGTACCGAACCGGGGAGCGGAGTGAAGCTAAGCACACAGGCAGGGCCATCGGACCCCGACCAGGCTTGGAGCCGCCGTTAATAGTCAAATCCGAGTGTGACAGGAACCCCAGGGGTTCCCCAACAACCAAGTCCCGACAGAAGGCAACCGCTTACACCGTGAGTTTATACAGCCACCGCCACAGGCTAGAGATCCAAGGGCCAGCGCCTGAGGGCAGAATGGGCTCCTACGGCACCTATACGTCAGGGAGCGGACTACCGGTGGGCAACCACGGGAGTCAGAACATTCTAAAAGGTGCAGGGAAAGACAGCCACCATCAGCTGTCCTGGGAGAGCACGACAACAACACTGCAGCCGGCTGCGGGACCCGTCCATCTTGCCGTTTTGGTTTACCAGAGACTCTGTCAGTGATTGTCTGAGTGAGTACACCAGTGCCGTCCGGCACCGCGCCGCGCAGTCCCTGCACCCCAGCCATCCAGCCTCCCCGTTACATCACCGGGCCCCGGGATCACCAACCCCCCGACCCACGGAGGGGACAACATCCTAGCTGCACCCTACCATCTCTCCCGGGATCCCCGTTACCAGCAGCGGTGGTGCTATCATCACCACGTCCCGTGGGTGGCGTCACGAACAATCTCCCTAAACATACCACCCCTTTTCACTCACGGGCAAGGAGTGCTGCTCGAGTCCCCGGGTCCGGCCCACCGCTCGAGCCACAGAGCAGCAGCAGCAGAAACCCCGGACCCGAGCGTGGCGAGCGCGTCCCCTCTGCCCGCGACACAAGCGCAGTATTACCACTCCCACTTTTTCTTCACGGACATGCTGTTCTACAAACACACACACTGCAGAACAGAATGTCAGTCAATGAGCAGGAGGAGCGATTACATTGCTCTTACTGTATAGTGTGAGTACTGACTGATGCCCTAGCTGTATCCAGATGACTGGGCCTATATACTGTTATTGTACAGGGGGCCTCTTCTGTCTGTGTCCTCTCCTCTGCCTAATACGAGGAGAAAATATTAGTGGTATAAGGTTTGATATTGGGGCCTAGCAGTTTGAAGTTACTCTCCTGTACATGTTTCCCTTAACTAAACCAATACAGTGCTGACAATGGAAGGACATTGATTAATATAATCACTTAATAAATAAAATATGAAATTACAAACTGAAGCCCGATATGATATTACTCAGCCTTGTTGACGCCAGGTTCTTTCACAGTAACCAGTCAACACAATGTATAAAATTAAGTGTTGTAGTATGGAAAATAGAGTGAATTCATTATATTATGTATGATTGTTTTATATATATATATATATATATATATATATATATATATATATATATATATATATATATATATATATATGAATGTGCCAGGAGCCAATAAACTAGTAGGTTAAACAGGTCAAGTGGTTTTGTTTTAGAGAACTGGCAATTCTGGGAAAAGGATCAAGCTCCCCTACAAATGTCTACATTATCCAAGCACAGCAAAAGAATAATACTGAAATATTTGTTCTAAACATTTTCCCAGCTTGCAAGTGTTCGCTGTCACACAATGACAAAAACTAATTCAGTTATTGTGGTTAGGATCAGTTTTCACAAAATGATGAAAACAATTGTGCATTGTCTGTAATGGAAATGAAAACAAATATTTGCAGAAATAATATTGGTAAGGCAGAAGAAATCTTGGCTCTAGAAGAATGGAGCAGATTCATTTACGGAGCACAATTAGAGAAAGCTTTGTCCCATGGTAATTTTCGTTTTGACTGATCCATAGAAGAGGATGTAGCGCTTCCATGTAAGGAGCCAAAAGATAATATAACTGTAACATCAAACTAATGAAAATAGACAAGTAATATGTATATAGAGTGTGCGATCCAACAAGGGCAGGCACAATGAATTCAGTATGGCCGTCGACTTTGGGTAGACGGAACCGGGAATTCTCAGCCAGTCTCCCAAGCTGGTACTTGCCAGGCCTCACACTTGAGCAAAGTCTGCGATCCAATGAGTGCAGGCACAATGAGTTTAGCATGGCCATCGACTTCAGGTAGACAGAACCGGGGATTTCCAACCAGTCTTCCATGCTGGTACTTGCCAGGCCTCAAACTAAGTAACGTCTGCGATCCGACGAGTGCAGGCACAATGAGTTCAGCATGGCAGTCGATGTATATAGAGTAGCTTTAGGATGGAAATAGGGAAACACTACATTTATAGCTTTCTATCTACATGGCTGATGCAATTTATGTCAATTCCCATCTTTATATATGGAATAATGTCTCTACTACTCTATATGGTAAGAATTAATGGTCAACATCATATGTAGTGATGTTTGGTCCCTGATGCAGCGTCTCTGCTGGATCTAGCTGGAATAAAGCCTGACGCACCCTGGTGAGAGTGGGGACGGATTTTTCTACTGGATATTTATATTGAATGGACATGTGTACTATGAATTAGAATTCATTTTAAAGAAGCTTTGATATGAAACCATTTCAGTAATATCACCATACCCATAGCCCATGTTAAAAATTGCCAGATATCATTTTAAAAAATGGAATTCCAGCCACTGTTGTTCCCTGGATTGGCATGCAATGTCTGAACAATTTATCCATAATCATCTATGCCCTGATCAGTGCAGTCCCATGATCCACACAAAATACTCATTGCTGTATCCAAGATGCATGAGATGCCTTAACGTAACAGTTTTGTCCAAGCGGAACAGTTTCTTCTCTGAGACAAAACTGTGAAGGCTGCAGCCATCACATGGCATTGTATATGTAACAAAACCAAAGAGGACACAACAGCCGGACAGGAGAAACATCCTGTACATTAGGTGAGTATTGATTATTTTTATTCAAATCACCTCCATGGGCAGAATGGTTAGGTTGTGTCCAATACTATGTCCAATGACTTCTATATGGCCCACTTATTTGAATGGAAAACACTGCAAATAATAGGGGTTGGTCCATAAAAAACAAATATAACTTATATATGGGATAGGTAATAAATGCACATGGATGGAGGATCATCCACTGGAACCTCCACTGATTTGGGGTCCAAAGACTAAACTACATGTTAGTGAACATGTGTGATCACTATTCAATTAAAAGTCCATTAACTGTCTTACATTTTTGTGGGTGTGTAGAAATAACATGTGCTAAATTCATTAAGAAGTGCACACCACTTAATGAATTTGGTACATCTTATCAGTATTGTGTGCCTCACCAGAAATGTGACTCCAGTCAAGGACTGCAAACATTTCTGACATAACGAATGCTACCAATGTTCATGAATTTGATGGGCAGAGATCAGCATGCACCATCCCGCTCTAGTTCCTACCCAGTTCCATCCATTTTGGAGCTGCCCAAAACTGTTGTGGAAACTTCAAAACTCGTAACATTTTTGAGCAACTGCATGTTGTGGAACCACTTAGCTCATTTCCAAAGTGTATTATTTCAATTTTCTAGCGCAAACACAGGGCAGAGTTCTAATGAAGCAGTGGTTGAAAATGCTCATATATTTGAGATAAGTGAATACATTTGCTGAACCCTGGTCCAGCAGTTACTTTACTATTCCATGGCAACAAGAAGGGAGAAATGTGAGTCACTTCTTACAGTACCAGCTTTATTTCCTGGTGCTTACTCTGATTTGGTTATCAAGCACTACGTCCTCATGTGACACATACATAACATTGCCCCGAGTCTGAGGCATGGAGGATGATGGTAAGTAGAAGATGGTTTGCATTGGTTCTGTCCAGGAGCCATGGAATTCTGACTAAATGATTTTATCATCTCTATTATTAATTCTTAATTCACACAGGACTTTGGGGCCTTCACTGTGTTTTGTTTCTATATTCCAGTCATTTAATGTTTAATTAGACTTGCCTTGTATATCAGATATGTATAGCTACCATCAATTCAACAATAACTAGCAGATGTACATTTACTATTCCTTCTTGGTCCCTCAAATACAGCGGATGAAATAAATATTGAACATGTCACCAATTTTCTAAGGAAATGAAATTTTTAAAGGTGCAATTGCCATGATTTTCTCAACAAATGTCGGTAATAACCTATCCAATTCACACAGGCAAATAAATAAAACCATAGATGTCCCTTAATTAAGTTATGTATAATAAGGAGACATGACTCAGGGAAAAATATTGAACATATGAAGAAAGAGAGGTGCAAAAAGCCATGGAAAGTCATGCAACCGGATGAAATCTATTAGTAATTAGAAAGCAATCCTGCCACTTAGAGAAAAATAATATCAGCTGGTTCAACTGATGGTCTATAAAATGGTGTCTCAATACCAAGGTGCTACATAAGAAACATCTCAAGATGGTTAAAGCCAGTGAGCTGTCTTGAGACCTTGGCAACATTTTGCTGTTGCAAAACATACTGATGGCATTGGTTATAGAAGAGTTTCTAAAATACTGAAAGTTCCAGTGAGTACTGTTGGGGTCATAATCTGGAAGTGAACAGAACATAATTTCAACATAACCCACCCACGACCAGGTGGTCCCCACAATATTTCAGACAGAGAAGTGAAAAGAATGATCAGAAGTGTTGTCGAAGAGCAAAGACCATCTGTGGAGAGCTACAGAAAGACCAAGAATCATCAGGTACAATTGTTTCAAAGAAAACAATAAGTAATGAACTCAACCTCCATGGCATGTATGCATACTCATCATATAAGACTCCATTCCTCAACAAAAAGCATGTTCAAGCACGTTTAATGTTTGCTCAACAATATTTGGTCAAGCCTGTGAAATACTAGAGGAATATAGTCTGGTCAGATGAGATAAAATTTGTGCTCTTTGAATGCCATAATCCAATGTATGGCCAAAAGGCACTGCATATCACCCCAACAACATCATACCAAAAGTGAAGTTTGGAGGTGGAAACATTAAGGTGTGGGGTTGTTTTTTCAGCATACAGAACTGGCAAACTTCTTATAAAAGAAGGAAGGATGAATGAAAAAATGTACCGAGATGCTTGATAAAAATCTGTTGTCATCTACCAGGATGATGAAGATGAAAGGAGGGTGGACATTTCAGCAAGACAATGATCCCAAACACACAAAGGAGGAGACTCTCAATTGTTTTCAGAGAAATAAAATAAAGCTGCTAAAATGGCCCAGCCAATCACCCGACCTAAATTCAATAAAACATTTAGGAAAAGAACTATAGGTTAGAGCTCATAAAAGGTGTCCATGGAACCTTCAAGATTTGAAGAGCGTTTGTGTAGTAGAATGGGCCAAAATCGCACCTGAGCAATGCACATGACTAGTTTCTCCATGCAGGAAGCGTCTTGGAGCTGTTATCACCATCAAAGGCTTTTGTACGAAGTACAATTTTGGTAAGCGTGTTCAAAACTTTTTCTCATCATTACACATCACTAAATTTATGGATATCTATGGTTTGATATCTTTGTCTGTGTGGACTGTATGGCTTGTTACCAACATCTGGTGAGAAATTCATGACAATAGCACCTTTACAAATGTATTTACTTAGAAAATTGATGTGTTCCATCTTATTTCATCCACTGTATATTAAACCCAATAGATTGTAGCATTAAAAACCAAGCTGATGAAAGTACAAACATTCATTTTTTGCGTTGACTACTTTTCCAGAAAATTTGAATAGTAAAATAACAACATATGGAAGTAATTGACCTTTATAGATATCCTCACTTGTCAAACGGAATTGCAGCAAATTATTCAATCAACCTATTGGGACTCAATGAATGTAATGCATCCAATGCCTCTATAAAGTAAAAAGGTCATGTTCTCACTTCTAGACAAGCTCAGCCTTTAACTTTGCTCTCTGAAAGTTTATGACAACACTAACAACTCATAAGTAATTTTTAGAATGACTAAAGTAATAAGATTAAAAAACTCAAGCCAGTTAGGATTCCCATATACAGATCCAAGGTACTGCCCATATGTGTGTGAGTAACTATGATACAATGGACACACAAAGCCTATTGATTAAACTTCATTTTTAAGAGCTTTTTGTTTCCAGTTAACAAAAAGACAAACAATACTTTAGTTTGTCTTGTACTTTGGGACTATTCAGTTTGTAATACTATTGGACTTTCTCAGCTGCACCACCACCTTTAAAGGGACCTAGTCATCTTATTCATGCTGCCCAAACTGCGGGAAGCATGTGTCAGAGCCTGGAAACAAGATTACAGGCAGATATGCTTTCTCTAAATCGCCCCAGTGTTTCAGAGAAGATATACTTTTAAAAATATATATTAAAAATAAAGCACCACTGTAGGTGATTGACAGGTCTCTCCCTCATGTGTACATACTGAGAATCCTGACAGTAATAGAGCAGTGCTGAAAAAAGCAGCCCGGGGACCACAGCCAGTGAGGAGTCTAAAACCTGTAAAAAGAAACCTAAAAAGAGCTGCACTCTTCTAAGGTAGTAGTTCCAGATATGAGACTTTAAGTAAATAGCTAAGATGATTTAACAGTCACCTGAACAAGTTGTGCACCAATGAGCACAACTCGAGAGTTAAAACTGTTCCATTGAACACTGATGGTGGCAGCTCCTGCACACGGAATCTGGTTGTGGTGTTTAACTCGATAATGCCAAGAGATCAGGAATACAAAAAAGAGAAATCTGATGGGAAAAGGGCACCACAGGATATATATTTCCCCTAGTCTGACACTACCCCCAGACGGCTTTAAAGTATTTTTAAAGTATATATTCTCTGAAATTTTGGAGCATTTCAGAGAAAATATACCTGGCTGGAGTTATACAACCAGGTTCTGATTCATGCTTCCCGCACTTTGGGTAACACAAATCAGGTGACAGGTTCCCTTCAAAAGTTCAGATATTATTTGATACATTGATAAAGATATTTTCAGATTAAACACAAACTTGTGAACTTTAGGCCTTCTTCAGGATAAACTATTAAAGGGTTTGTCCTCCCCTGGCAAACCCCTTAATGTTAGCCACGAATGGTGCCATTCTCCATCAGGCATCTGACCTAAAAAAAATTAATATAGGTAGAAAAAAAAGGAAATGGAAGAATCAGCTCACCCTGTCGTGGAATCAAGTATCAAGGCTTCACTGTGGGACAAGCTAGCGTGGAGGTGCTTTGGTCTAGAGCTGCTGCAGAAAGCTAAACTTGTAATGAATGGTGTAGATCTCCAGGTGATGGACCAGCACTGGAGATATACACTATTTATTACAAACAATTTAACATGACTTCTGCAGCCAATCAGATGGTGCAGATTGGCTACAACCTTCACAGTTTTGTCCAAGCAAAACAAAGAAGGAAAGTATGAACTCCACCCAACTATTGATTTCAAAAGTAATCTATGTTGACCAGTTCCTTAAGTGAAGCATGGTTCTACTAGCTCAGATTCTTGGGGCTTAGCAGATTTAATACCATCAAAGCTACTTTCCATGACCATATGTTTTACAATTAATAAGAAAGAAAAACTCTGTAAGGTTTCTTTTTAAATAGTCTATTAAAAAAGTTACAGAGAACAGACTTTGGTCCACATACATAATCACCTATTTATCACCAGTTAAACACATCATATTATCCGTTCAGGTTGGTTCTGTAATGTCTGCAATATCATACGCAGGTTATTATTTTAATAGTTACTATGAATTGAAGCATGGCTTTTTCTGTACTGGAGCATACAAGAACATTTAACAAATCTGGTTTTCATTAGAAGCAAAGATGGTGTAATATTTTCACTTTGATTTTTGTAGATTCTTACTTTCTACCCGCTCTTTGCCAGCAAAAGCTCGATTTGAAAATGTCGATTGCTCAATGTGAAAAATACGTGAACAATAGGGAATAAAGGTCATCTGACATCCAAGTTAAAAAGCTGAAAACTCTTGGTCTTTTTGCCAGACAAAAGCTGTGCAAGTGGTCTGTATTCAGTTAGACGTTACTGTGCCAAAATGACTGGTCTGCGCAGAAAATATTCACACCCAATTTCTATTCCACTCTATAGTTCCCAGTCTGAGAAAATTGAGCCTCCACAGTAATAAGTCTGTGATAGTTAAAAAGCCAGACGGAGGTCAATGATCCACATCTGTAAACAAAAACTATATTTCCAGATGTGGAATTTTCAAATACTTTATGAAATATATACATTAATTCATTACATAGCGTATCGATCCATTGATCATTATAGGCCTGTATGTGAGCCAATCTAGACCATGCTATAGTTTACATTTTGTCTTTACTCCATACCCACGGTACAAAAAAGTAATACATTTTTCTAGTTTATTATAACAAACCAGTGAAATGTTAAACATTCAAATTTACCAGTCTCTGATCTTATCTGCTTGGTAGATATTATTCTATAAAAATAAGTGAGGATTAAGGATCTCAAAACAAATGTAGAAGGTCTTCACTAGGAAAATGTGAACGTGAGGTCATGAATCCTCAACCTAGACATTTGCCAATGTTATATTTATAAGAAAATGACTGTTCTTTGAGAAACATTGACATGTATTGCCTAGTCACAAGAAGGATGATAAATGTATGATCACTAGGGATCCCCCGCCGGATCTAATGATGCCATGCAGCCGTACATTATTGCTTGCCGCTAGTAAACGGCGCCAGTTTCTGGACCTTTAATTCCCCTGATGAACCCCTTGTAGAATTATAGGGAGGGGGAAAAGTGTTGGATAGTTAAGTATAAAGCAATTTATTATATTTCTGCAGGGACCAGTTTGCATGAACTTCATGATGGTAATATATATAGTTTATGCTTATGTTTCTAATATGACTCAATGATATTTTGCGATGATGATATTTCTGATGCATATAAAGGTATGATGAGCAGACTAAGGCCAGAATCACACTTGCTAGTGCCTCGCGTGTTTCTCGCGCGAGTCACTCATGGTAGAACCCGGCTTGGCCGCACACTCCCCTGACAGGAGCAGGTCGGTTGCATATATCTCTATGCAGCTCAGACGCTCCTGTATGCATAGTGTGCGGCCATGCCGGGTTCTACCATGAGAGACTCGCGCGAGAAACACGCGAGGCACTAGCAACTGTGATTCTGGCCTAATAAATTTACTACATTATTGTATGAATACTATGGTGCCAACCTCCACGTAGTTAGGTTCTGAATACCCTTTTTCCAATTTGAGCATAGTTTTAACCCCTTAAGGACAGGGCAATTTTTAATTTTTGCACTTTTGCTTTTCCCCTTATTCCAAGAGCCATAACTTTTAGTATTTCTCCGTCAATGTAGCCATCTGAGGTTTTTTTGGGGATGAGTTGTTCTTTTGAATGACACTATCCAGTTTATCATATGCTGTAATGGCAAGAGGAGGAAAAATTCTAAGTGTAGCGAAATAGCAAAAAAAGTGAAATTCTGCCCTTAGAGGACCTAATTCTGCAATGGTTTGATCACTTGTTCAATATATTTTAATGCGACAGCGTTGCTGTACATAGAAGAAATCACAGTCTCTTATGAATGCCGGTAACGGGCTGGCTTTAACAATACTGTGATGACAGACACAGAGGTCATCAGCTCATTCCTGGCTATAATGACAACACATTGGTGTTGGGAAATCAAAACAATGTGCCCCCTGCCAGAGCACATTAAATGCCACCATTCAGAGGGCACTGATGGGTTTTTCATGATAGCTGGGGGTCATCTGATGAATGTGTTGGCATTCACAGGAGATCAGCATTTCTGCTGTTAAGAGGGATTCTGAAGCATCGCTCTAAACAGCAGAAGCCGTCGAACAGTGTGCAGTCATGTTTTTGTGCTCGGTGGGGTTGGAGTTTTGGGACCCACAAAAATCCAACATTTACTGCCTATCCTATGGTTTTGTGTGAAATGGAATATCCCCTTTTCTTTATTCATTTACTGTCATTAGTGGAGGCTGGAGTTCCACCTCATGTCATGGGCTGTTGTATTCAACTTAGACATATGTTAAGGAAGTGGCTTTACTAGGTTATATCTCATCATTTTCTTACCATACACTAGGCTTTCTATATTATTATTTATTCATTTATTTATTTATTATACTTGGTTATCTAGAGCCAACATTTTTCAAGGCACATTACACCATCATCATTGTTGCCACTGAGGCATACAATGTACATCCCCTATCATTATGTCTTTGGATGAGGGAAACCCATGTGTACACTGGGAGAACATGCAAACTGTTTGCGATGTTGTCATTGGTGGTATTTGAGCCCAAGACCCTTGCACTACAAAGCACCAATGCTAAACACTGAATCATCGGAATACACTTTTAAAGTTACTTGTATGACTATGTAGTACATAATCTAAGTATAGCAGGCTGCTTTTTGCCAGTATTTATATGCTTTGAAAAATCATCTAAACTGACAAAAAAAACTGAGCAAAAATGTGCATCAAATTGTGACAACTATTGATCCTTATGATAAAAAACAAAGTCCCTCAGACAGTAAAGGTTTATCAATCACTTTCCTGGGATCTCTTTTTTTCATTGTGTCACATCCATTCAAATTTGTAAATTGTATATCATCCATCCATCCATGCAGTACATTAATAGGAAATTGTACTTTAACCAAACTTTGCAGAAGTCAATAGTACATGTGGATACACGACACTTTCTAATATATCTTATCTGAGAATTCTGCTTCTTTCTCCATTTTTTAGCAGATTTTTCCCCTCCTCATATGCTCCTGAACCTGTCATCCATGTTATAAAAAAAGAAGACAAAATAACTCAATTCTGTCATTCTCAAGACATGACAGACAGCCAGGATAGTTGTCAGATTACACAGATTAAACTGGGGAACAAATGAAAAAAATATTTTTGGTGCCTCAGGCTTGATTTTAGGTATAGTCAGTCCTCTGAATTAATTTTTTTGTAGTACGTTTACTTTTTTGAGATAACATAAGGTTGCCCTCATGTGAATTTGGGATTTTTGCTCAACAGAAGGATTAATTATGGAATCAAGGATGGGTATATTACAGGTATGGGACAAATACTTCAATAAGTAATAAGGTATAAGGTTTGCTGATGCAAATAGGCATATCACAATATTGACCAAGTGAATGGCGGCTGTTCATAGACCATTACAAGCTAAGACTAAAACATGTGCTTTTACAAAATGGAAACAAATCTGGATCAATCCCAATGGGTCACTCAAATAAGATTATTATAGTGCCATTTATTCCATGTGCTTTACATGTGAATACGGGTATACATAATAGGGACAAGTAAAATAATCATAAAAGGCACAGACACTGAAGGCACAGACTGGTACAGGGGAAGAAAGGACCCTAGCCGTGAGGGCTCACAGTCTACAGGGGATGGGTGAGGATACAGTAGGTGAGGGTGGAGATGGTCATGCAGCACTATAGAGGATTGAGGGTTATTGCAGGTTGTAGGCTTGTCAGAAGAGATGGGTTTTCAGGTTCTTTTGAAGCTTTCCAAAGTAGGCTAGAGTCTGATATGTTGTGGCAGAGTATTCCAGAGTATAGGTGATGCACGGGAGAAATCTTGGATGCGATTGAGGGAAGAGGAGATGCAAGGGGAATAGAGAAGGAGATCTTGTGAGGATTAAAGGTTACGTGCAGGTAAGTACAGGGAGATAAGGTCACAGATGTATAGAGGAGACAGGTTGTGAATGGCTTTGTACGTCATGGTTAGGGTTTTGAACTGGAGTCGTTCGGAATGGGAAGCCCAAGATGATGAAGAAGAGCAAAAAGTAATTGCTCCGGTCTTACAGAAAATATAATACCACTTTCACCAGTGGCCAGTCTGTGTGGATCTAAAGATGGCGAATATTCTCCTGGTACAGCAGAGTGGATACACGAAGTATCCTTGTTTTATCTGTCTGGGACAATAGATCAAAAAATGAGCATTGAGTGTGAAAAGAGTGGTATCTGAGAGAACACATCGTAGTAGCAGGTAATAATGTAATTGCAGAATGATTTGCTGGCAGGAATAACATCATTTTACCACCACTGCACATCAAATTAGGTTTAATAAAGCAGTTTGTAAAGGCTCAAAATAAACAGGGAGGAGGCTACAACTGCAGAAAATTTCCATAGTTGACCACAGAGAAGCTAAGGATGGGTATTTTTCCTGAAAGATCCATGTTCCAAAGATTCATTGAACAATGCTGAGGCACATGCATGGTCTTATTTCACTATGAATGTACAGAATTTTCTTGGGAACTATAAAGCAGATAATTCCACTGACCCAGTAGAAAGAATGCTATCTTGTTTCCATCAGCTTGGCTGTACAATGGGTATCAAGGTGCATTATCTCCACATCCATTTGGATAGTTTCCCAGAAAACCTTAGTGACCTAAGTGAAGAGCAGGGTGAACAAACTCACCAAGATTTTAGAACTATAGAGGAAAGATACAGAGGGCACTGGGGTACCCATATGATGGTGAATTACTGCTGGTCTAGTCAAAATTATTGCCCTGGCGCAACTCACTGCAAAAAGTCTTTAAAACGCCACTTTTGTAATGTATCTCAGAAAATGAGTGTCAACTAAAGATGGACGAACCCGCAGATGTTTGAGTTCGGCGGGTCCATCCGGACTTAAAAAAAAAGGTCTGGTTTGGAACCAGACTTGAACTCGAACATTAGCCAAGACATTGAACCCCATATAAGTCTACGAGGTGTGCTATAAAAGAGTGTAGTAAGGGCTAGGGGGCTGTAAAGTAGGAGAATTATACTTACCGAGTCTCTCGCACGGCTTTCTTGCTGCTTCCGGGTCTGCTAATTAGCTGTCATGCATAATCACTGCTTTCCTTGCTCACCCTCTGTTACAGCATCTGTTATTGGTTGTAATCAGACTGCCAGCATGATGGCGTCTGTGATTGGTTGTGAAGTGTAAAAATAAATAAATGGAAAATAAATTATGTAGGGTAACCCGTATATTGATACCCAGCACAATTAAAGCAGATGGCTAAAGGTTGCAGCCTCCAGCTGTGTGCGTTATCTTCACTGTGTATCAAAATACAATGGAGCCCATGCAGCTTTTTTTAAATTATTAAAATAAATAATATTAAAAAATGGTATGCGGTCCCCCCAATTCTGATACTCAGCCATGATAATGTTGGACATCTGGGGGCTGGTATTCAAAGGCTGCAAGGGCCCATGGTTATTCGGTCCCCAGCCTAAAAATAGCAGCCTGCAGCTGCCCAGAATTATCACATCCATTAGTTGTGCTAATTTTGTCACTTTACCATCTGGATTGGTGGAAATCAGGGTAATATAAGGGTTTAATGAGAGCTGTGATCAAGCCCAAGGTTAGTAATGGGGAGGGATCTATGAGACCCTCCCCATTACTAACCTTGTATGTCAAAAGAAATAAACACAAAACAGAGAAAAATCCTTTATTTTTAAAAAAACAAACCCCACCCTCTTTTTCTTGGTTCAAATCCCAGGGCAACATCTGTAAGGCATTTGTACTCTCCATGTTTGCGTTGGTTTCCTCTGGGTTCTCCAGTTTCCTCCCACAATCCAAAGACATACTGTTAGGGGATTTAGATTGTGACCCCAGTGGGGATAGTGATGATAATCTTTGTAAAGCAATGTTGGCGCTATATAAGCAATGAATTATAAGTAAAAGAAACCCTGCTGAATAATGGTCTCCATGTTAATTATGGCATGAAAA
This sequence comes from Anomaloglossus baeobatrachus, assembly GCF_048569485.1. Classification (NCBI taxonomy): domain Eukaryota; kingdom Metazoa; phylum Chordata; class Amphibia; order Anura; family Aromobatidae; genus Anomaloglossus; species Anomaloglossus baeobatrachus. Next base: position 296,558,601 of record NC_134356.1, on the reverse strand, counting down.
GCAGGAATCAATCCTAGCGGCTAATATTTTCTCACCAGCTTAGCGTTAATTGCACATTAAGAGAGAAGATAAACTGCTGAAAAATGCAAGATACAAATCATTTATTGGCTAGGGATAGTATTTATTCATCATGTCTATATAGAGGACAACATACATATTCTGAAGTTACTTGAAAGTAGAGGTTCTCCTTAAGTTATACAGGTAAATATTTTGAAGATTGTGTTTTTGTTTTTCTTTGGAGCTGTACCATAATTCACTCGATACTATATATCATTAAAAAATAAGTAAAGGAAGCAAGACATTAAGGCTGCATGCTTAAACATACTTCCTTCGATTGTGCTGTGTCCTTGCTGTTCTTGGTATAATCCATATTTTAAAAAGAATTTCAAATTTCTTTCTTCTGTACTGGAAAAAGCCAAACTAAACAACCACAGACTTTTTCTTATATCTTGGACTAAAGCTTCCCACAACTGACTACAAAAACTTTGTACAGTATTAAATAAATGTTTTTTAATTCATATATAAACAATCTACTAAATTTCTACATTACCTGTTAAATATATGGGGCACAAAAAGGTGAGATAAATATGCCAACAGAGATGTCACAAATTTATATAGTCAAAAATGAGTGAAATGTGTTGTTTTTTTAGCCCTCTCCTTAAAGTAGAACTTCAATAGGCTCTGACATTTTATAATAGGAATTTAGTTAAATTTAAGGATTAGTTATCATTCTTTAGATTATTCTCCAGATGTTTAGTTCTAATGGATTCCCGCGAACATAGTACAAAATTTTTCAAAACTGACCTACTCAATGTTGGCCAAGTCATAGACCATTTCAACAATATCTAGCCCAAGAGACAATATGACTTAACTAGATGATTGTACATTTCTATAGATGATATGAACATGTTAGGGGTCAATACTGTTTAGAGCTAAGCTATATACTCCGTAAAGTAAGGCATAACATTATATTTTAGAGTTCTTTTTTTTTAGAAGGAATATTATGGGTCCAAAAAAAAGGTTCAATGACTGGTCTTACACTGATAATATGCTATGTGTAACTGCATAGCATTGTTATTCGTAAGGTGCACAGAGAGATGTGTCCCCTGGATTGTACCTCTTTGGAGTCACCTAACCAGTTCTTTTTACTTGACAGGTCTATACTGTAAGGCAAAGATAGTAAACGTGTCAATAAGTCATGCTGCTCTGAGTAAAGCCTTTTTCAGACATCTGTGAATCTCGTATATGTTCTGTTTTTCATAGACAGAACCCGAACCGAATATAGTCTATGTCGCTGTTCACATTTATTTTTCTTTTTTTAGATCGATCGGTACAGAAAAAGAAATAGAGGAATATCCATTTTTTATTTGAGTCATGGATCAAAATTTCCCATAGGAGTCATCTTTGTGCGGTCCTTTTTAACATTGTAGTGGATTGGAGAAGCTTTCCAGTTTATTGATTTGTTGATAGAACATCCCTAATGAAACTGATAATAAAAACTGAAATACTGGCCAAACAGCTGCTGTTACCCACAATCAGGGTTCAGTGCGCTGCGGTCTCTCACTTGTGTTCTCCCTACAAAGGCCACATGTGAATCCACAGCAAATAATTGACATGCTGCGGTCTGGAAAGATGCACTGCAGGTCAGTGTTTTCTGCGGAAAAAGAAGCACAGTAGGCACGGGATTTCAAGAAATCCCATCCACTGTGCTTGTACTGTACAATACTGCATTTTGGACACAGCTGAAGTATGCTGCGTCCAAAACGCTGCAAACATTGATCGTGGGCACGTACCCTTATGAGTTAAATGAAACTTAAAATACTCCAGGGCTGTGTAGATGGAGATAAATACAGTTCTGGGTGAAGTCACCTCTCTTTGAATATGTGGTTGCACACGCAGTGCTACCATCTTTCCAAACAAATGTATGGAGTATTTGTTGACTAGAAATTTGCAAATAAGCATCAGGTAATATTTCCATGTAGTTGTAAAGTAGACCCCTAGAATCAATGATACATGTGAACCCTTTTGCAACCCAGTCCAGCACTGACGGCGCTGTTCATTTTTCATCACCACTTAAATGATGCTTTTAATCTAAGGTTCCTACCTCTATCCTCCTGTACCTGTCTATGTCTTGTATTGTTTATGATTATTGTACTTGTTGCTATTATGTACACCCCTTTCACATGTAAAGCGCCATGGAATTGATGGCACTATAATAATAAATAATAATAATATTACCCCGTGTGATATATTCCCCATCCAAACCCTTCGCTTTTTATCAATGCCACTTCGATCCCATGCCACCATCTTGTGCCCACAGCTTCTGACAGAAGCCAGAAGTAACGTCACAAGCTGTCAATGTAAGAATGAAGCCAGAACAAGGCTATCACAGATGTATTGAAAAGTGACCTCCAGCTTGCTCCATGAAACACTGGAGCTGCCGTCAGGTCACACACTCACAAAGACCGATGGAAGCGGCGGCAATAAAAGGTGAAAATGATGGAGGGTTAGTGCAACCCCTGGCAAAATTTATGGAATCACCTGGCTCAGAGGATGTTCATTCAGTTGTTTACTTTTGTTTAAAAAAAGCAGACATGGCACAAAACTAAAGTAATTTCAAAGGGCAACTTTCTGGCTTTAAGAAACACAAAATAAAATCATGAAAACATAATGTGCTAGCCAGTAACGGTTACTTTTCAAGACTAAATAGGGGGAAAAAATATGGAATCACTCAATTATGAGGAAACAATTATGGAATCACCCTGTACATTTTCATTCCCAAAATGAGCACCTGTATCAAATAAGATCTCCTCGTTAGTCTGCATCTAAAAAGGAATTATCACACCTTGGAGAGCTGTTGCACCAAGTGGACTGACATGAATCATGGCTCCAACAGGAGAGATGTCAATTGAAACAAAGGAGAGGATTATCAGACTCTTAAAAGAGGGTAAATCATCACGCAATGTTTCAAACAATATTGGTTGTTCACAGTCAGCTGTGTCTAAAAATTGAACCAAATATAAACAACATGGGAAGGTTGTTAAAGGCAAACATACTGGTAGACCAAGGAAGACATCAAAGCATTAAGACAGATAACTTAAAGCAATATGCCTCCAAAACAGGAAATGCACAACAAAACAAATGAGGAACAAATGGGAGGAAACTGGAGTCAATGTGACCAAACTGTAAGAAACCACCTAAAGGAAATGGGATTTACATACAGAAAAGCTAAACAATATAAAGATGACTGCCTGAAGAGAACATGTAAATTTCCACAGTCATTGATGATATGGGGCTGCATGTCAGGTAAAGGCACTGGGGAGATGGCTGTCATTACATCTTCAATAAATGCCCAGGTTTACAGTGAAATTTCGGACACTTTTCTTATCCCATCAATTGAAAGTATGTTTGGGGATGATGAAATAATTTATCAATATGATAATGCATCCTGCCATAGAGCAAAAACTGTGAAAATATTCTTTAAAAGAAGACACATAAGGTCAATGACATGGCCTGCAAATAGTTGGGATCACAATCCAATTGAAAATCTTTGGTGGAAGTTGAAGAAAATGGTCCATGACAAGGCTCCAACCTGCAAAGCTGATCTGGCAACAGCAATCAGACAAAGTTGGAGCCAGATTGATGAGGAGTACTGTTTGTCATTCATTTAGGGCGGCTTTTCACACTACGAAATCGCAGGTGCGATGTCGGTGGAATCAAATCGAAAGTGACGCACATCCGGCGTCACTTGCGATGTCGTAGTGTGTAAATCCTAGATGATACGATGAACGAGCGCAAAAGCATCGTTATCGTATCATCGGTGCAGGCTCCGACATTTCCATAATGCCGGTGCCGCGACAGGTACGATGTAGTTTCTCGTTCCTGCGGCAGCACACATCGCTGTGTGTGAAGCCGCAGGAGCGAGGAACATCTACCTGCCGCCAGCGGCTACACGGAAGAAAGGAGGTGGGTGGGATGTTTACATCCTGCTCTTCTCCACCCCTCCGCCGCTATTGGCTGCCTGCCGTGTGATGTCGCTATGACGCCGCACGACCCGCCCCCTTAGGAAGCAGGTGGGTCGCCGGCCAGAGCGACGGTCGCAGGGCAGGTGAGTGCATGTGAAGCTGGCGTAGCGATAATGTTCGCTACGCCAGCTATCACAAGATATCGTACCTGCGACGGGGGCGGGGACTAAAGCGTGCGACATCGCAGCATCGGCTTGCGATGTCGCAACGTGCAAAGCCCGCCTAAGTCCATGCCTCAGAGACTGCAACTTGTTATAAAAGCCAGAGGTGGTGCAACAAAATACTAGTGATGTAATAAAGTGTTCTTTTGTTTGTTTTTCATGATTCTATATTTTTTCTTCATAATTGAGTGATTCCATATTTTTTCCCCCTGTTTGGTCTTGAAAAGTAAGCGTTACTGGCTAGCACATTATGTTTTCATGATTTTTTAGTGTTTCTTAAAGCCATGTGCCATGTCTGTGATTTGCTTTTTTAAAACAAAAGTAAACAACTTAATGAACATCCTCAGAGTCAGTTGAGTCCATAATTTTTACCAGGTGTTGTAGAAGAGTGGTGCAGGGGACTTATATCATTTCACTTATAAAATGAAAAAATGCCGGAGTGTGGCATAAAATATCCAGCTACAAGACTCAAAGAAATAACAGCTTGATAAATAAGTTGGATAATATGCACTTTTCATACAAATAAAATACATATTCTGAGTATATACAGTATATTATTAAAACAGAATATGAATTGTGCAGACAATGGAAATTACTCTTACTCTACATTTCTGAGGAGCTTTCACCACAAATTTTATAGACCTTGTAAGAAGTAGTCTGGAAGAAGTACTGAAGTACCCACCAATTCTATTCAGGACTAGAAGATCATCACTTCAGATACCATCACTACAAGTCATTGCAAGCTGTCAAACAAATACAGGGCTCCAATTACCTCTCATATCGAATTGTCGTAACGACATTATAACAAATGATTCACATTGTGAAATTCAGCCTCGTTTCTATAGTTGGTAGAAAGACACTGAGCACAGGAAAATAAAAGCCCCTCTTGAATACAGTTTATAGTTCTTAACAGATGTATAGTGTTTAAGCTCTAAAAAGGCATTTTATTATGCTCCATTACACTCTGCAGTACAAAATATACAATATTTTTAATGACAACTTGCCAACAGTTTCATTTGGCCTTTAGACATGCACAGCTGGCTATACTCGTTCTCCCAGTGTTCCTCTTATACAGTTCATATCACATTGTCTATTCAGGAAGAGGCTACAGATGATTTAAGATAACATCGGTGGTGAATTGGATGGCCTATCCTGAACTTTCAGCTAAAGAGTCACAAGTAAGCTTGGCCCAGAGCCTTCAGCATCTTCTAGACTCCTCAACTTCAGGCTTTATTAAGAAGACTTTAGGAGACACATTGATTGATCCAAAATACAGGTCTTCAAACAAATATACATGAATTAAATTTAAATATACTATAATTATACTTCATGTGAGTAAAAGAAAAAATTGTTTACTCATCAATTGTTTTTTTTAAAGGATAGAAAAATTAATTTGAGAGTCCTCTATGGTTGATGACTTGGTGTAACAACTAACTAAAAATTTAATGAAGGATGAAAAGCTCTTCAGACTACTGAGGCCTCTTTATCAGGCATGGTTCAAGAGAATATCTGAAAGGTCACATATTTATACACAGCACATATGAAACAAAGATATACAGCATAAATAAATTATATATATATATATATATATATATATATATATATATATATATATATATATATATATATATATATATATATATATACAGTACAGACCAAAAGTTTGAACACACCTTCTCATTCAAAGAGTTTTCTTTATTTTCATGACTGTGAAAATTGTAGATTCACATTGAAGGCATCAAAACTATGAATTAACACATGTGGAATGAAATACTTAACAAAAAAGTATGAAACAACTGAAAATATGTCTTATATTCTAGGTTCTTCAAAGTAGCCACCTTTTGCTTTGATTACTGCTTTACACACTCTTGTCATTCTCTTGATGAGCTTCAAGAGGTAGAAACCAGAAATGGATTTCACTTCACAGTTGTGCCCTGTCAGGTTTAATAAGTGGGATTTCTTGCCTTACAAATGGGGTTGGGACCATCAGTTGTGTTGTGCAGAAGTCTGGTGGATACACAGCTGATAGTCCTATTGAATAGACTGTTAGAATTTATATTATGGTAAGAAAAAAGCAGCTAAGTAAAGAAAAACGAGAGGCCATCATTATTTTAAGAAATAAAGGTCAGTCAGTCTGAAAAATTGGGAAAACTTTGAAAGTGTCCCCAAGTGCAGTGGAAAAAAACATCAAACGCTACAAAGAAACTGGCTCACATGAGGACCACCCCAGGAAAGGAAGACCAAGAGTCCACTCTGTTGCTGAGGATAAGTTTATCTGAGTCACCAGGCTCAGAAATCGCAGGTTAACAGCAGCTCAGATTAGAGACCAGGTCAATGCCACACAGAGTTCTAGCAGCAGACACATCTCTAGAACAACTGTTAAGAGGAGAATTTGTGCAACAGGCCTTCATTGTAAAATAGCTGCTAGAAAACCACTGCTAAGGACAGGCAACAAGCAGAAGAGACTTGTTTGGGCTAAAGAACACAAGCAGTGGATATTAGACCAGTGGAAATCTGTGCTTTGATCTGATTAGTCCAAATTTGAGATCTTTGGATCCAACCACCGTGTCTTTGTGCGACGCAGAAAAAGTGAACGGATGGACTCCACATGCCTGGTTCCCACCGTGAAGCATGGAAGAGGAGGTGTGATGGTGTGGGAGTGCTTTGCTGGTGACACTGTTGGGGATTTATTCAAAATTGAAGGCATACTGAACCAGCATGGCTACCACAGCATCTTGCAGCGGCATGCTATTCCATCAGGTTTGCGTTTAGTTGGACTATCATTTATTTTTCAACAGGGCAATGACCCCAAACACACCTCCAAGCTGTGTAAGGGCTAATTGACTAAGAATGAGAGTGATGGGGTGCTACACCAGATGACCAGGCCTCCACAGTCACCAGACCTGAACCCAATCAAGATGGTTTGGGGTGAGCTGGACTGCAGAGTCAAAGCAAAAGGGCCAACAAGTGCTAAGCATCTCTGGGAACTCTTTCAAGACTGTTGGAAGACCATTTCCGATGACTACCTCTTGAAGCTCATCAAGAGAATGCCAAGAGTGTGCAAAGCAGTAATCAAAGCAAAAGGTGGCTACTTTGAAGAACCTAAAATATAAGACATATCTTCAGTTGTTTCACACTTTTTTGTTAAGCATTTCATTCGACATGTGTTAATTCATAGTTTTGATGCCTTCAATGTTAATCTACAATTTTCAGAGTCATGAAAATAAAGAAAACTCTTTGAATGAGAAGGTGTGTCCAAACTTTTGGTCTGTACTGTGTATGTATATATATATATATATATATATATATATATATATATATATATATATATATATATATTTTCCCTTCAGGATAAGCATCTTAATAGAATTCCTTTCAATTCTTAATATAATGCCTTGCAATCTTTTCTAGTCCACATTAAAATCTGCACAGTTGAATTTATAGTGTACATATATTTATTTATTTGCTTATTTTCTGTCTTTTGAGAAATCTTTTCTAGGTATTTGAAAAGCAGTCTACTGGTGTAGTCAGAACTATAGATAAAAGTAAAAATCTTAAAAATTGACTGCCTCATATAGCATCTTTTTGGCTATGTCGTCAGAACCTTCTATACCAGGAGTAGGGAAACTCTGGCCCACAGGACGTATGTGGCCCACAATGACCTTTTCTGCGGCACCCGGACAGATTCTAAGGGACTGCAGTACTCGGGCGGCAACCGCGTGTTGCTGGCTGCTGGCCCTTTAATCCCCGCAAGCAGCATTCAATACTTAAAGCTACAATACCTACACTGGAGGATTAAGTCCTCACGCTGGACAGATACAGTCAGGGCCAGAAATATTTGGACAGTGACACAAGTTTTGTTATTTTAGCTGTTTACAAAAACATGTTCAGATATACAATTATTAGTGATGAGCGAGCATGCTTGTAACTACTCGGTACTCGCACGAGTATCACTGTACTCGGGCTGCTCGGCGGGTACCGAGTAATTTTGCAATACTCGTGCTTTACTCGTGGTCTTCATCCCTGCATGTTGGCGCTCTTTTGAGAGCCAGCCCTCATGCAGGGATTGGCTGGCAGACCACTGCAATGCCACAGCCCTGTTAGTTGTGGAATTGCAGTGATTGGCCGGCCTGCACAGCGTGACCGAGCCTTTATACCGGCCGGCGCGCTGTGCTCTGTACACAGCCATCTCATATTCCCTGCTTTCCACGCCCACAGGCGCCTATGATTGGTTGCAGTGAGACACGCCCCCACGCTGAGTGACAGGTGTCACACTGCACCCAATCACAGCAGCCGGTGGGCGTGTCTATACTGTGCAGTAAAATAAATAAATAAATAATTAAAAAAACGGCGTGCGGTTCCCCCCAATTTTAATACCAGCCAGATAAAGCCATACAGCTGAAGGCTGGTATTCTCAGGATGGGGAGCCCCACGTTATGGGGAGCCCCCCACCCTAACAATATCAGTCAGCAGCTGGCCAGAATTGCCGCATACATTATATGCGACAATTCTGGGGCTGTACCCGGCTCTTCCCGATTTACCCTGGTGCGTTGGCAAATCGGGGTAATAAGGAGTTATTGGAAGCCCATAGCTGCCAATAAGTCCTAGATTAATCATGTCATGCGTCTATGAGACACCCTCCATGATTAATCTGTAAGTTACAGTAAATAAACACACACACCAGAAAAAATCCTTTATTAGAAATAAAAAACACACACATATACCCTGGTTCACCACTTTAATCAGCCCCAAAAAGCCCTCCATGTCCGGCGTAATCCAGGATGATCCAGCGTCGCATCCAGCGCTGCTGCATGGAGGTGACCGGAGCCGCAGCACACACAGCCGCTCCGGTCACCTCCACACAGCAAATGAACACAGCCGCGCGATCAGCTGCTGTCACTGAGGTTACCCGCTGTCACCGCTGCATCCACCGGTGGCCGCGGGTAACCTCAGTGACAGCAGCTGATCGCGCGGCTGTGTTCATTTGCTGTGTGGAGGTGACCGGAGCGGCTGTGTGTGCTGCGGCTCCGGTCACCTCCATGCAGCAGCGCTGGATGCGACGCTGGATCATCCTGGATTACGCCGGACATGGAGGGCTTTTTCGGGCTGATTAAAGTGGTGAACCAGGGTATATGTGTGTGTTTTTATTTCTAATAAAGGATTTTTTCTGGTGTGTGTGTTTATTTACTGTAACTTACAGATTAATCATGGAGGGTGTCTCATAGACGCCTGACATGATTAATCTAGGACTTATTGGCAGCTATGGGCTGCCAATAACTCCTTATTACCCCGATTTGCCAACGCACCAGGGCAAATCGGGAAGAGCCGGGTACAGTCCCAGAACTGTCGCATATAATGTATGCGGCAATTCTGGGCGGCTGTTGGCTGATATTGTTAGGGTGGGGGGCTCCCCATAACGTGGAGCTCCCCATCCTGAGAATACCAGCCTTCAGCCGTATGGCTTTATCTGGCTGGTTTTAAAAATGGGGGGAACCGCACGCCGTTTTTTTTAATTATTTATTAATTTTAATTATTAATTTTAATTATTTATTAAATAATTAAAAAAAACGGCGTGCGGTTCCCCCCATTTTTAAAACCAGCCAGATAAAGCCATACGGCTGAAGGCTGGTATTCTCAGGATGGGGAGCTCCACGTTATGGGGAGCCCCCCACCCTAACAATATCAGCCAACAGCTGCCCAGAATTGCCGCATGCATTATATGCGACAGTTCTGGGACTGTACCCGGCTCTTCCCGATTTACCCTGGTGCGTTGGCAAATCGGGGTAATAAGGAGTTAATGGCAGCCCATAGCTGCCACTAAATCCTAGATTAATCATGTCAGGCGTCTCCCCGAGATTCCTTCCATGATTAATCTGTAAATTACAGTTAAAAAACACACACACCCGAAAAATCCTTTATTAGAAATAAAAAACACTAACAAAGTCCCTCATTACCAATTTATTAACCCCGACAAACCCTCCATGTCCGGCGTACTCCACGGACTCCGGCGTCGCGTCCAGCTCTGCTGCATGGAAGTGACAGGAGCTGCAGAAGACACCGCCGCTCCGGTCACCTCCACGCAGCTAATGAAGACAGCCGTGCGATCAGCTGAGCTGTCACTGAGGTTACCCGCTGTCACTGGATCCAGTGACGGCGGGTAACCTCAGTGACAGCTCAGCTGATCGCGCTACTCACCTCATTTGCTGCGTGGAAGTGACCGGAGCGGCGGTGTCTTCTGCAGCTCCGGTCACCTCTATGCAGCAGCGCAGGATGCGACGCTGGAACATCCTGGATGACGCCGGACATGGAGGGCTTTTTGGGGCTGATTAAAGTGGTGAACCAGGGTATATGTGTGTGTTTTTATTTCTAATAAAGGATTTTTTCGGGTGTGTGTGTTTATTTACTGTAACTTACAGATTAATCATGGAGGGTGTCTCATAGACGCCTGACATGATTAATCTAGGATTTAGTGGCAGCTATGGGCTGCCATTAACTCCTTATTACCCCGATTTGCCAAAGCACCAGGGCAAATCGGGAAGAGCCGGGTACAGCCCCAGAACTGTCGCATATAATGTATGCGGCAATTCTGGGCGGCTGCTGACTGATATTGTTAGGCTGGGGGGCTCCCCATAACGTGGAGCTCCCCATCCTGAGAATACCAGCCTTCAGCCGTATGGCTTTATCTGGCTGGCATTAAAATGGGGGGGACCGCACGCCGTTTTTTTTTAATTATTTATTAATTTATTTTACTGCACAGTATAGACACGCCCACCGGCTGCTGTGATTGGGTGCAGTGTGACACCTGTCACTCAGCGTGGGGGCGTGTCTCACTGCAACCAATCATAGGCACCGGTGGGCGGGGAAAGCAGGGAATAGGAGATTGTTTAATGAGCGGCCGGCTTTTTCAAAATAGTAAAAGCCGCCGGTCACCTCCACGCAGCTAATGAAGGGAATAGCGCGATCAGCTGCTGTCAGTCAGGTAACTCCCGGCCACCGCTGGATCCAGCGGTGCCGCGATTAACCTCAGTGACAGCAGCTGATCGCTCTACTCACCTCAGTTGGTGCATGGAGCTGACTGGAGCGGCGGTGAGTAGCGCGATCAGCTGAGCTGTCACTGAGGTTACCCGCGGCCACCGCTGCATCCACCGCTGGATCCAGGTAACCTCAGTGACAGCTCAGCTGATCGCGCTACTCATCTCATTAGCTGCGTGGAGGTGACCGGAGCGGCGGTGTCTTCTGCAGCTCCTGTCACTTCCATGCAGCAGAGCTGGACGCGACGCTGGAGGACTGTGGAGTACGCCGGACATGGAGGGTTTGTCGGGGTTAATAAATTGGTAATGAGGGACTTTGTTAGTGTTTTTTATTTCTAATAAAGGATTTTTCGGGTGTGTGTGTTTTTTAACTGTAATTTACAGATTAATCATGGAAGGAATCTCGGGGAGACGCCTGACATGATTAATCTAGGATTTAGTGGCAGCTATGGGCTGCCATTAACTCCTTATTACCCCGATTTGCCAACGCACCAGGGTAAATCGGGAAGAGCCGGGTACAGCCCCAGAACTGTCGCATCTAATGTATGCGGCAATTCTGGGCGGCTGCTGACTGATATTGTTAGGGTGGGGGGCTCCCCATAACGTGGAGCTCCCCATCCTGAGAATACCAGCCTTCAGCCGTATGGCTTTATCTGGCTGGTATTAAAATTGGGGGGACCGCATGCCGTTTTTTTTAATTATTTAATTATTTATTTCACTGCACAGTATACACACACCGGCTGCTGTGATTGGTTGCAGTGAGACAGCTGTCACTCAGTGTGGGAGCGTGTCTCACTGCAACCAATCATAGGCGCCGAAAAGCAGGACAGCAGGGAATAGGAGATTGATTAATGAGCGGCCGGCTTTTTCAAAAGAGGAAAAGCCACCGGAGTTTGAACAGCTGTGCAGCGCCGCGGCAGTGATCGGGGAACGGTAAGTAAGAGAGAGGGGGGGGAACTGACCGACAGACTGTGAGAGGGGGACAGACAAGACAGAGAGAGACAGACCGACGGACTGAGGGAGATAGAATAAAAAAAAAAAAATGACCGACATCGCTAGTAAAAAGCACAAAACGTGCGTTTTGGACATCGGAGTGCCACACAAGGTTTTCATGTAAAATCTTTCATGTATTAATCTCAAAAAGTAACATACACCAGCTCTATCTCACTATTGAGTATGTGCCCTTAACATTTCCGCCATGAAAATTCATTTTGGTGTCATTTTGGAAGGTTTTCTGGTGAGTCCGTAAAAATGGCGTAAAACTCGGACAAAATTGTTCACATCTGTGACTTTTGAGTGATAAATGCTTCAAGGGGTCTTCCCCATGCTGATGCCATGTCATTTGAGCACTCTTCTGAGACTTTTGTGACATTTTTAGGGTTTCTCCATGCTGCCGGGGGGTCATTTCACAAAAATACTCGGGTCTCCCATAGGATAACATTGGGCTCGGTGCTCGGGCCGAGTACACGAGTATCTTGGGAGGCTCGGCCCGAGCTTCGAGCACCCGAGCTTTTTAGTACTCGCTCATCACTAACAATTATATATATAATATGGGCTGAAAGTGCACACTCCCAGCTGCAATATGAGAGTTTTCACATCCAAATCGGAGAAAGGGTTTAGGAATCATAGGTCTGTAATGCATAGCCTCCTCTTTTTCAAGGGACCAAAAGTAATTGGACAAGGGACTCTAAGGGCTGCAATTAACTCTGAAGGTGTCTCCCTCATTAACCTGTAATCAATGAAGTAGTTAAAAGGTCTGGGGTTGATTACAGGTGTGTGGTTTTGCATTTGGAAGCTGTTGCTGTGACCAGACAACATGCGGTCTAAGGAACTCTCAATTGAGGTGAAGCAGAACATCATGAGGCTGAAAAAAAAGAAAAAATCCATCAGAGAGATAGCAAACATGCTTGGAGTAGCAAAATCAACAGTCGGGTACATTCTGAGAAAAAAGGAATTGACTGGTGAGCTTGGGAACTCAAAAAGGCCTGGGCGTCCACGGATGACAACAGTGGTGGATGATCGCCGCATACTTTCTTTGGTGAAGAAGAACCCGTTCACAACATCAACTGAAGTCCAGAACACTCTCAGTGAAGTAGGTGTATCTGTCTCTAAAGCCCACTTTACACGTTGCAATTAGTTGTACAATCGCATTTGCGATGTGACACGCCCAGGTTGCATATGGGATCTTATGAGATTTCACGTTGGTCGTTCATTTGCTGTCACACGAGCGTTAGTAGTCTATGTTAAATTGATCAATGTTATGTGCGATCCTTTAGATCATGTGATCTGTGACGTATGCATTGGGCACCTTTTTTTTTTTTTTTTATTTATTGACTTGCCAAGCGTGTGTAATGTGCAGGGATGTGTTTTTACTATGTCATCTGCCATTCAGCTCTGCTACATGGCCGCTAACAGCAGACACAGACAGCCATGTAGCAGAGCTGAATGGCAGATGACAGCAGACACAGACAGAGCCGCACTGTCAGAATGAACTCGGGTGAACTTCACCCGACTTCATTGTCATGCTGCAGCTCTGTCTGTGTCGCGTCCTGATTAGCGGTCACCAGTGAAGGGCTCACCGGTGACCGCTAATCTCCTAAATTACTGAAGTTAGCAGCCCTCTCTCATACTCACCAATCCCCGGCACTGCACGGCGTTCACACTGCTCCGGCGGCTTTTACTGTTTTGAAAAAGCCGGCCGCCCATTAAACAATTTCGTATTCCCTGCTTTCCCCGCCCACCGGCGCCTATGATTGGTTACAGTGAGACACGCCCCCACTCTGAGTGACAGGTGTCACACTGCACCCAATCACAGCAGCCGGTGGGCGGGTCTATACTGTGTAGTGAAATAAATAATTAAATAATTAAAAAAAACGGCGTGCGGTCCCCCCCAATTTTAAAACCAGCCAGATAAAGCCATACGGCTGAAGGCTGGTATTCTCAGGATGGGGAGCTCCACGTTCTGGGGAGCCCCCCAGCCTAACAATATCAGCCAACAGCCGCCCAGAATTGCCGCATACATTATATGCGGCAGTTCTGGGACTGTACCCGGCTCTTCCCGATTTACCCTGGTGCGTTGGCAAATCGGGGTAATAAGGAGTTATTGGCAGCCCATAGCTGCCAATAAGTCCTAGATTAATCATGTCAGGCGTCTATGAGACACCCTCCATGATTAATCTGTAAATTACAGTAAATAAACACACACACCCGAAAAATCCTTTATTAGAAATAAAAACACAAACATATACCCTGGTTCACCACTTTAATCAGCCCCAAAAAGCCCTCCATGTCCGGCATAATCCAGGATGCTCCAGCGTCGCTTCCAGCGCTGCTGCATGGAGGTGACCGGAGCTGCAGAAGACACAGCCGCTCCGGTCACCTCCACGCAGGTAATGAAGACAGCCGCGCGATCAGCTGCTGTCACTGAGGTTACCCGCGGCCACCGCTGGATCCAGTGACAGCGGGTAACCTCAGTGACAGCTCAGCTGATCGCGCGGCTGTCTTCATTTGCTGTGTGGAGGTGACCGGAGCGGCTGTGTCTGCTGCAGCTCCGGTCACCTCCATGCAGCAGCGCTGGATGCGACGCTGGAGCATCCTGGATTACGCCGGACAAGGAGGGCTTTTTGGGGCTGATTAAAGTGGTGAACCAGGGTATATGTTTGTGTTTTTATTTCTAATAAAGGATTTTTTCGGGTGTGTGTGTTTATTTACTGTAATTTACAGATTAATCATGGAGGGTGTCTCATAGACGCTTAACATGATTAATCTAGGACTTATTGGCAGCTATGGGCTGCCAATAACTCCTTATTACCCCGATTTGCCAACGCACCAGGGTAAATCGGGAAGAGCCGGGTACAGTCCCAGAACTGTCGCATATAATGTATGCGGCAATTCTGGGCGGCTGTTGGCTGATATTGTTAGGCTGGGGGGCTCCCCATAACGTGGAGCTCCCCATCCTGAGAATACCAGCCTTCAGCCGTATGGCTTTATCTGGCTGGTATTAAAATTGGGGGGAACCGCACGCCGTTTTTTTTAATTATTTAATTATTTATTTCACTACACAGTATAGACTCGCCCACCGGCTGCTGTGATTGGGTGCAGTGTGACACCTGTCACTCAGAGTGGGGGCGTGTCTCACTGTAACCAATCATAGGCGCCGGTGGGCGGGGAAAGCAGGGAATACGAAATTGTTTAATGGGCGGCAGGCTTTTTCAAAACAGTAAAAGCCGCCGGAGCAGTGTGAACGCCGTGCAGCGCCGGGGATCGGGGATCGGTGAGTATATGAGAGAGGGGGATAGACTGACATGGACAGAGAGTGAGGGACAGAGATAGTGACCGACTGACAGAGATTAGTGAATGACAGACATTGTGAGGCGCTTCAGAACGCAGCTTTTCTGCTGCGCTCTGAAGCGGACCTTTTTTAAGCTGCGGTGCAGAGCGCACACCTGCACACATAGCATCAGACACCAAAATCGTATGAGGGATGTCACACGTTACAATTGACTAGGTTCGTGCAACAAAACGCTCAATTCTAGAGAATGATACGATGTGTTTGCGATCAACGGTTTTGCGTTCAATCCTGATCGCAAGTAGATGTCACACGCAGATACCTCACAAACGATGCCGGATGTGCGTCACTTACAACTTGACCCCAACGACGGATTGTGAGATATATTGAAGCGTGTGTAGCGGGCTTAAGTCAACAGTAAAGAGAAGACTCCATGAAAGTAAATACAAAGGGTTCACATCTAGATGCAAACCATTCATCAATTCCAAAAATAGACAGGCCAGAGTTAAATTTGCTGAAAAACACCTCATGAAGCCAGCTCAGTTCTGGAAAAGTATTCTATGGACAGATGAGACAAAGATCAACCTGTACCAGAATGATGGGAAGAAAAAAGTTTGGAGAAGAAAGGGAACGGCACATGATCCAAGGCACACCACATCCTCTGTAAAACATGGTGGAGGCAACGTGATGGCATGGGAATGCATGGCTTTCAATGGCACTGGGTCACTTGTGTTTATTGATGACATAACAGCAGACAAGAGTAGCCGGATGAATTATGAAGTGTACAGGGATATACTTTCAGCCCAGATTCAGCCAAATGCCGCAAAGTTGATCGGACGGCGCTTCATGGACAATGACCCCAAGCATACAGCCAAAGCTACCCAGGAGTTCATGAAAGCAAAAAAGTGGAACATTCTGCAATGGCCAAGTCAATCACCAGATCTTAACCCAATTGAGCATGCATTTCACTTGCTCAAATCCAGACTTAAGACGGAAAGACCCACAAACAAGCAAGACCTGAAGGCTGCGGCTGTAAAGGCCTGGCAAAGCATTAAGAAGGAGGAAACCCAGCGTTTGGTGATGTCCATGGGTTCCAGACTTAAGGCAGTGATTGCCTCCAAAGGATTCGCAACAAAATATTGAAAATAAAAATACTTTGTTTGGGTTTGGTTTATTTGTCCAATTACTTTTGACCTCCTAAAATGTGGAGTGTTTGTAAAGAAATGTGTACAATTCCTACAATTTCTATCAGATATTTTTGTTCAAACCTTCAAATTAAACGTTACAATCTGCACTTGAATTCTGTTGTAGAGGTTTCATTTCAAATCCAATGTGGTGGCATGCAGAGCCCAACTCGCGAAAATTGTGTCACTGTCCAAATATTTCTGGACCTAACTGTATGTCTATTCCTCCTCTTATAACAGCAGTCTGCCTATGTATACTATACCTTCTCTACAAGAATAGTCTGGACCCCCACCTATACGAGCAATCTTTCGGTGTAGTCAGGAGGACCTCTTATAACAACACAGTAAATGTATGCTACAAACCGAAGTAAAAAATTGCAGATGACGCCGCTCTCTAGTACAGTCTGTCTAGGGCAGGGGTCTCAAACTCAGTTGGGTGTATGGGCCGCACACAGAAAAAAAATAATTTGAGGGGCCGCATTCTTTTCAGGACAAAGTGACATTGGTAGTGGTACCATATATATATATTAGATATATATATAACACAGTAATACAGTTTTATTTACAATAAGCACTGCATAGTAATTTTGGCCAACATCTTGTAGTAATGTGCCCCATCCTGTTCCCCATTCTGTAAAAATGTGCGCATCCTTGCCCCCTTGTAGCAATGTGCCCCATGCAGGTCCCCTTCTTGTGGTAATGTGCCCCATATGCAGGTCCCCTTCCTATAGTAATGTGCTTCATGCAGGTCCCTTTCTTGTATTAATGTGCCCCATGCATGTCTTCTTGTAGTAAACACACACACACACACACACACACCCTGTGCAGCCTCAACTGACACACACACACACACACACACACACACACCCTGTGCAGCCTCAACTGACACACACACACACACACAAACCCTGTGCAGCCTCAGCTAACAGACACACACACATACACACACCCTGTGCAGCCTCAGCTAACAGACAAACACACACACACCCTGTGCAGCCTCAGCTAACAGACACACACACACACAAACCCTGTGCAGCCTCAGCTAACAGACACACACACACACATACACAAACCCTGTGCAGCCTCAGCTAAGGCTGCTTTCACACATCCGGTTTCTGCAATGCGTCACACTCCGGCACTTTGCAGGAAAATCGCAACCATTTTTTTTTGCTGCCGGTTGCGATTTTCCTGCATAGACTTTAATTAGTGCCGCATTGTGCCGCATGGCCTTGCGTTCCATCCGGTTTTTGCCGCATGCGGCAGATTTAGCCGATGCGGCGGCCGGATGGAACGTTGCCTGGCACGTTTTTTCATGCGGCAAAAAAACCCGCATTGCGCCGCATTCGGCCGATGCGGCGCATTTTTCAATCCATGCCTATGGCGGCCGGATGCGGCGCGATGCGGCAATAACCGCATCCGGCCGCCGCATGCGGTTTTTGCCACTGCGCATGCTCAGTAGCATGCCGCAAGCGGCAAAAACCGGACTGGCCGCAAAGGAAAAACTTATGCAAAGGATGCGGTGTTTTCACCGCATCCGTTGCATAGCTTGCACAGCCGGATTGAGCCGCAGAGCTCAAGCCGGATGTGTGAAAGCAGCCTAACCTAACAGACACACACACACACAAACCCTGTGCAGCCTCAGCTAACAGACACACACACAAACCCTGTGCAGCCTCAGCTAACACACACACACACACACCCTGTGCAGACTCAGCTAACAGACACACACACACAAACCCTGTGCAGCCTCAGATAACAGACACACACACACACACACACACCCTGTGCAGCCTCAGCTGACACACACACACACACACACACACCCTGTGCAGCCTCAGCTAACAGACACACACACACACACACACACAAACCCTGTGCAGCCTCAGCTAACAGACACACACACACAAACCCTGTGCAGCCTCAGCTAACACACACACACACACCCTGTGCAGACTCAGCTAACAGACACACACACACACACACACACACCCTGTGCAGCCTCAGCTAACACACACCCTGTGCAGCCTCAGCTGACACACACACACACCCTGTGCAGCCTCAGCTGACACACACACACACACCCTGTGCATCCTCAGCTAACACACACACACACACACACATCCTGTGCAGACTCAGCTAACAGACACACACACACACACACCCTGTGCAGCCTCAGCTGACACACACACACACACACACACACACCCTGTGCAGCCTCAGCTGACACACACACACACACACACCCTGTGCAGCCTCAGCTGACACATACACACACACACACACACACACACACCCTGTGCAGCCTCAGCTAACACACACACACACCCTGTGCAGCCTCAGCTAACACACACACACACACACACACCCTGTGCAGCCTCAGCTAACACACACACACACCCCCTGTGCAGCCTAAGCTGACACACACACACACACACACATACACCCTCTGCAGCCTCAGCTAACACACACACTCCCTGTGCAGCCTCAGCTAACACACACACACACCCTGTGCAGCCTCAGCTAACACACACACCCTGTGCAGCCTCAGCTAACAGACACACACACACAAACCCTGTGCAGCCTCAGCTAACAGACACACTCACACACACACACCCTGTGCAGCCTCAGCTAACACACACACACACACTGTGCAGCCTCAGCTCACACACACACACACTGTGCAGCCTCAGCTCACACACACACACACACACACACACTGTGCAGCCTCAGCTCACACACACACACACACACACCCACACACACCCACACACCCTGTGCAGCCTCAGCTCACACACACACACACACACACACCCTGTGCAGCCTCAGCTCACATACACACACACACACACACACAGACACACACACACACACACACACACGCTGTGCAGCCTCAGCTCACACACACACACACACACACACACACTGTGCAGCCTCAGCTCCCACACACACACACGCACACACACACTGTGCAGCCTCAGCTGACACACACACACACACACACACACTGTGCAGCCTCAGCTCCCACACACACACACACTGTGCAGCCTCAGCTGACACACACACACACACACCCTGTGCAGCCTCAGCTAACACACACACACACACACACTGTGCAGCCTCAGCTCACACACACACACACACACACACTGTGCAGCCTCAGCTCACACACACACACACACACACTGTGCAGCCTCAGCTCACACACACACACACACACACACACACTGTGCAGCCTCAGCTGACACACACACACACTGTGCACCCTCAGCTGACACACACACACATACACACACACACCCTGTGCAGCCTCAGCCAGCAGCAGAAACACACACACACACACACACCCTGTGCAGCCTCAGCTGACACACACACACACACACACACACCCACCCACCCTGTGCAGGCTCAGCCAGCGGCAGAAACACACAGAAACACACACACACACACAAAAACATTCTACTCGCCTATCCTCCGTCGGCTCAGCAGCACACAGGCATGTGGACCCGATAATGATCACAGCTCCTGCCTGTCACTGCTGAACTTTCTGCCGGCGCGTGCAGAGCACTCAGAGCAGTTCTCACTGCACAACAGCCACTGGCCAATCACAGGTAAGCATCTGAGGTCATATGGAGCAGGTGCTTGCCTCTGATTGGCAGGCGGCTGTTATTGTGTTCTGCAGCGAGAACTTTACTGTGCCCGGCAAAGACAAAACTGTAAAGTGAAATAGATAGCTGGAGGCTGCGGCCTCTTGCACCGGTCGCCATCTTTACCGGGTCCACGGGCCAGCGGGCCGCAAGAAGCCACCTGAAGGGCCGCATGCCGCCCGCGGGCTGCGTGTTTGAGACCCCTGGTCTAGGGTATATTTACATTTGTGCAGAAGGCATTGAATTTGGGGCTTTTATCACATATCTGGCCAAAAATACTGGACACAAAATGTAGCATAATGTGGTATTTTGTCTGATAAGTAGTGGACCCTTTGTGGAAAAACTAGTAAAATTATGGTCAATCGGATCCATCAGGCACTTACCGATACATTAACGGTCATTAGAAGGATTCAGCACAGATGCCATTTTCATTGACAAAGCGAAATAGCAGAAATTAAGAGCACAGATGTGGCCAGAACTTCACATGTGTATATCCATGCCTAAAGACTGTGACAATATTTTTTCTCCATGTTACAGTGTGGTGCAATATAAAAAACAAAAATGAGACAAATAATGTCCTGTATGATGGCGGCACATAAATACCAGGTTAGTGGTATATTTCTTAAACCGTAAACTGCTGTCTAATCTCAGGAAAATGTTATATATAGTAGGCACACATGGTGGGGTGGATCCCTCTAAGGCCAAGGTCCGGGTGGGCACATGAGTCTTGGGTGTTGGTGCAGAAATGATGAAAAAAATGGGATTTTGTTCCTTTTTCTAAGACCTGTAACTTTTTTATCTCTCCATAGATGAATCAGTTTGAGGTCACGTTTTTATTTTTTTATCTCCGAGCTGATGCTTTCATTAAAACCATTTTAGGGTACAAAAAAACATTGTTTTTGTTCTTCATTGCGTATTTTGAGGCAAGTGCCAAGAAAAATTATAAGAGAAGTTTTTTTTACTTTATTTTTAGACGATGAAGTGACTTGAACTTCCATAGTAATGAAGTATTTAATCAAATGGATGTTCTCCTATGAAGCTCAGCCAAGGGCAAAAGGTTCATTGTAGGACTAACATGACGGCCATTGAGTCCTTCACTTGACCACCAGCTGCTACAATAATTTATCAGCATCCCACAATGATGGGCTCCAGTGCATTTGTGGACCAGCCCTCCAGCCATACAAATGATTTCAGTGATTGACAGCACAGCAGCATCTAAATGGTTGAACAGCAGCAATAGGAGCCATCTCCACACACAGGCACATATCATGAGCTCTCTCCAAACACCCTCTGTGCCCATATGATAACAATATATTTTATGTAGTCATAAGAGGGTTAATTTGACAAGGCCGCACATGGTCCACATGGTTTTAGAAGCATTGTAGGAGTACTTTGGCCAAATAGTAGCATCTAGATCTTGCCTTACAATTTGACTAGAATTAAAGACACTTTTTTAAAAGTGTAATTTACCTAGCCCGCGGAATTGAGAAGCACGTTCTGAATAAAAGGCGACAACAAACTAAATTAATGAAAGCACAAAGCAATTTTCTTCCCTTTGTTCTTCGTGTGTAGATGGAACAATATTAGAAGGTTCAATTTAATTACTTCACTGCTGGGGCAATAGGGCTTTATTCATAATCCTTTATATTCCTATGATCACGGTCCAAGCTATTGTCAGAGCGTCCACAAGGCATTGTTATTGTTATTTTCAACCAGAAGAATAAATTAAGCAACACAAATTTACACATACAGAATAATTTGCTGGGTAACCGCATACTTATCAACACCACCCTCTGTGTAATGCTTTGAAATAATACACATAGGGATAAACATGTCTCCATCAACCCATCTACTTAAAAATGTCTTTCAATAATTAGGCATGTGAAAACTTTGCAGTAAACAGTCAATCGGCATTTTACTTTTTTTTTTCACAACTAATAGCATATGTTGTTCAATCTCTTAAAGTTTTTTTTTCAGATGAAGAATCACAAATGGTTAGCTGTAAGAGAACAGTGATTTCTCAATCTGTCTCCAGCAAAGTGAACAAAAGCCAGCGTCTGGACACGTTCTACTGGAAAACTCTCATGGACATTTGACCTGAGATAAATATAATAGTGTCCAAGGCTGTAAAAGTCTCATATATATAGTGTGAGTGTTACATCATGGTAGAGAAGAAACCAAGAAGATTTCAATGCTTTATCTACAGACCTCAGGTTTCAAATTTTTTTCAATCTGTTAAAAGCTGCAAAAACCCTAGTACATGCCCTTATTATCTCACACCTAGATTATTGCAACCTACTGCTTTGTGGCCTCCCTTCTAACAGTCTGGCACCCCTACAATCTATTCTAAACTATGCTGCCCGGCTAATCCACCTGTCCCCCCGCTACTGCCTGACCTCTCCTCTCTGCCAATCCCTTCACTGGCTTCCCATTGCCCAACGACTACAGTTCAAAACACTAACCATGACCTACAAAGCCATCCACAACCTGTCTCCTCCCTACATCTGTGACCTAGTCTCCCAGTTCTTACCTGCATGTAACCTTCGATCCTCACGAGATCTTCCTCTCTGCTCCCTTCTCATCTCCTCTTCCCATCATCGCATCCAAGATTTCTCCTGTGCCTCCCCCATACTCTGTTATGCTCTGCCACAACATATCAGACTCTCGCCTACCTTGACAAGCTTCAAAAGGAACCCGAAGACCCACCTCTTCTGACAAGCCTACAACCTGCCGTAACCCTCAGTCTCATATAACGCCGCACAACCAGCTCTAACCTAACCTACTGTATCCTCACCTATCCCTTTTAGACTGTGAGCCCTTGCGGGCAGGGACCTCTATCCTCCTGTACCTGTCTGTGCCTTTTATTGTTTATGATTATTGTACTTGTCCCTATTATGTATACCCCTTTCACATGTAAAGCGCCATGGAATAAATGGCGCTATAATAATAAATTATAATAATAATAATAATAATAATAATAATATTGGTCTTGACAAGTGTCAAGCAGTGGTATCAACTCTGAGCATATTTCTAGTTAAATGGTTCCTTCTATTTTTATGTTTTATACACGTTAATGTGCACAAAATTCACCAGGTACATATCTGCGATGAAAAAATAGCAGGAAGAACCTCCTAAGATGGCAAAAAAAGCAACTCCACAAAAAGGTAAATATTGGCAAAAAGGAGACAAAAATGTAGGTGCACAGAATGAGAGGCTAGCACTAAAACAAGGAACCTGATATGCAAAACTATTGATTAGTATTTAAAACCATTGGTTGAGACCTAAACTTCTTTTGTTAAAGACACAACGGACGTCCTCAATCATTTTAATGGGATCTTTATAAATATCAATATAATTATTGTAACAGTAGGCGCCCTTATACACTTGCATTAAGTATGATGATAATCTTGAGGATATCCGCTTCTTCCTGAAGACCAGCAACTAGGACAGCCATGTTAGTGATTTAATACTCAAATTGCTCCACTGTATCTTGATACATAACTTTTTCATCTTTAAAGACTTTTTTTCCTGCAGTGGCGTGGCACTGCAATGGGCACAGCCTGTGCACCTTCGTATACCAATCTTCTAATAGTTTACTACGAAAGGGGTGTTTTTAGTGATGGGGGTGCGCAGACCTTGGATCATGTCCAGTACTGTCTCAGATGCATTGATGATCTTCTGATTTTATGGAAGTGGATGGTGGAGCAACTTGAGTCTTTTTTGAGCCTTTTGAATAATTTTATTAATATCAAGCTTACTTATAGATATGACTTTAGAAAAATTAAAGGGGTGGTTCACCCATTTTTTTTATTTTCTGTATGAGCTATACTTACCTTTCTAGGCGTCTTCTCCATTGGCTTCTGTTTCCAGTACTGGCACTGAGCGGCGCTATCCTGCACGCTCAGTGCCAGTCACATGACCCCCTGGAGCTGTGGCCGCCAGCATCCTCTGACGTCCCGGCATTTCCGGGCTCTCAAATAAGACGGGTACGTCACAGGATGCCGGCGCCACTCAGATTGAGTGACAGGGCTGTGGGCGGTGACTACCGCACGTCACAGCCCAGCATCGAGGGGAGGAGCCGGAGGACGTCACTGTGGAGCCGGCTAGCGTCCTGCAGAGAGGCTGAGACACGGGGCGCCAGGGTGCAGTACAGGGGGGGTCTTTAGCTGAATCCCCCCCTGCACGTAAGTATGTGATCACACTGTCCACCCGCCCGCTCTGCTGCGATGTCAGGAGAGCGACCGGTGTCGGGCAGTGTGATCATCTGCTCCTCCCAGCAGCAAGACACTGGCAGGCATGTCACCGCTGTGCTCTGCCATCTGTCCTGCTGCATGGGACCAACTGTCTGCACTCTGTCACCTGCACCACAAGTCACAGAGTGGAGACAGTTGGTGACAGAGCACCTCTGCCCCCCCCCCTGTTCTTTCCCCACTCTCTTCTCTCCCTCCACTCTTCTCCCCCTCCCCTCTTCCCCCTCTTCTCTGCCCCCCTCTTATCCCTCTCTCCCCTCCCCTCTCTTTTCCCTCGCTCTCTTCCCCCCTCGCTCTCTTTTCCTCCCCCCTGCGCTCTCTTTTCCTCACCCCTCGCTCTCTTTTCCTCCCCCCTCGCTCTCTTTTCCTCCCCCCTCGCTCTCTTTTCCTCCCCCCTCGCTCTCTTTTCCTCCCCCCTGCGCTCTCTTTTCCTCCCCCCTGCGCTCTCTTTTCCTCCCCCCTGCGCTCTCTTTTCCTCACCCCTCGCTCTCTTTTCCTCACCCCTCGCTCTCTTTTCCTCACCCCTCGCTCTCTTTTCCTCACCCCTCGCTCTCTTTTCCTCACCCCTCGCTCTCTTTTCCTCCCCCCTCGCTCTCTTTTCCTCCCCCCTCGCTCTCTTTTCCTCCCCCCTCGCTCTCTTTTCCCCCCCGCTTGCTCTCTTTTCCCCCCCGCTCGCTCTCTTTTCCCCCCCGCTCGCTCTCTTTTCCCCCCCGCTCGCTCTCTTTCCCCCCCCCGCTCGCTCTCTTCCCCCCCCCCCCCGCTCGCTTTCTTTCCCCCCCCCCCCCTCGCTCGCTCTCTTTTCCCTCGCTCTCTCCTGGCATGGTCAGTACAGAAATCTCTCCATCGTGGAGGGGTGAGAGGGAGTAATAAACATGGAGTCCCTACTGTGTCTGTGTATTTATTTCTAATAAAGTATTTTTCTCTGTGTGGTCTTTTTTTTTTTAACCCTTTATTGGAGATTCTTAATGGCCAGGTCAACCTTGGCCTGACATTTAGAATCTCGGGCTTTATACCAGCGGGTAAAACATAGCTGGTATTAACCCCTTATTACCCAGCGTGCCACCTGCCACCAGGGCCACTGGAAGAGTTGGATACAGCGCCAGAAGATGGCGCTTCTATAAAAGCGCCATTTTCTGGGGCGGCTGTGGACTGCAATTCGCAGCGGGGGGCCCAGAAAGTTTGGGCACCCTTCACTGCGGATTCCAATCCCCAGCTGCCTAGTTGTACCTGGCTGGACTCAAAAATTCGGCGAAGCCCATGTCATTTTTTTTTTAAATTATTTCATGAAATTCATGAAATAAAAAAAAAAAAGGGCTTCTCTATATTTTTGGTTCCCAGCCGGGTACAACTAGGCAGCTGGGGGTTGGGGGCAGCCCGTAGCTGCCTGCTGTACCTGGCTAGCATACAAAAATATGGCGAAGCCCACGTCATTTTCTTAAAAACGTTTTCAGGGAAAAACCTTTATAAAAAAAAAAAAATGCTTCCCTGCATTTCTATTGCCAGTGAAAGTAACACCAAGCAGCGGGTGCTAGCAGCCAGTAGCTGCTTTGGTTACCCTTAGCAACAGAAAATGCAGCGGGAGCCCACAAACAATGTGATTTTTTTTTTTTTATTTTTAATTAATTTTTTTTTTAAAAAAACGGCATGGGCTTCGCCCATCGAGCACCAGAGCATTTTACTGCTCAATTCATCCCAAGTAATCAGATGACTCCAGTGTCGGCCGATTACTTGTTCTGTGTCCCCCTGCATCCATCGCAGCGTGTACGGGCTGTGAGGTCAGCGGAGTGGAGACAGTGACATGCTCTGCTCTGACACATAGTGTGCTGCATGTCACTATCTTTCTCCACTCTGGCACTTGTAGTGCAG
Organism: Anomaloglossus baeobatrachus; assembly: GCF_048569485.1. NCBI lineage: Eukaryota > Metazoa > Chordata > Amphibia > Anura > Aromobatidae > Anomaloglossus > Anomaloglossus baeobatrachus. The sequence continues at coordinate 296,532,152 of NC_134356.1, read as the reverse complement.
GTGACCGGATGCTGCATGTCACGTTTTTGCCGCGATTTGGTGCCTTTTTTGCTGCGTTTTTGCTCACTGCGTTTTTAATCAGTGCACAATGCCATTAAAGATTGTTGATGAAAAAAATAAAAAAGGTCTGATGTCATTTCCTTATTCAAAATGTTCATTGTATGCAGGAGAGCAGACAGCAGCTGCAGAACTACAAGGCTCAGCATCCTCCATCCAGGACTGTATGCAGTTTTTTACCCAAAAAGAAAAAAAAAATGACGTGGGCTTCGCCATATTTTTGTATGCTAGCCGGGTACAGCAGGCAGGTACGGGCTGCCCCCAACCCCCAGCTGCCTAGTTGTACCCGGCTGAGAACCAAAAATATAGAGAAGCCCTTTTTTTTTTTTTAATTATTTCATGAATTTCATGAAATAATTAAAAAAAAAAATGACGTGAGCTTCGCCTAATTTTGGTGTCCAGCCGGGTACAACTAGGCAGCTGGGGATTGGAATCCACAGTGAAGGGTGCCCATGCTTTCTGGGCACCCCCACTGCGAATTGCAGTCCGCAGCCACCCCAGAAAATGGCGCTTTCATAGAAGCGCCATCTTCTGGCGCTGTATCCAACTCTTCCAGCTGCCCTGATGCCGGGTGGCTAGCCGGGTAATAATGGAGTTAGGACTAGCTGTATATTATCAGCTAGCCCGAAGCCCGAAATTCATGGTGTCACGCCAATATTAGACATGGCCACCATGAATTTCTAGTAATGATAAGAAAAAAAAAAAAACACAACACACAGAAAAATATTTTTATTAGAAATAAAACACAACACAATTAGTGACTCCATCTTTATTGAAATAAACCCCCCTCCGCAGTAATCCTGGGTCAGGGTCCCGCGCCGTCCAATCCGGATCCAATATCATCTGATCGGTTTGCTGGAAGGCAAAGCGATCAGATGATGTGTCAGGATAAAGGATGTGAATCACATCATACATCAGCTGATTGTATAAAAGCCGATTATACAATCAGCTGATGCATCAGTGCAAAAAAAAAAAATAAATAAATAAATACTCACGTCTGTGCTGATGACCGGCAGCTCCTGGAGCGGAGTCTGATCCTGGCCCATCACTGCAGGAGCGGCCGGCTATCAGCTGATGAAGTCCCCTGACGGCAGGATCAGCTGATAGCCGGCCGGGCAAGAAAAAGCCGGCGAGACTACGATCAGCTGATGCGTCAGGTGACTGCATCAGGTGATCCACGGCCAGGTCCTGCAAGCTTCGTGCATGCACCGGGGAGACTGCACACAGCCGGAGCGGCGGGACCGAGACAGGAGCTGGAAGCAAGCATGGCACCCGGACCCTGCAGACAGGTGAGTATGACATACACACTCACATACACACTCACTCACACACTGTATATACACACACACACTGTATATACGCACACACACACTGTATATACACACACACACTGTATATACACACACACACTGTATATACGCACACACACACTGTATATACGCACACACACACTGTATATACACGCGCACACACTTTCTTCCCCTGGCTGTGCAGAGCTGCTGTATCTGTGATTTCTCTGAGTGCACATCCACTGGGAAGAGGCAGGGAGGAGGGTTTGGGTGGGAGCAGAGTGGGTGTATTAGACACAATGGGTGTGTTAGATAAGCCAGACACCGCCCTAAAGCCACAAAGAATTCTGGGACTTGTAGGAACTGAACACAGGAAGTCAGAGGAGAGATTAACCCCATCAGAGCTGGAGCCAGCAATGACCGTGTGCTGCTAGTGCACAATGAAAGGTAATTTTTCCTGAAAAAACATAATAGATGTGTTGAGGGGCACATATTAGCAAGATTTATCAGAAAAAAAAAAAATCAGTTTTGGTAACTGGACAACTTCTTTAATTTTTTTAGATTTCAGCATTGAGGTTGACGAGAATTACTTTTGCAGATCGATGTCTTCAGAAAAACGACATCAGTTAATTTTCTGCTACATTCTCCATCGTCCCACAATGCTGCGCCTATTAAAGCTGTCCAGGTTGGACAGTTCGAGCATAAATAACAGGGGGAGGAACAAGAGACAGAGTGGTGGGAATCACTATGAATATCCACAACAGCTATTAGCTGATTGGCAGCTGCTGCCATTCAAAAAACTGTTCATTTTACAAACTTTACTTCCTTATGTTTTAAAACCTATACATCCTAGCTGACAAATAAAGATATGTATAGAATCAGCATGATAGTGCCAATATAGCACTGGCTTTAGGTTACATACGAAAATCCTGGTGATTGGTGCACTTTAAAATACAGCTACAGTGCTTAGCTCTTATATGAGAGTGAGCAAAGAGTGATGTGCACACTCAGCAGAAAATCATTGAGCTTGTACACAGTGAGCAATATGAGCTAATAAACCTTCTACTGAGATCATACACCGCTCTGTGCAGACTCATACAAGAGCTGAGCACTGCGGCTTGAAGAAGTGAGTGAACTAGAACACTGTTTTAAACAATCGTTGGGGGTCTCAGGGCCTAGACTCCCACCGATCGGCTACAGATAAAAATATAAAATGAGTATTAAAAAACATTGATAGGTATATTTCAACCCATTGCCATACATTAATGCATTATCCATGTTAGCCAATCGATTTAATAAGTAGAATACCCAATAACTATGAGCGAATCTGCCAAGATTTTAATTTGTCAGCTCACTTGAATTTGAGTAGTAAATTAAATTTGCATCAAAATTATTAACTCTGAATCAAATGTTCCTTATTATGCTCAAGGGTCAGGAGAATTTGTCAGAATAATATGACTTTTTTATAAATTGAGAGGCAAATTTAATTTTCCTCTAACCAATTTGCTCATCTCTTTTTCTCACTGATGTGACCTCAATACTACAATATTAACTCTCATCTGCCTGCAGCATGGGTTCAGTTAAAAAGTCTTACACAATGTCCAGAGCTAATAACAAGTTGTCTATGAAATGCATGGACACACCAGGTCCACCAGAGAAAAAGACGTATATGGTAGCCCATTCTAAATAACGTAAAATGAAGAATGAGGGATCCCCTCTAATAACTCAAAACTCTTCTGGAATATGTGAAAATATGGCTTATCATAGGCACCTCCGTTAAAGGGGATCTTAGCGGCTTCAAAGTTAATGGCCTATCCTTACAATAAACAATCAAAATTATATCAGTGATAGTCAAACTTATGATATACCCGCCAATCAGCTAATTGAAGGGCCTGCAGTACACCAGGGAGCACTATGCTTCCTGTGCTGTTTACCAGGCACAGCTCTGGACAATGTTTATTATTGACAGTTCATTCTCATTTACTTTAATGGGGCAGAGCAACTTTGAGCCACAGGAAAATGTACAGGCAGTGCCTGGTAATAAATCAAGAGAATGTATAGATGCTACAGCTTCTTTTATCAGCTGATTGATGGAGGTGAGGAAAAGCTGAAGCTTAATGATCTGAAATATATCGCCCCGAAATGGGCCATCAATATTCTATTCCACAATAACTCATCTAGGTACAATCAGCCATTTGTCAAGCTTGATCGCTTGCACAGTGCTTGGGATGTTTAAAGTTTTGGAAATCTTTTTGTAACCAAATCCGTTTTTAAACTTTTCCACAACAGTATCATGTACCTGCCTGTTGTGTTCCTTGGTCTTCATAATTCTCTCTGTGCTTTAAACAGAGCACTGAGACTATCACAGTGCAGGTGCATTTATATGGAGACTTGATTACACACAGGTGGATTATATTTATCATCATCAGTCAATTAGGGCAACATTGGATCATTCAGAGATCCTCAATTAACTTCTGGAGTGAGTTTGCTGCACTGAAAGTAAAGGGGATGAATAATATTGCACGCCCCGATTTTCAGTTATTTATTTTTTACAAAAGTTTAAAATAAGCAATACATTTTGTTGAACTTCACAATTGTGTCTCACTTGTTGTTGATTCTTCACCATAACATTAAAATTTTTATCTTTATGTTTGAAGCCTGAAATGTGGGAAAAGGTTGTGAAATTCAAGGGAACTCAATATTTTCGCAAGGCACTGTACATAGAACTCAACTCACACCAAGAAAGAAAGAATAGAATATCAAGGAGCAGTTTGTGCAGCCAAAGGCAGCAATCTTTTGCAGCCGGACATCACAGAGTTGTCTGTCAACTGTGACACACCCGTGACACCATTTTCCTGGAAGACTAAGGAAAAATATCTTTAGTATAATATATCCATGTATCAAAACTAACTGATAAAACAAAGCTTATAGGAACCAGTCCAAAAATAGCTTTTTCAACTGTGATTCAAACAATTAGAAATGAATGTATATCTTTTCCCAGGTTCAGCATCGACAATAATAATATTAATATAATAAGATGGTTTTACATTCAAAACATCAAGAAATCTGATAAAGGAGAGGAACATGTAAACTATTTAATCATATTGTGGCAAAAAAAAAAACTCCTGTGGGTGGGAGTTGGAGGAAATGTTGAGGATTTGGAAAAATAATAGAGCTAAGAGCTAAAATAGAGGATGGTGAGCACAGAGACGATAGCGGAAATCTAGAGGACAAAAAATAGGTTGAAAGATTTCAAACAGCTGACAAATTGTGAAGGCTTGGTACTGTGAGAAATCCAGTTTGCCCAGTTTATAGGGAACACAAGAGAACAATGGCTGCTTTATGTATTTTTCATTGCGTAAGTTAAAAAGATAAAAGAGACTTTCATCAGGTTTTATTTTATATTCAAGTGTATTTCCTGAGATTGCAAGAACAACCTTTCAAGGTATGCGTCTTTATTTCAATGAGAGTGATACATTTGTTGTCTTTCTTTCATACTGATAGTATAAGGTTAGCAGCCGGTGAACCTTTCTCTAATGGGAGGAGAAAATATATACTTCTACATCTTCCCAGTAGTGATTGTTTATCAACTTGTGCAGTGAAAAATAATATAAATTTATAGACTGTACATTATGGTCAAGAATTGAATCTGTCTGTGGCATTCCAATTGAATGATGGATATATAGATACTAGAAGGTGGCCCGATTCTAATGCACCGGGTATTCTAGAATTTATTGTGTAATTAATGTATGATTTTTGTTTTAAATATATATATATATATATATATATATATACAGTTAGGTCCAGAAATATTTGGACAGTGACACAAGTTTTGTTATTTTAGCTGTTTACAAAAATATGTTCAGAAATGCAATTATATATATAATATGGGCTGAAAGTGCACACTCCCAGCTGCAATATGAGAGTTTTCACATCCAAATCGGAGAAAGGGTTTAGGAATCATAGCTCTGTAATGCATAGCCTCCTCTTTTTAAAGGGACCAAAAGTAATTGGACAAGGGACTCTAAGGGCTGCAATTAACTCTGAAGGCGTCTCCCTCGTTAACCTGTAATCAATGAAGTAGTTAAAAGGTCTGGGGTTGATTACAGGTGTGTGGTTTTGCATTTGGAAGCTGTTGCTGTGACCAGACAACATGCGGTCTAAGGAACTCTCAATTGAGGTGAAGCAGAACATCCTGAGGCTGAAAAAAAAGAAAAAATCCATCAGAGAGATAGCAGACATGCTTGGAGTAGCAAAATCAACAGTCGGGTACATTCTGAGAAAAAAGGAATTGACTGGTGAGCTTGGGAACTCAAAAAGGCCTGGGCGTCCACAGATGACAACAGTGGTGGATGATCGCCGCATACTTTCTTTGGTGAAGAAGAACCCGTTCACAACATCAACTGAAGTCCAGAACACTCTCAGTGAAGTAGGTGTATCTGTCTCTAAATCAACAGTAAAGAGAAGACTCCATGAAAGTAAACACAAAGGGTTCAGATCTAGATGCAAACCATTCATCAATTCCAAAAATAGACAGGCCAGAGTTAAATTTGCTGAAAAACACCTCATGAAGCCAGCTCAGTTCTGGAAAAGTATTCTATGGACAGATGAGACAAAGATCAACCTGTACCAGAATGATGGGAAGAAAAAAGTTTGGAGAAGAAAGGGAACGGCACATGATCCAAGGCACACCACATCCTCTGTAAAACATGGTGGAGGCAACGTGATGGCATGGGCATGCATGGCTTTCAATGGCACTGGGTCACTTGTGTTTATTGATGACATAACAGCAGACAAGAGTATCCGGATGAATTCTGAAGTGTACCGGGATATACTTTCAGCCCAGATTCAGCCAAATGCCGCAAAGTTGATCGGACGGCGCTTCATAGTACAGATGGACAATGACCCCAAGCATACAGCCAAAGCTACCAAGGAGTTCATGAGTGCAAAAAAGTGGAACATTATGCAATGGCCAAGTCAATCACCAGATCTTAACCCAATTGAGCATGCATTTCACTTGCTCAAATCCAGACTTAAGACGGAAAGACCCACAAACAAGCAAGACCTGAAGGCTGCGGATGTAAAGGCCTGGCAAAGCATTAAGAAGGAGGAAACCCAGTGTTTGGTGATGTCCATGGGTTCCAGACTTAAGGCAGTGATTGCCTCCAAAGGATTCGCAACAAAATATTGAAAATAAAAATATTTTGTTCGGGTTTGGTTTATTTGTCCAATTACTTTTGACCTCCTAAAATGTGGAGTGTTTGTAAAGAAATGTGTACAATTCCTACAATTTCTATCAGATATTTTTGATCAAACCTTCAAATTAAACGTTACAATCTGCACTTGAATTCTGTTGTAGAGGTTTCATTTCAAATCCAATGTGGTGGCATGCAGAGCCCAACTCGCGAAAATTGTGTCACTGTCCAAATATTTCTGGACCTAACTGTATACAGTTAGGTCCAGAAATATTTGGACAGTGACACAAGTTTTGTTATTTTAGCTGTTTACAAAAAATGTTCAGAAATACAATTATATATATAATATGGGCTGAAAGTGCACACTCCCAGCTGCAATATGAGAGTTTTCACATCCAAATCGGAGAAAGGGTTTAGGAATCATAGCTCTGTAATGCATAGCCTCCTCTTTTTCAAGGGACCAAAAGTAATTGGACAAGGGACTCTAAGGGCTGCAATTAACTCTGAAGGCGTCTCCCTCGTTAACCTGTAATCAATGAAGTAGTTAAAAGGTCTGGGGTTGATTACAGGTGTGTGGTTTTGCATTTGGAAGCTGTTGCTGTGACCAGACAACATGCGGTCTAAGGAACTCTCAATTGAGGTGAAGCAGAACATCCTGAGGCTGAAAAAAAGAAAAAATCCATCAGAGAGATAGCAGACATGCTTGGAGTAGCAAAATCAACAGTCGGGTACATTCTGAGAAAAAAGGAATTGACTGGTGAGCTTGGGAACTCAAAAAGGCCTGGGCGTCCACGGATGACAACAGTGGTGGATGATCGCCGCATACTTTCTTTGGTGAAGAAGAACCTGTTCACAACATCAACTGAAGTCCAGAACACTTTCAGTGAAGTAGGTGTATCTGTCTCTAAGTCAACAGTAAAGAGAAGACTCCATGAAAGTAAATACAAAGGGTTCACATCTAGATGCAAACCATTCATCAATTCCAAAACTAGACAGGCCAGAGTTAAATTTGCTGAAAAACACCTCATGAAGCCAGCTCAGTTCTGGAAAAGTATTCTATGGACAGATGAGACAAAGATCAACCTGTACCAGAATGATGGGAAGAAAAAAGTTTGGAGAAGAAAGGGAACAGTACATGATCCAAGGCACACCACATCCTCTGTAAAACATGGTGGAGGCAACGTGATGGCATGGGCATGCATGGCTTTCAATAGCACTGGGTCACTTGTGTTTATTGATGACATAACAGCAGACAAGAGTAGCCGGATGAATTCTGAAGTGTACCGGGATATACTTTCAGCCCAGATTCAGCCAAATGCCGCAAAGTTGATCGGACGGCGCTTCATAGTACAGATGGACAATGACCCCAAACTTACAGCCAAAGCTACCCAGGAGTTCATGAGTGCAAAAAAGTGGAACATTCTGCAATGGCCAAGTCAATCACCAGATCTTAACCCAATTGAGCATGCATTTCACTTGCTCAAATCCAGACTTAAGACGGAAAGACCCACAAACAAGCAAGACCTGAAGGCTGCGGCTGTAAAGGCCTGGCAAAGCATTAAGAAGGAGGAAACCCAGCGTTTGGTGATGTCCATGGGTTCCAGACTTAAGGCAGTGATTGCCTCCAAAGGATTCGCAACAAAATATTGAAAATAAAAATATTTTGTTTGGGTTTGGTTTATTTGTCCAATTACTTTTGACCTCCTAAAATGTGGAGTGTTTGTAAAGAAATGTGTACAATTCCTACAATTTCTATCAGATATTTTTGTTCAAACCTTCAAATTAAACGTTACAATCCGCACTTGAATTCTGTTGTAGAGGTTTCATTTCAAATCCAATGTGGTGGCATGCAGAGTCCAACTCGCGAAAATTGTGTCACTGTCCAAATATTTCTGGACCTAACTGTATATGTTATTGTGTGTAGTTGCTAAGTGTTTGTGTAGGGTGCTGTAAATGTTCTGGGTGTTGTCTGGGTGTGGGGGTGTGTGAGAGCGGTGTTTGTGTGTTGCGTTGTGTGTGTTGCATTGTTTGTGGAGTGCTGTGTGTCTGCAGCGTTGTGTGTGTGTGGTGCTGTGTGTTGTGCGGTTTGTGTGGGTGTCGGGGGCGTGTGTGTGTGTGTGTGTGGGGGGTGTGCGTGTGTGTGTTTTGGGGGGAGGTACTGTATGTTTTGTGCAGTGTGTGTGTTGGATGAGTAGTCCTGGAGGTGAGGAGTATAATAGGAAGAGTAGTCCTGGGGGGAGAGGAGTATAATAGGAGGAGTAGTCCTGGGGGGAGAGGGGGATAATAGGAGGAGTAGTCCTGGGGGGAGAGGAGTATAATAGGAGGAGTAGTCCTGGGGAGAGAGGAGGATAATAGGAGGAGTAGTCCTGGAGGTGAGGAGTATAATAGGAGGAGTAGTCCTGGGGGGAGAGAAATATAATAGGAGGAGTAGTCCTGGAGATGAGGAGTATAATAGGAGGAGTAATCCAGGGGGAGAGGAGGATAATAGCAGGAGTAGTCCTGGGGAGAGAGGAGTAGTCCTGGGGAGAGAGGAGTAGTCCTGGGGAGAGAGGAGTATAATAGGAGGAGTAGTCCTGGGGAGAGAGGAGTATAATAGGAGGAGTAGTCCTGGAGGTGAGGAGTATAATAGGAGGAGTAGTCCTGGGGGGAGAGGGGGATAATAGGAGTAGTAGTCCTGGGGGGAGAGGAGGATAATTAGAGGAGTAGTCCTCGGGAGAGAGGAGGATAATAGGAAGAGTAGTCCTGGAGGTGAGGAGTATAATAGAAGTAGTCCTGCTGGGAGAGAAATATAATAGGAGGAGTAGTCCTGGAGATGAGGAGTATAATAGGAAGAGTAGTCCTGGGGGAGAGGAGTATAATAGGAGGAGCAGTCCTGGAGGTGAGGAGTATAATAGGAGGAGTAGTCCTGGGGGAGAGGAGTATAATAGGAGGAGCAGTCCTGGAGGTGAGGAGTATAATAGGAGGAGTAGTCCTAAGGGGAGAGGAGGATAACAGGAGAAGTAGTCCTGGGGAGAGAGAAGTATGATAGGAGGAGTAGTCCTGGGGAGAGAGGAGTATAATAGGAGGAGTAGTTCTGTGGAGAAAGGAGTATAATAGGAGGAGTAGTCCGGGGGGAGAAGAGTCTAATAGGAGTAGTCCTGGGGGGGAGGAGTCTAAAAGGAGTAGTCCTGGAGGTAGGTGTCTAATAGGAGGAGTAGTCCTGGGGGGAGGTGTCTAATAGGAGGAGTAGTCCTGGGGGGAGGTGTCTAATAGGTGGAGTAGTCCTGGGGGGAGGTATATAGGTGCCCAATGCGTGCGGGGGGCGTGGCTGAGCGGGCAAAGTATGCGGGGGCGTGGCTGAGTGGGCAAAGTGTGCGGGGGGCGTAGCAGAGTGGGCAAAGTGTGCGAGTTGCGTGGCCGAGCAGGCAACGTGTGTGGGGGGCGTGGCTGAGCAGGCAAAGTGTGCGGAGGGCGTCACGAGTGGGCACAGTGTGCGGGGATGTGGCCGAGCGAGCACAGTGTGCAGGGGGCGTGGTCGAGCGGGCACAGTGGGCGGGGGCGTGGCCGAGCGGGCACAGTGTGTGGGGGGCATGGCCGAGCGGGCACAGTGTGAGGGGGGGCCTGGCCGAGCGGGCACAGTGTGTGGGGGCGTAGCCGAGCGGGCACAGTGTGCGGGGGGGGCGTGGCCGAGCGGGCACAATGTGTGGGGGCATGGCCGAACGGGCACAGCGTGCGGGGGCGTGGCCGGGCTGAGCCGAGCAAGCACAGTGTGCGGGGGTGTGGCCGGGCCGAGCCAAGCGGCCAATGCGTGCAGGGGGTGTGGCCAGGCCGAGCCGAGCGGCCAATGCGTGCGGGGGGCATGGCCGAGCCGAGCGGCCAATACGACGGTTGTCACTGTAATGACGTAATTTTGGAGCAAGACAGACAGACAGAATAAGGCAATTATATATATAGATATTTGGTCATTAATACCAAGTTATTTTTTATTTTCACTCTTCTGACCAAGACATAATAAACCTGAAATACTAGATGACACACAAATAAGACCCACCAAATCTAATGTGGCCAATAACACCATCTGTCAACAGTGGAGCTACTCTAGGGGGTGCAGCACGAGCGTGCCCAGGGACCCCCACACCACTACTGCTGATTTGGTTTCCATATGAGTAGTGGATTTGTATGGCAGCTGTAAAGAGACATTGAGTCCAGGTGGTTTGCAGTGCTGATCTAGAAGCTAAGTAACACTATTCACTAAGTTGGATCGCACACTTGCCCAGCCAAAACTGTCCTATAGAGAGGGAGTAGAGACAATGCTTTATGAAGAGTAATTCTTGAGCCTGCTTTACACGTTGCAATTTCGCATACGATTTTGTATGCGATTTGCAACAACCCCATTGTATGTGCGGCACGTTCAATTTGTTGAACGTGCCGCATATACGAGTAATCCCCGTCACACGTACTTACCCGTCCATACGACCTCGCTGTGGAGGGACGTTCGGCGTCACAGCGATATCACATGGCAGCCGGCCAATAGAAGCGGAGGGGCGGAGCTAAGCGGGACGAAAACATCCCGCCCACCTCCTTCCTTCCGCATTGTGGGCCGGGAGCCGCAGGACGCAGGTAAGATCTGTTCATCGTTCCCGGGGTGTCACACACTACAATGTGTGCTACCCCGGGTACGATGAAAAATCTAACGTGCAATTCTAGAGACAAGTACGATGTGTATGCGATGAACGTTTTAACATTCAATCGCAATCACACGTACCTGTCACACACTGCAATGTACTTACAATGCCGGATGTGCGTCACTTACGACGTGACCCCGCCGACACATTGTAAGATACATTGCAGCGTGTAAAGCGGGCTTTGGTTTCTAATGTCTTAAAGGGAATCTGTCAGGAGGTTTTAGCTATATAATCTGAAAACAGCATAATATAGGATAAGCAAGCCTGATTCCAGCGATGATTCACTTACTGGGCTCCTTGGTGTAGCTTTCATAGAATACCTGTTTTCTCTGATGGAGATGTTGCACAGCTAAGTCTTCTGTGCTGTGCTAAACCCCGCCCACATCCCTGACTGACTGGTAGTTTCCTGTGTCCACTATGAATTGTCAGCAAGCTGCGAATCTGTGGTGGGGGTGGGGTTACACAGATTAGTCTGAGTAGTCCATGCATGAATGTAGTGTAGTCTGGCAGTGATAATCTGATAATTGCTGATAAAATATTATCAGTTATCATGCATACACACAGCTCTTTTTGGCTTTGTCCATGCACCTGAGAAGCAGGGTGGACGCTTCATGGCTTCATGAGGCACACTGCACGTGACTGGAATTTCAGAAGACGGCTCACGTACACATTTGGTCATATGCAGTGCACCTAATAAAGTCCGGAAACATACACCTGGTGTCAAAGGCGCACTGAGGTGGCTAAAATGAGCCACGTGCATGTGTGAGATTTCTGGGAGTTGGCAGTGACACCAGCTGTTGGAAATCATGTCATCACGCCAAAAGAGGCGTGATAACATGGAAAGAGGGCAGAATAGTCTGGGAAACTAAAGCAACTGCGACTACTCAAGTCACAAATTAACCTAGGGAAAGCGAAGTTTCTAAGTAGTTTTTAAACATTCATAGTAGTGAATAGTATTATACAAGGATGTTACACAGGGAATTTGGGCACACAGCAGGACATTTGAAACTAAGGAAAGGGCAAGTTAAAAACACTTTGCTATGTTCTAATAGCCTTCTCCTGCTTTGTGGACCTCCAACATTTCATATTCAGAGTGCTAGGCAGCTGCTTAGAAGGACCCATGGCTGCTGTCCAAACTATTGCATTGACTCATTATATATATTATTTCTTTTTCTAAAATACAAAGGAAATGTGTCATCTTTAACATTATGATTTATGTGATCATTTCATCTTCAACTTGCTTAACTGTTCACAATAACAGTAATTTTGACCAGGGGTGCCCAAACTTTTGCTACTGTATTATATCACAGTATACTCTATGGTGTTATGAAACGTAAACGACATAACTGTTGTCAGGAAATCCTATTGTTGTGTCTGTCATACACAAAACACACGCAATTCCTCATATTCCTTTGAAAACGTCACAAATGAGCCATGGGATGATTTCCTGTTCTGTTGTAAACTGTGGAAGTCCTATGGCAGTCACCTCTTTTTGTTCATATATTTATGACATAGATGAATTGGAAAATCTCTACAAAGAAAAAATAACATTATCAATGCCAGACTAAACCGATCAGTACTTAAAAGGGTTGTCCGATCTAAAATAATAAGTCTGCAGTCACTCTATGTGACTATATCATTATTAATCCTTCAAGCGCACACATGCCAGTTTCAGAGCCGGTAATGGCGGTCACGTGACCACAATTGTGCGATATGCATGTCTTAGCCAGAATCTGTCTAGTGGGCACAGTCTCACTTAATACAAGTGTATTGACCAAGGCCACGACCACTAGGTGGTCGTGCCTACTAGTCGGACACGCCCATTTCATACATGTTTATTGAGAGAGGCTATGCCCACTAGTCAGATTCTGGATGGGAACATGCATATCGCACATTTCTGGTCACTTGACTGCAATTCCCTGCTCATAAACCGGTGAATCCTCACAGCGGAGGGTGTACGCTGGGTGTATTTACATGTCTGAAGTCACACAGAGTGACACATAGAGTCCCTGCAGACTTATCACTTTACACTGGACAACCCCTTTCATATATACTGTGTGCAGAATTATTAGGCAAATGAGTATTTTGATCACATGATAATTTTTATACATGTTGTCCTACTCCAAGCTGTATAGGCCTGACAGCCAACTACCAATTAAGTAAATCAGGTGATGTGCATCTCTGTAATGAGGAGGGGTGTGGTGTAATGACATCAACATCCTATATAACGTGTGCTTCATTATTAGGCAACTTCCTTTCCTTTGGCAAAATGGGTCAGAAGAGAGATTTGACGGGCTCTGAAAAGTCCAAAATTGTGAGATGTCTTGCAGAGGGATGCAGCAGTCTTGAAATTGCCAAACTTTTGAAGCGTGATCACCAAACAATCAATCGTTTCATGGTAAACAACCAACAGGGTCGCAAGAAGCGTGTTGGGCAAAAAAGGTGCAAAATAACTGCCCATGAATTGAGGGAAATCAAGCGTGAAGCTGCCAAGATGCCATTTGCCACCAGTTTGGCTATATGTCAGACTATTGATGGGCCAGATGGATGGGCCACAGGCTGCACCAGTAAAGGGCAGAGAGCTCTACTCCGACTCAGATGCCAGCAAGGTGGGGGTGGGGTACTGGTATAGGCTGGTATCATCAAAGATGAATTTGAGTGGCCTTTTTGCATTGAGCATGGAGTGAAGCTCAACTCCCAGACCTACTGCCAGTTTCTGGAAGACAACTTCTTCAAGCAGTGGTACAGGAAGAAGTTGGTATCGTTCAAGAAAAACATGTATTTCAAGTAGGACAATGCTCCATCACATACATCCAACTGCTCCACAGCGTGGCTGGTCAGTAAAGGTCTAAAAGATGAAAAAATAATGACATGGGCCCCTTGTACACCTGATCTGAACCCCATGGAGAACCTGAGGTCCCTCATAAAATGTAAGATATACAGGGAGGGAAAACAGTACACCTCTCGGAACAAAGTCTGGGAGGCTTTGGTGGCTGCTGCACGCAATGTTGATCGTAAACAGATCAAGCAACTGACAGAATCTATGGATGGTAGGCTGTTGAGTGTCATCATAAAGAAAGGTGGCTATATTGGCCACTAATTTTTTGGGGTTTTGTTTTTGCATGTCAGAAATGTTTATTTCTAAATTTTGTGCAGTTATATTGGTTTACCTGGTGAAAATAAACACGTGAGATGGGAATATATTTGGTTTTTATTAAGGTGCCTAATAATTCTGCACAGTAATAGTTACCTGCACAAACAGATATCCTCCTAAGATAGCCAAATCTAAAAAAAAAAACACTGCAACTTCCAAAAATATTAAGCTTTGATATTTATGAGTCTTTTGGATTGATTGAGAACATAGTTGTTGATCAATAAAAAAAAATACACAAAAATACAGCTTGCCTAATAATTCTGCACACAGTGTACATTTACACCTACTTTAGGATATTGTATTTTATTTTTAAAGGCTATCATTAGAAATAAAAACATAATCTTAAGGGGGTATTCGTATGATTGATATTCAAGGTAAAAAATTACTTAAACGGAACCATCTGAATTCGCAAAATGTATAATTAGGATTATACAAAATTAACCTTAAAGTAGGGAATGTTTTAAGATAAAAAATAGCAATCACTTACCCCTTGAATAACCTGTCATAAATGATTGTGCTCAGTTCTATACTTAAAGTAGGGTTACAAAGAGGATTAATAGTTAACAAACTCTACTGTACTGTATGACTACTGAGACATGTTGACTAATGATGATCTAGCTGGGAAATGTCAGTTAAGCCAAATTAACGATCTAGTAATTTTTAATATGTTCTGAATGACAAACATTCCTCACTTTTTACCGCATAGCACAAATGCCAGGTAGATTTCAATAGCTGCCTAACAAAACATGTTTATATAGTAAAAATACTAAAAGGAGGGAAAGTATGTACAGCATATCACAAAAGAGAATACACCCCTCAAGGTTTGTAAGGATATGACACTTTGATACAATGTAAAGTAGTCAGTGTACAGCTTGTATAACAGTGTAAATTTGATGTGCCCCCTAAATAAGTGAACACACAATCATTAACCCCTTTACCCCAGGGTTCTTCCGAGAGCTGTAACTTTTATATTTTTCCATCAATTTTACCATATAAAGACTTATTTTTTTTTGTGGGACGAGTTGTACTTTTAAACAAAACCATTGGTTTTACCATATAGTGTAGTGAAAAGCAGGAAAAAAAATCCGAGTGCAGAAAAATTGCAAAACAAAAGTGCAATTGCACAATTCTTTTTGGGATATTTTAGTTACCGTATTCACTATATGCTAAAACGTATGAGTTCGTATGGTGCCTCAGGTCAGTACGAGTGTATACTTTTAATTTTATCTAAGGGGTTAAAAAAAAATTAGAATTTTGGCTAAAAAGAGAATGACGCTTTTGGCAGCATTTTCTGAGACCCACAGCATCCTCAATTTTTGAGATCTGGGGCTCAGTGATGGCTTATTTTTTGCATCTTGAAATGACATTTTTAATTATGCCATTTTTGATGATACGGTTTGATCGCCCCTTATTGCATTTTTAAAAAATGTTGCGGTGACCAAAAACGTAATTTTGGCATTTGGAATATATTTCTCACCACGCCGTGTACCGATCAGATAAATTTATTTTATATTTTGATAGATCAGATATTTCTGAATGCAGCAATACCAAATATATATATATATATATATATATATATATATATATATATATTTATTTTTTTTTACGGCTTTCTTTTCAATGAAGAGAATGGGAGGTGATTTGAGCTTTTATTTATTTTTTTCATGCTTGTAAAACCTATTTTTTAATTTTTTTTTATTTATTTTACTAGTCCCCCTACGGGACTTTATGCCTGCACAGTCTGATCGCTTGTTAAACTATGTTGCTCAGAACTGTACAGCTCTGATACTCAGAAATACAGAGTTCCTGTGAGAGCCAGAGAGCCTGTATACGTCATGGTTGCTAAAGGAGTCATCACATAACCTGTTGCTACCATGACAACCATCGGCTTCCCGTGACTGCGTCACGAGACCGCCGATGCTGGTGGGAAATGGCGCGATCCCCGCTGCAGCCATTTAAATGTGACAGCATGATCTAAGGGGTAAGCAGGCAAGGGTGGATCGTGGACCCACCCATGCCTGTTAGCCCCGCAGGTCTGCTTTTCAAATCAGCAGACATGTGCAGGGAACACCACCCGTTGACCACAGCACTCGGCGGTGATTACTGCTATACGACGAAAGATGTAATGGTACATTCTTGGTCATAAAGGGGTTAATATCTAAATGGCTGGAAACAAAACTGAGTACACCCCTAAGTGAAAATGGCCAAATTGTGCCCAATTAGTCATTTTTCCTCCCCGGTGTCAAAGGACTCATTAGTGTTACAAGGTCTCATTTGTAAATGGAGAACAGGTGTGTTAAATGTTTCATTATTGCACACACACACACTCTCTCATTCTGGAAGTTCAACATGGCACCTCATGGCAAAGAAATCTCTGAGGATCTGAAAAAAATAGTTGCTGCCCTACATAAAGATAGACTAGGCTATTAGAAGATTTACAACACCCTGAAACTGAGCTGCAGCATGGTGGCCAAGACCATACAACAGTTTAACAAGACAGGTTCCACCATGGTCAACCAAGGAAGTGTAGTATACATGCTCAGCGTCATATCCAGAGGTTGTTGCTTCAAAATATACGTATTAGTGCTGTCAGTATTGCTGCAGAGGTTAAAGGGGTGGAAGTCAGCCTGTGATTGCTCAGATCACACTGCCTCAAATTGGTCTGCAAGCTGTTATTTCAGAAGGAAGCCTCTTCTAAAGATGATGCACAATAAAGCCAGAAATACTTGCTGAAAGCAAGCAGACTAACAACACGAATTACTAGAACCATGTCCTGTGGTCTGGTGAGACCAAGATAAAGTTATTTGTTGCAGATGGTCTCAACCACGTGTGGCGGCAACCAGGTGAGGAGTGCAAAGATGAGTGTGTCTTGCCTACAGTCAATCATGGCAGTTGGAGTGTCAAGTTTGGGACTGTATGATGGCTGCCAGCTTTGGGGAGCTGCAGTTCATTGAGGGAACCATGAATGCCAACCTGTACTGTGACATACTGAAGAAAAGCATGATTTTCTCTCTTCAGAAACTGGGCAGCAGGGCAGTATTCCAACATGATAATGACCCAAACACACCTCCAAGATGACCACTGCCTTGCTAAAGAAACTGAGAGTAGAGGTGCTGGCCTGGCCAAGCATGTCTTCAGACCTAAATCCTATTGAGCATCTGTGGGGCATTTTCAAATGGAAGGTGCAGGAGCACGAGGTCTCTAACATCCACCAGCTCCAGGATGCCGTCATGGAGGAGTGGAAATGGATTCCACTGGCTCCTGTGAAGCGTTAGTGATCTCCATGCCAAAGATAGTTATGGCAGTGCTTGAAAATATCGGTAGGTACAGAAAATATTGACACTTTGGGCACAATTTGTCCATTTTCACTTAGGCCGCTTTCACATTACGTTTTCACCTACGTTCACTGGTCCCATCGGGGCATCTGTCCGAACCCCCCTGCCTACAAAACGTGTTTCGGACGCATACGTCAATGGGGCCTTTGACTATAATGGAGGAAACGGAGTCAGTGTGTGCTCTGTCTTGCACTGTTTTCGGGCATATACGTTTTCTGCAGGCGTACACCCAAACGTAGTAGACTACGTTCGGGTGTTCGCCTGCAGAAAACGTATATGCCCGTTGCAGGGGGTGGAGGGGGGTTCAGATGGATGCCCCGACAGGAAAAGTAGGTGAAAACGCAATGTGAAAGTGGCCTTAGAGGTGTGCTCACTTTTGTTGCCAATGATTTAGACATTAATGGATGTGTGTTGAGCTATTTAGAAGGCACATCAAATGCACTGTTATACAAGCTGGACACTGACCACTTTACACTGTATCAAAGAGTCATATCTTCAGTGTTGTCCCATGAAAAGATATAAAATATTTACAAAAATGTGAGTGGTGTATCCAGTTTTGTGATATACTGTATACATCTACCCCTATTTAGGTATGAGAAACCATGAGACTGATCATATCACATAAATCTCTGTCTATACCTTCCCTTTCGATAAGTATTGAATTTTTACACATAATCAGACAGAAATGTAAGTGAAAGTGAGGCACACCATATATATCAGGGCATATTAGGGGTTTTTCTACTTATGAATTACTCCCCTGGCAAGAATGAGCATGAATAGATACGTTTCTGGAAAGTGAAAGCTAACCCGTAGACTCATGTATATTTAATCCAGAGTGCGGCCAAAATACAGACAATATAGTACAGAAATATGTTTTCTGCAGCCGAGAATAAAAGATATTATTCTAATGTAGACTCATCTTTGACTCTATGAAAATAAACCTACACTTGAGTATTGGGGAATTTCATGAATAGTCATTTTCTTATATAGTATATCACAAAATTGAGTACACCCCTCACATTTTTTTGTAAATATTTTATTATATGTTTTCATAGAGAGCATTGAAGATATCACACGTCAATACAATGTAAAGTAGTCAGTATACAGCTTGTATAACAGTGTCAATTTTATGAGTCCTCTAAGTAACAACACACAGCCATTAATGTCAAAACTGCTAGCAACAAAAGTGAGTACACACCCAACTACAAATAGCAAAATTGTGCCCAAATTAGCCATTTTCCCTCTTCGGTGTCATATGAGTCATGTTTGTGTGTGTGTGTGTGTGTGTTTATGTAGAATGGCACAATAGGGGACCAGGATGTGACATTGCTACAAGAAGAGGATCAGTAAAGGGTACATTACTACAAGAAGAGAACCTGCATGGGCACATTAGTAAAAGATTACAAGGATGGGAACAAAGGTGGGGCACATTAGTAAAAGGGGACAAGGAAGGGGCACATTACTACAAGATGGGACACATTACTACAGGATGGGCTCAAGGAGGGGCCACATTACTACAGAATGGGCACATTACTACAGGATGGGAACAAGGATGCGGCACAGTAGTTAAAGGGGACAAAGCTGTGGCACATTACTACAGGATGGGAACATTACTACAGGATGGGGACAAGCATGGGACACATTAGTTAAAGGGGACAAGACTGGTGTACGTTACTACAGGATGGGCACATTACTACAGGATGGGGACAAGGTTGGGGGACATTAGTAAAAGGGGAAGGGATGGGCACATTACTCCAGGCGGGATCACATTACTACAGGATGGGGACAAGGTGAGGCACTACCACAGGATCGGCACATTACTACAGGATGGGGCCAAGGAAGGGGACATTTATAAAAGGGGCAAGGATGGGTACATTATTACAGGATGGGCACATTACTACAGAATAAGGACAAGGATGGGGCACAATACTACAGGAAAGGCACATTACTTCAAGAAGAGGAACAGGATGGGGGACATTACTAAAAGATGTTGGGCAAAATGATTATATGGTGCTAATTGTAAAACAATATTACTTACAAGAAAGGGATAAAATTGAAACAAAAAAATGCATAAATATTTTTACCATCAAAAATGTTTTCTATATATACACAGTATATATATTTAAATCAAAAAAGTTCACGTCTGCTTTAATAAACGGGCAAAAAATGTTCACAAACAGTGATCCAAAGGTGTAGGGAAAAAATATGGTATCAATAAAATGTCACTTTGTCCTGTAATCAATGCGGCCCCCCGAATTATTTTTTTCTATGTGCGGTGCTTATACCCAGCCGAGTTTGAGACCCCTGGCCTGGGATATAAGAAGATTGATAATGCTGTGAAACTGAGCTGCAGCATAGTGGCCAAGATCATAAAGCGGTTTAGCAAGACAGGTTTCATTCAAAGCAAATTTTACCATTTATGACCAAAGAAGTTGAGTGCACATGCTTAGCTTCATATATAGAGGTTGCCTTTTCAAATTAGAGGTATGAGTGCTGCCAGCATTGCTTCAGTGGTTAAAGAGGTGGGGGGTTAGCCTGTTTGTGCACAGACCATATGCCGCACACTGCATCAAATTGGTCTGCATGGCAGTCATCACAGAAAGAAGCCTTTTTTAAAAATGATGCGCAAGAAAGCTGTTTGCTGAAGACAAGCAGACTAAGGACATACTGTAGATTACTGGACTCTTGTCCTGTGGGCTGATGAGACCAAGATAAACTTATTTGGTTCAGATGCTGTCAAGTGTGTGTGTGGTGGCAACCAGGTGAGGAGTACAAAGACAAGTGTGTCTTGGCTAGAGTCAAGCATGGTGGTGGGAGTGTCATGGTTTGGGGCTGCATAAATGCTGCCAGCTGTGGCTGTATGTTCATTGAGGGAACCATTAATGCCAACATGTACCATGACATACTGAAGCAAAGTAGGATCTAATCCCTTTGTATTCCAACATGACAACGACCCAAAATACACCTCCAAGATGACCACTGCATTGCTAAGGTAACTGTGGGTAGAGGTGCTGGACTGCCACACTTGTCTCCAGACCTAAACCCTATTGAGCATCTGTCGGGTATCCTGAGAGGGAAGGTGGAGGGGAGCAAGGTCTCTAACATTGACCGACTTTATGATGTCTTCATGGAGAAGTGGAAGAGTATTTTAGTAGCAACCTGTGAAGCTCTAGTGAACTCCATGCCCAAGAGAGTTAAGGCAGTGCTTGAAAATAATGGTGGCCACACATAATATTAAAACTTTGGGCACAATTTGGCCATTCACTTAGGGGTTGATTCACTTTTGTTGTGAGTGGTTTGGATATTAATGACTGTGCGTTATGTTATTGTGTTGACCTGTGTTGAGGATGTAGTCAATTCGATCCTGTTTGGCAAGAACATGTGTAGTACTCCCCTCTTCTAAGGAACTGAATTGTTAGCAAACTAGGTAGTTAATTGGCCCAAGAGTCATGGAAAGGATCATGGAAATAGGTTAAGGTGAAGACAATCGCCAGGTCTTTATGTTTTCATTGACAACAACCCACAGGAGTGCAGTGGGAACTTTGCTATGAAAACTCTTCTGATGAACCCTTTAATTTGCAGGCACATAAGATTAGAACTTCTAGATTTTCTTTCTTTCATAAGGAAAAAAAACTATACTATATATCAGGAGCTTTCAAGTACAAGTGTATGTAAATGAAATAAAATAGACGAACAAACTGAAAAATTATGAATGGGCTATTGTTTCCAGTTACACTTCCTCAAGCATCGGATCCTGACAGTCCTGTCATGTAAGGAATGCTGCTGTTTTTAGTGACAATCCTGGACTTGTGCTACCGGCCACTCATAGCCTAAAGGTCTGAACTATGCAGGCATCGGATGACTATCTCACACCATGATAGTACAATAACAACATGTACTCGTGCTGGAGATGGAAAAGTTCACAATATATGCTAAACTGACAGCTGTATGACCTTTTTTTAATTGGATTCTGTCACTTGATTTTTGCTACTCCATCTTAAAGAAGGATGATGTAGGGGCAGACACCCTAATTTTAGCTATGTATCACTTACTGGGCTCCTTGCTGCAGTTTGGCTAAAATCCCTGTTTATCTACTGCAGATCTAGGAGTTCTCTAAATACTGAGCTCTGTGTAACCCCACCCACACCACTGTTTGACAGCTTTCTGTTTACACTGTGCAAAGGCAGAACGTTTCCAATCAGTGATGTGGACAGTGTTACACAGAGCTCATGAATATGGAGGACTGCATGACAGTAGATTTACTAGCCTTCTAATGATAATTTCATGCTCATAAAACATATTTTATCAAAACTGCAGCAAGTAGCCCAGTAAATAACATCACTGGAATCTTGTTTTCTGTCTCTACAATATGCTACTCTTAAGGCCCCGTTACACGCTACGATTTATCTGACGATATGTCGTCGGGGTCACGGTTTTCGTGACGTACTTCCGTCATTGTTAGCGACGTCGTTGCGTGTGACACCTACGAGCGACTCCAAACGATCGCAAGAATAGCGAAAATCGTTGATCGTTGACACGTCGTTCATTTTCAAAATATTGTTCGTTGTTTGGATTGCAGCAGACATATTGCTACGTTTGACACCCTGCCAACGACGAACAACATCGTTAGTGCATCCGTCATCAGCGACACGGGCATGTCGTTATGAGCAATGCTCCATGCCTCCTCCGCTCTGATTAGTGTCACGCTAAGGTGTATGCTATGGACAATTATAAGCCTCTGTTGTTGCCAGAATTGTTGGGAGGAATGCTGTGTGATGGTGTCCACACGACCGCCTTGGTCACACAATATATCGCTGAATGATGTAGGGTCATTTGTGAGATGGGTGCGTGTGATTGCTACAAAACGACCTTTGAGCGATCTCGGCAAATCACAGCAATGATCTTGGCATGTCACATCGCTAACAAGATCGCTAGCGATATCGTTGTGTGTAAAGCGGCCTTTAGAGTAGGTGGCAATAACCTGGTGACAGAGTCCCTTACACCCCATGCAATGTACTATATGGCATTACAATTGTGCAGATGTCATATACTTTACAAAAAAAAAAATCCCAATACGGCAACAAATTTACTTGGACATCAAATATATGATATATAAATGAAACTTGCAGGCAATATATTCATAGGACACAGGCTAGTGACTGAAAGGCTTGTCCATGATTACATGATTGATGATCTATGTTAATTTTAGATCAGGAACCTGCCAATCCCAGCATTCCCGGTGATTAGCCATTGAATAAGGATCTAGACTCACACTAATCTAATATTGATGCTCTATTATATTTTAGTCTTGTAAAACCATCATTGTGGTGTCTTAGTGGGTTGTTCGCTGTATGTACAGTCAGTGTCATAATGGGGTGGCAGGGGCCCATCAGTAACATTGACTCTGGTGGCCCACTGATCAACTACATGCAAATATTACATTCAGAAATGTATCCATGCTTCTATATAATAATATATAATAATATACTGAGTAGATTGTAAAATTAATGATGAGATGCCTCCTTTCTCAGTACATAGTGAAACAAGTGTATTGTGCCAACTACTGATCATGTTTGGAGGTAAGTGACATACTACTGGAGGATTCTCCAGTTCTCCTGTGGGCCAGTCTGAGACTGTGTACAGTACACTTTTACGGCCTATCCTTAGGAACAGAATGAAAGGATTCAGCGCTGATGCAATTCCAAATTTTATTCTGGCAGAGAAAACCATTAATTTATATAATTGTGATGGGAACAGAATATCAGCTGTAGTCAATGGGATTGAGCTCCAGTGCCAGAGCAATCACTTTGCACTTAGTTTTGATGACTGATGAGGGTTTTTCAGGATCACACCTTCACCAATTATATACTGAAGATTGACACTGAGGAACAGAACACATTAAGGCTATGACCGCACTTTGCAGTTCAATTCTGCAGAGTGTAAGTCACTGCGTGTGCGTCTCAAAACGCAGCCGAAAAAGCTTCGTTCTGAGACACATTCAGCAGAACGCAAAGTGCGGACATTCCTGGTGAGAATTCATGCGTTCTGGATGCTTTCTCTGCCATAGACAGAGTGGGAAAAGCATCCAGAACGCACATTTTTCACAGAACGCACCCACTCGGCTCTGCAGCATCCCTATAGACTTGCAGCAGAGCCGAGTGGGACCGCACTGTCACTGTCATGGCTGGCTGCGGACAGTGCCGCGCGATCAGAATGAACTCGGATGAACTTCACCCGACTTCATTGTGATCGTGCGGCTCTGTGCGTATGCCGTGGCTTGATTTGTGGTCACACGTGAAGGACTCACCTGTGATCGCAAATCCCCTGAGTGACTGCAGTGAGCCGCGCGATCAGCTGTGCTTTCTCTCAGGTTACTCACGGCCACAGCTGCAGTCCTCCACTGGAGAGCGGTGGCCGCGAGTAACCTCAGTGACAGCACAACTGATTGCGCGACTCACTTCAGTTGCTGCATGGAGCTCACAGGAGCGGCGGTGTTCTGCTGCCGCTCCTGTCAGCTTCCGATGTAGCAGAGCTGTAAGCGTCGGGGGACCTTGCGTCGATTACGTCAGACCTGGAGGTGTTTTTGAGGGGTTAATAAAGTGGTGAAAGAGGGTGTTTTTTGTCTTTCATTACAAATAAATGATTTTTTGGATGTGTGTGTTTATTTACTTTAACTTACAGGTTCATCATGGAAGGTATCTCGGGGAGATGCCTGCCATGATTAACCTAGGATTTAGTGGCAGCTATGGGCTGCTGCCATTAACTCCTTATTACCCCGTTTGCCACCGCACCAGGGCAATTCAGGATGAGCTGGTAAAGTCCCGGGACTGTCGCATCTAATGCATGCGGCAATTCTGGGCGGCTGCTGGCTGATATTGTTAGGCTGGGGAGCTCCCCATAACGTGGAGCTTCCCATCCTGGGAATACCAGCCTTCAGCCGTGTGGCTTTACCCTAGCTGGTATCCAAATGATACCGCACGTCGTTTTTTTCATTTATTTATTTTTTACTGCACGATATAGACACGCCCACTGGCGGCTGTGATTAGTTGCAGTGAGACAGCTGTCAGTCAGCGTGGGGGCGTGTCTGACTGCAACCAATCATAGGCGCTGATGGGCGGGGAAAGCAGGGAATACGTGATGGATTAATGAGAGGCCGGCATTTTCAAAATAGAAGCCGCCACAGTGTGAAGGCCATGCAGCGCCGCGCCGGTGATCGTGGATCGGTGAGTATGAGAGAGGGGGTGGGAGGGAGAGACAGACATGGACAGAGAGAGAGACATAGAGAGAGAGAGACCGACCGACATACCGACCAACAGAGAGAGAAAGACGAAAGAACTGCCTTTGTTATGTTAAAAAAAACATGTGGATCGCAATAATAATACAATGCAAACGCACTGCTTCACATTTTAGCAGCGATTTTCTACAACTCATTGATTTCAATGGGTGTAGAACGCAGCCAAAATGGCAAAAACAATTGACATGCTGCTTCTTTGAACGCATGGTTTTTGCCACAAAATATGCAAATTAAACGCTGCGTTTGGAAACGCAAAGCCCGGACTAGAAATCCCCATTTTCCATAGACTTTGCTGGAAAATCAAAATGCATGCCTTTTGGCATGAAAACACTGCAGTTCAAAACGGACCTGAAAAGCAGCTGAAAAGCAGGTGGAAACGCAAAGTGCCGTCATACCCAAAAAGTGTATGATAAACTGTGGGCAATTCTAAAGGGTGCTTTACATACTGTGACATCGATTCGCTAGCGATTGCTAGCCATGTCGCGAGCGATAGCACCTGCCCCCGTTATTGGTGCGATATGTGGTGATCGCTGCCGTAGCGAACATTATGGCTATGGTAGCGTCACACACACATACCTGTTCTGCAACGTCACTGGAGACACCGAACAATCCCTCCTCCAAGGGGGAGGTGCGTTCAGCGTCACATCATCGTCACAAAACGGCCGTCCAATAGCAGAGGAGGGGCAGAGATAAGCGGCCGGAAGATGCCGCCCACCTTCTTCCTTCCTCATTGCCGGTGGAGGCAGGTAAGGAGATGTTCGTCGTTCCTGCGGTGTCACACATAGCGATGTGTGCTGCCGCAGGAACGACGATCAACATCGTACCTGCAGCAGCAACGATATTTGGAAAAGGAGCAACGTGTTAACGAGCAACGATTTTTCATGTTTTTGCACTCGTTGATCGTTGCTCCTTGGTGTCACACGCTGCGATGTTGCTAACGGCGCCGGATGTGCATCACTAACAACGTGACCCCGACGATATGATCTTAGCGATGTCGCAACGTGTAAAGCACCCTTAAGACTCTTCACTTCTCAGAGTTTATTAGAGTCTACTTACTTGTGAATAGCAATTGAAGGGGTGGTTTCCTTCAATAAATGAATGTCCCCAGATGCAATCTCTGCCCATTCTCCAGTTATATGGCATATGGCGTACATCACGTCAACAGAGTGGCAGCCAATCAGTGAGCTCAGGGCCTCAGAAGGGGACTCACTGGATGCATGATGACATGACGTCAGCGCCGCGTCTAATGTCAGTAACTCATCTACCTTCCTGCCAGTGGTCCCAGGTCATCCTGTTACCAGTCTTGACTCATCAGTAACTCTGTAACCTTTCTCCCTGTGATCATCCTGTTACCGGTCTCTACTTGTCAGTAACTCTTCTACATTCCTGCCAGTAGTCTCCAGTCATCCTGTTACCTGTCTCTACTTGTCAGTAACTCTTCTACCTTCCTGCCAGTAGTCTCCAGTCATCCTGTTACCGGTCTCTACTTGTCAGTATCTCTTCTACCTTCTCTGCCAGTGGTCTCCAGTCACCATGTTACCGGACTCTACTTGTCAGTAACTCTTCTACCTTCCTGCCAGCGGTCTCCAGTCATCCTGTTACCGGTCTCTACTTGTCAGTAACTCTTCTACCTTCCTACCAGCGGTCTTCAGTCATCTTGTTACCAGTCTCTACTTGTCAGTAACTCTTCTACCTTCCTACCAGCGGTCTTCAGTCATCCTGTTACCGGTCTCTACTTGTCAGTAACTCTTCTACCTTCCTGCCAGTGGTCTCCAGTCATCCTGTTACCGTTCTCTACTTGTCAGTATCTCTTCTACCTTCCTGCTGGTAATCTCCAGTCATCCTGTTATCTGTCTCTACTTGTCAGTAACTCTTCTACCTTTCTGCCAGCGGTCTCCAGTCATCCTGTTACCTGTCTCTACTTGTCAGTAATTCTTCTACCTTCCTGCCAGCGGTCTCCAGTTATCCTGTTACCTGTCTCTACTAATCAGTAACTCTTCTACCTTCCTGCAAGCGGTCTCCAGTCATCCTATTAACTGTCTCTACTTGTCAGTAACTCTTCTACCTGCCTGCCAGCAGTCTCCAGTCATCCTATTACCTGTCTCTACTTGTCAGAAACTCTTCTACCTGCCTGCCAGAGGTTTCCAGTTATCCTGTTACCGGTCTCTACTTGTCAGTATCTCTTCTACGTTCCTGCCAGTAGTCTCCAGTCATCCTGTTACCAGGTCTCTACTTGTCAGTAACTCTTCTATCTTCCTGCCAGCGGTCTCCAGTCATGTTATTACCTGTCTCTACTTGTCAGTATCTCTTCTACCTTCCTGCCAGCGGTCTCCAGTCATCCTATTACCAATCTCTACTTGTCCGTAACTCTTCTACCTTCCTGCTAGCGGTCTCCCGTCATCCTGTTGCCTGTCTCTACTTGTTAGTAACTCTTCTATCTTCCTGCTGGTGGTCTCCCGTCATTCTGTTGCCTGTCTCTACTCGTCAGTAACTCTTCTATCTTCCTGCTGGCGGTCTCCAATTATCTTGTCACCAGTCTTGACTCATCAGTGACTCTGTTACCTTACCTTTCTGCTTGTGGTCTCCAGCCATCCTGCTACCTGTCTGCCAATGGTCTCTACTCATGCTGTTAAATGTCTTGACTCTCCAGTAATCCTGTTACCTGTCTGCTTGTGGTCTCCAGTAATCATGTTACCTGTCTTGACTAATCAGTATCTCCAGCAATCCTGTTACCTGTTTACAGTCATCTTGCAATACTTCAGTGGTCTACTGCTACTTCACCATCTGCCCATGCTGTTCAGGTTATGTTCGTCCATTTGTAACTCTTTTTGACCATTACCTGTTTGTTAATCCTTGGATTTCATTGAACTGTTATTTTTGCATTTCCTGTATCCATTTTCTATAAGCCACATCTGACTACTGCACGGTGCCCGCATGTGCACTTGGACCAGTGGTCTTGGAGGATCCATAGCCACCGTGTGAGCGCATCACATGTAACATCCTAATCTTATACTCACTCTCTGGTGTCTTCATCTGTTATCAGCGCTGCTCCTGTATTGCTCCAGCAGTTTGACCTGATGGCTGCTCCAGTTTTCAGAGAGCAAGGCACTTTTCAATGCGAGTCTATTAGAACCTCATCATGGATCTCATGGAGATGCACTGGGAGGTTGTGACGTAACTTATGACTTCCGGACAGTCAGAAGATACGGGCTCAAGATGGCACCGCAGGACTGGAGCAGTGTTGGTAAAAGGTGAAGATGCTGAAGTGTAAGTATAAGTTCTAGGACACACGGCAAGAAAAACAGTGCGAATGGAATGTGATAAAAAAATATGCATTCCACTCGGACCAATATTACTCTATGGGGCATCTCCCATGAGCAATTATTTTCTCAGCCCTAATCGGACCGAGAAAACAATCGCAATAGCCAGCAATGGAGGAGATAGGGAGATAAATCCCCCCTCTCCTCCGTAGAACTGCCCCCCCCTCTGCAGCCTTGGCCCTCCCCTCCGCAGCACCGCCTCCCCCTCTGCAGCTGAGGTATGATTGCACGATTGGACCATAGTCACATGACCCTTGCATGACACTCGGCTCTCCTGTGCTGTGAGCGTGAGCCGAGTGTCATACGAGGACTCGCATATAACCGCATGTGACCTCCGCCTAATACTAGAGGCAGGGACCTTAGATTAAAAGCATCACTCCAGCACTGTAAAAAAACTACTGCAGTGGTTCTTAAATATTATTGCATTTTCTGGGTATACATTGACATGTAGCAATCTGACCAGAACATTATGATGTGCTGTTCTCAATCACATGCTTTGACCTAGCAACACTAACTACTATGTTATCATGCAGGGATTAGCTGTTCATTACATAGCATTTTTCAGAACCATGTCCTAAAATCATATTTGTATAAAGGCATTTTCTACTGAAGTTACAACTAAACATTTTGCAACAGCCACATGGACTGACATGTGGGAAATAAGAAAAATGAGCCGTGCTAAGGGAATCCCAAGTCACACAAGTTCTGTGAGGGTGTGGAAAAAAATGATAATGTGACTCATATCATGTCTGGCCAAACATTCACCAGTATCTTGGGTGGATATTTATGTAGAGTTATAGGGAAAATTGGGCCAAATCACTCTTAACACCACATTTCTGGCTGGCTAATAACTATCTTACACAGCAATGTAGTCTGCGTAATGAAAGAGCTACAAAGCAAACATTATATTCCAAACGTATCAGGCCGTGAGTTATATTGTATTATGTAACAAGGTCTGCTATTACTCATCAGACTCCAAAAACAACTGTATTCTCCTGTAATTTATGCTCAACTGAATAGCTTTGCTTTATCATAGGCCTTGCTTTGGTACCATAATTGGTTGATCTAGCCCACTGAAAATGAAGAAGAAATTGAAGTTGTTAACTATGACCACTAGAGATGAACAGACCCGTGGAAGTTAGTTTCGGGGGGTTCAGCTGGACTTTTAATAAAGTTCAGTTATAGACCAGGACTTGACCTAAACTTCATTTGAAGTCACCGATTGGCCCACATGTAGCCAGCCATAAACACTTCCGAGGGTAGAAATTTTCCATTTTTTTAGTGCATACTACATCTGATCACACTGTTGTTACCCCCAGTGCGAGCTGATTAAACACTGCAAGTAGCCAACACTGGGCCGTGCATCGAGCAAACCCGAACACAGTGATGCTCGAATGAGTGGTGTTCATACGTAAAGCACCCGAACTCTGTTTTTTTGTAAAGTCTATGTTTGGTACGAACACCAAACCTCCGGTTTGCTCATGTCTAATGACCACCAGTACAGCTGCTAGATGACAGGTCAGTTGGCCTTTTCAGAATGAGAGAATCTCTTCATAACCAATCTCCTCTACGGCTAAGAGAAGACGATCAGGCACAGAAGGACACCTATTACCTCAATATTACTAATAGCACATAAAGAAGTGCTGTTCATTTTAAAGTGGACAACCGAATAAGTATAAATACATATGTCGTCAATATAAAGGACTTGCACATGACGTATTCTTTCCAAGGACAAAACTAAGGACTAGGGAGCGCTCACTGCAAGTGGAAGAAAGGAGATTCTGGCAGCTAAATAGGAATGATTTCTTTACAGTTATAGTAGTCAGATTGTGGAATGTCCTACCACAAGAGGTAATAATGGCAGATACTATAATAGCTAGGGGCTGGATGATTTCCTCAGTACACACAACATTGTCAGTTGTGAAAGACTTAATGACAAAAATGTATAATTGGTAGAGGAAGGTGAACTAGATGGAGCTAGGTGTTTTTTTTTTCAGCCTATGTAACTACACTTGATATCAAAATTAGAGAACACAACACAATTTCCTAAATGTTGTGGTCATTGTGTATTTCTATGTGATTATAGCCTAACATGAGAAAACTAACAGTAATTAAAGGTTATTTCATAAATTGAATTTTTTCAAAGACACATAATAAAAATCGGAGATAAATGAAAAAGAACATTGATCAAAATTAGAAAACATGAGGTATACCTGCAAATTATTGGTGTTAATCTGGCACCTGGTGCTAATTTCCTTAATTATCTCACAAACCCTATTTAACTGGCAACCTATCTTTCCAGTTTAGACTGACTTTGCAAACGTCCAAAGTGACTGAAACCCTCCAGCTGCAGGTTGTCCAGATGAAGGCCAAAGAGGTGACCCTATCAGCCATAGCAAGAGAAGTTGGTCATTCCAAGTCTGTGATTTTGACAATATTGCATCTCTACAACATCACAAACGCTTTCAAGTTC
Organism: Anomaloglossus baeobatrachus; assembly: GCF_048569485.1. Lineage (NCBI taxonomy): Eukaryota > Metazoa > Chordata > Amphibia > Anura > Aromobatidae > Anomaloglossus > Anomaloglossus baeobatrachus. The sequence continues at coordinate 296,501,371 of NC_134356.1, read as the reverse complement.
TCCAAGAAGGCTAGTCGCCCTCAAAAGGCAAATGGAAGAGAGGACAGGATAAAGCAGAGAATCTCCATGGGTAATTGTTTCAACACTGCAGCTGCAATTGCTCACCAATTCAGCACTGAACAGGGTAAGGATCTGTCTCATCATACAGTGTCATGACGTCTAAGAGCATTTGGACTGAAAGCCCACTCTGCAGTGAGTAAACCTCTCATTAGCAGAAAGAATCAAAAGGCTAGACTCACCTTTGGAGAGGAGCATGTTGTGTGGACAGAGGAGAAGTGGTCCACAGTTCATTTTAGTGATGAAAGCATGTTTAATTTATTTGTGTTTGATGGGAAACATTATGTTAATCGACAAACTGGGGAAAGACTGAACCCAAAGTGTGTTAAGAAGTCAGTGAAAGGTGGTGGAGGAAGTGTCATGGTTTGGGGAATGTTTTCTGCAGCAGGAGTTGGACCTCTCATATAGCTACATGGTAGAGTGAATGTAAGTGTGTATAAGAACCTTCTTCAACAACACGTGATTCCTTACTTGCGTTCATTACTCAATCAGCCAGCAATTTTCATACAGAACAATGCACACTGTCACACAGCAAAATGAGTAAACCAGTTCATTGAAACAGAAAACATTGAAACTATGAAATGGCCAGCCCAGAGTCCTGATCTAAACCCAATAGAAAACATCTGGAAAAACTTAATTACAAAGTTATGTCCAAGAAAGAAACAACAGTCAAAGGACTGTGGAAGAGACTGGAAGAAGAATGGACCAAAATCACACCAGAGCAGTGTGATAGACTATAGACTAGTGATGTCCTGTGGCCACAGATGTGCTGAAGTCATTCAAAGCAAAGGCCTATACACTTCGTACAGATTGGGGACTGTTGTTACCTTCAGAAAATTTAGTTATAATCTTTCCCAAGGCTACAGTCATTGCTGTTCTCTAATTCTGATCATCACATTGTGGGCAAAATAAAGGTTTTAGGTTGATAAACTTTGGATCTTTTGTAAAGCACTGTTCTAGTGGCAAGGTGTACCCCTTACAAAAAACCATCCAATGTTGATCAATGTAGATAACATTTTTTGTCAAAGCAAAGTAATCATACATTGATCTTTAATTTTGATCTTCAATGTATATGACCCTGAAATTATTATAAAATAATGACTATATGCAGAATTGGCTGGAACACTTCAGTAAAGGATCCATTTTTTTGCTTACTGGATAATTTTCAAATTGAAGAAAATAGATGGCTATTTAACGGTTCCATTGTCCATAGGCTTCAATGTTAAAAAAACAAAACAGATCCATCTGAAATAAATTTTTTAAAAACAGACAAAAAAGTTGGTGTCTGCACAAATTTCTTTGCAAAAAGATTGTTGCTGGGATCCATTCTAAAGGCCCCGTTACACACTACGATATACCGGACAATATGTCGTCAGGGTCACGGATTCCGTGACGCACATCTGGCATTGTTTGACATATCGTAGCGTGTGACAGCTACGAGCGACTGTTAACGAGCAAAAATAAAATACTCACCTTATGATTGCTCGTTGACACGTTGTTCATTTTCAAAATATCGGTCACATTCCTGGATGCAGGTTGTTCGTCGTTCCTGAGGCAGCACACATCGCTCCGTGTAACACCTCGGGAACGACGAACACAGCTTACCTGCGTCCCGCCGGCAATGAGGAAGGAAGGAGGTGGGCGGGATGTTACGTCCCGCTCATCTCCGCCCCTCTGCTTCTATTGGGCGGCTGCTGTGTGACGTTGCTGTGACGCCGAACGTCCCTCCCCCTTGAGGAAGAGGATGTTCGCCGCCCACAGCGAGGTCATTTGGGAGGTAAGTATGTGTGACAGGGGTGAACGACTTTGTGCAACACGGGCTACAAATTGCCAGTGACGCACAAACGATGGGGGCGGGTGCGATCGCACATGCGATCGCACGATAAATCGACGCGTGTAACGGGGCCTTAACAGATGATTATTGGACATGTTAATATAAATTACCTGGCTTTAGTCCTAAAGCATACCTTCAGTTATACAGAAAAACAATGATTGTACACATTTTCAAACTTTAAATGATTTGCAAAAATCCCTTGTATTGCAATTTTGCTCCTAAAGAGTAGCAGGGACCAGCCTTGTTTCATGTCGTCTCCGAGGTATTAGTCTACGTGCCGGAGAGACTGATGCAAAAGGCAATGTGGTTGTGTAGTGCTGGCTTTACAATTGGAGATAGCGATAAGGGGTACTTTGCACACTACGACATCGCAGGTGCGATGTCGGTGGGGTCATGTCGAAAGTGACGCACTTCCTGCATCGCTCTCAACATCGTAGTGTGTAAATCCTAGATGATACGATTAACGAGCGCAAAATCGTCGTAATCGTATCATCGGTGTAGCGTCGGCGAATTCCATAATTACGCTGAACCGATGGTCCGATGTTGTTCCTCGCTCATGCGGCAGCACACATCGCTGTGTGTGAAGTCGCAGGAGCGAGGAACACCACCTTACCTGCGTCCCAGCTGCAATGCGGAAGGAAGGAGGTGGGCGGGATGTTTACATCTCACTCATCTCCGCCCCTCCGCTCCTATTGGCCGCCTGCCGTGTGACGTCGCAGTGACGCCGCATGACCCGCCCCCTTAATAAGGAGGCGGTTCGCCGGCCAGAGCGACGTCGCACGACAGGTGAGTGCATGTGAAGCTGCCGTAGCGATAATATTCGCTACGGCAGCTATCACAATGATATCGCAGCTGCGACAGGGGGCGGGGACTATCGCGCTCGGCATCGCAGCATCGGCTTGCGATGTCGCAACACGCAAAGTACCCTTAAGACAGGATGAACTATAGCTGCTGTTCAGGGCAAAGTCGATAATCAAGGTGGTGCAGAACAATGATCATTGCACACACTTCTACACTATAAGAATTTATCTATATAATTGGACCTACACTGTACATTACACATGCGGCTCAGTAACGGAATCAAATACAATTAATTTTCTGGATGATCAGATATCGAGCTAAAGGACTGTCACTATTTATCACTATTTATCTAATTGTTGTAGATATAGTTTGCACTCATACCAGTACAGAGGGGCGTCAGTGGTAGTGAAAATAATCCCAAATGGTATTTTCATAAATAACCATAGTCATTACAATTGTAAGTAAAAGATGAAGTGATGCATTGGTTTATTAGCAAAAATTGTTGCATATAATGCAAATAACCAAACCTTGACCCCTGAAATTAATCTTGACCCCGATCAGTGTGTGAAAAGCAACATGGTCCTTTTACACAGAAGCAGGGGACCAAAATGCTTTTAATTTATTATTCAAGGGTTGATCAGGAGTAACATCAATGACTCAAAGTCATATTGTTTGGGGTCCAAAACCTGATGCCCTCATTGATCAGTTGTCACTAGGCTGCAGGAAGTACATAGAATACGCAGCCAGAACACCACCATTCTGTACATAGTGGGGTGGCCATTCTGGGGTACTGCAGCTCAGCTACCATGTACCTCAATAGGAGAGCTGCAGTAACCTAGAAGATAGGAAAATGGGGTGTTCTGGCCACGTACTATGTGGAATTCTAGCAGCTGGGAAACCTGGTAACACTTGGTGTGGTAGGTGGGTTTCACCCCTACATTAATCTGATATTGATGACCTATTCTAAGGTTAGGTCATCAATATCTTCAATCTTCAGACAATCTGGGTCATCAAAGCCCAGACAATCTTTATTTCTAAAGTCATTTACAGTGAATCTTTGAATTTGTTGCGTGTGTGCAGTTGGGTTAAATATGGGCTATGATGTAAAAATGGCCACGTTTTAGTATCTTGTCCAGAACCCATATTTTATTCTAACTAATAAATCACATTTATACTACTAATTTTCAGCAGTGCTTATTGATTCACTGTAATGCGATTTACAATTCTGTACAGTCATTGTATTGTAAATTCATATGATGCCTTGCAATAAATGCTGAAAGCAATAATGCAGGACACCCCACTGCAATCAATAACCCCCCCAAAAAAACAGCAGAGAAAGCATATGCATAGCTAGCAATCACAATGAGCTATAGGTTCCTCCCAATAAAGAAGGCTATAAAGCAGAATGAAAACATCCTTCACGAGGACAGCCGAATGTATGAATGAGAAGTGCTGAGATTGAAGCAGCAAATCAATATTCCCCTTGGACCAGAGTAAGAGGATAAGATTTACGTAAGAGTTGACTCACCTTTCTATCTTCAGCTTCTCTGACAGTGCCTTGAAAAGTTTTCTTCTCATCAAAATCACAAGATGGCTTTAACCTGAGCTGACAAGAATTCAATGACTTCTCAGCCTTCAGCAGCTCCAGGGACCTTGATGGATACTGCTGTGACATCTTCTTGCCAAGATGTGGTATAGGTAGAGCCGTATGTATTGGCTTTGAGCCTACAGCTGGCTGTCTTAACTTGGAGGAAACGTCAAGCACAGACATACTTTCTACAAATATCTTAGCTCTACAGACTAAATAAAAGAAGGTTGGTAGAGCTTTCCTTTAGCATGGTCTGCAATCAGTACATCTCCGATGCTACAGTACGGCAAATCAAAGTCTCAGCCATGTGTTTTCCTACGAATTAGAAATCTACACGCCTTCTTAATATGTCTAGGACTTTCCTCATCTTGAACGGTTTTTAGCTTACTCTCACAGAATCCGCCAGCCAGTCACTTACAGAATCAGATTAAACACTCCTTTGGGGCGTGAGACGTTTGAAGGTAACATTCACAGATCTGTGTCTGGGATATCGTTTTATTCTCCACCTCTTTAGAGGCATTTCAAGTATGGGCTTTCCCAGAACGAAAGAGGGAAAAGAGGTTTCTTACTGCATCTGTCAGAGCAGCGCTGAGAGTTCAGCTCTTCCTGACTGCACCCGGGCAGCCTGCATTCTTTCTGACAAAAACACAATTCAGCTTCCACTTTAAATAAGAAGGCAGGACATTGCAAGTGGCCAAAACAAGCAGCTGTTCAACACGCTCGTCCGCCCGGAAACACACTCAGCAAAACTGTTTGTTAATTCATGTTGTTTCCTTCCATTTTCATAACAAATTTTAGTTTTCCTGCAAACAACCTCACCGTAAAAATAAGATTCATGAACACCACGAACCATTGTGTGATCAGTGATGATACCATCCACTGCTAAGCGTGAAAGCACTGTGGTCAATGCCAATCACAAAAAGTGACACTGAGAAATAATAACTGATGGTTACTACAAAAAGTATATGATCACATATGCCTAGTAACTATAAAGGAACAAAGAAATGGAGCTAAACAGAAATGCATGATGAAGATCTACTATAAGAGAGTGCAAATTGTAGGTCTACACAGGTTAACTCAATAGTCACCTACAATGGGGGCACAAATAGCCTTGATTGAATGGGCACACAGAGTTTAGACCCCTAAAGCAGGCTTTACACCTTACAATTTCGCATACGATATCGTATGCGATGTGACCCGCCCCCATCGTATGTGTGGCACGTTCAATTTGTTGACCGTGTCACACAAACGATTATTTCCCATTACACGTACTTACATACCATACGACCTCGATGTGGGCAGCGAACATCCACTTCCTGGAGTGGGAGGGACGTTCAACGGCACCGCGACGTCACGCCAATAGAAGCAGGGGGGCGGAGATGAGCGGGACGTAAACATCCCGCCCACCTCCATCCTTCCTCATAGCCAGTGGGAGCCGCGGGACGCAGGTAAGCTGAGTTCATCGTTCCCTGGGTGTCACACACAGCGATGTATGCTGCCTCGGGAACATTGAACAACCTGATGTTCAATTTTTAGTAATTGAACGACGTGCATGCGATCAACGTTTTAACGTTCAATTGCAATTGCACGGAGGTTTCACATGCTACAATGTAACTAACGATGCCAGATGTGCGTCACTTACAACATGACCCCGCCGACACATCGTTAGATAAATTGTAGCGTGTAAAGTCCGCTTAATATATAGTAGTTTACTATTATATCTTACTATTGCGTATTTAGTGACAACATATTCCTCAGTAGAGATGAGCGAACCTGAGGTTCGTTTTTTGAACCAAACACCAAATTTTAAAATCAAGGTTTGGGTTTGTGGATTGGATGCTGTACGTGTGAACAAAACGCACGCGAGCAATGCTGTGCTCAGGAATGCTTGGTGCTCAGCCCTGTGAAAGCTGCTAGAGGTGTTTGAATGGTGCACACTGGAGGTAACAACAATGTGATCGGATCTAGTGTGCAAAACAAAAAAAAGTTTGAAAAAGCCTGCCCACCTTCCCCTGGAAGTATTCTGCTTATGGTTGGCTGTATGTGGGTGGAGACTCAAACTTCTAATTAGTGACTTGATCCAGGGTTCGGGTCAAGGCTGAGCCTGTGGAGCTAGACTCGTTTGCTGCCGGTGAACGGAGCCTTGACCGAACCGCTCATCTCTATTCCTCAGCCCTTTACAGACACTCATCATTCAGTAAAAAATAAGGAATAACGTTTGGAACACCATTCTAAGTCTGAACTGGGTGCAAAAACCAAAAAAAACATCACTATGGGGAGATAAGGTATGCACACCAGTGACTATGTAAGAGGAATACATGAAATAGCAGAAACTGCTGTGTGAATACTGACTTGAAAAATCCAATAGCTATAATATGTAAGAGTGAAAATGTGAAAAATGGAATCTGCATTACTGCCATGAATATATGAATCAAGAGAAATTTAGCTACTGGATTGATCAATGCAATAGAGCCCCAACACTACGCCAAAGTATTTCTCTACGTTGGGGTCCCTAGCTTGTGTGTGTCCTCTCATGCAGTTAAAAAACTTACCGTGTATGGGAAGCTGAGACCCAGGCTATTTATGCGTATGATATGGATTGGCAATAGGTGTGGTTGGGGAGGGTTCACAAACGAAAAACTACTAACAATAAGGAATAACGTTTGGAACACCATTCTAAGTCTGAACTGGGTGCAAACACCTAAAAAACATCACTATGGGGAGATAAGGTATGCACACCAGTGACTATGTAAGGGGAATACATGAAATAGCAGAAACTGCTGTGTGAATACTGACTTGAAAAATCCAATAGCTATATGTAAGAGTGAAAATGTGAAAAATGGAATCTGCATTACTGCCATGAACATATGAATCAAGAGAAATTTAGCTACTGGATTGATCAATGCAATAGAGTCCCAACACTACGCCAAAGTATTTCTCTACGTTAGGGTCCCTAGCTTGTGTGTGTCCTCTCATGCAGTTAAAAAACTTACCGTGTATGGGAAGCTGAGACCCAGGCTATTTATGCATATAATGTGGACTGGTAATAGGTGTGGTAGGTCAAATTTCTCTTGATTCATATGTTCATGGCAGTAATGCAGATTCCATTTTTCACATTTTCACTCTTACATATAGCTATTGGATTTTTCAAGTCAGTATTCACACAGCAGTTTCTGCTATTTCATGTATTCCCCTTACATAGTCACTGGTGTGCATACCTTATCTCCCCATAGTGATGTTTTTTTAGGTTTTTGCACCCAGTTCAGACTTAGAATGGTGTTCCAAACGTTATTCCTTATTTGTTAGTAGTTTTTCGTTTGTGAACCCTCCCCAACCACACCTATTGCCAATCCATATCATACGCATAAATAGCCTGGGTCTCAGCTTCCCATACATGGTAAGTTTTTTAACTGCATGAGAGGACACACACAAGCTAGGGACCCCAACGTAGAGAAATACTTTGGCGTAGTGTTGGGGCTCTATTGCATTGATCAATCCAGTAGCTAAATTTCTCTTGATTCATATATTCATGGCAGTAATGCAGATTCCATTTTTCACATTTTCACTCTTACATATAGCTATTGGATTTTTCAAGTCAGTATTCACACAGCAGTTTCTGCTATTTCATGTATTCCCCTTACATAGTCACTGGTGTGCATACCTTATCTCCCCATAGTGATGTTTTTTTAGGTTTTTGCACCCAGATCAGACTTAGAATGGTGTTCCAAACGTTATTCCTTATTGGTTAGTATTTTTTCGTTTGTGAACCCTCCCCAACCACACCTATTGCCAATCCATATCATACGCATAAATAGCCTGGGTCTCAGCTTCCCATACACGGTAAGTTTTTTAACTGCATGAGAGGACACACACAAGCTAGGGACCCCAACGTAGAGAAATACTTTGGCGTAGTGTTGGGGCTCTATTGCATTGATCAATCCAGTAGCTAAATTTCTCTTGATTCATATATTCATGGCAGTAATGCAGATTCCATTTTTCACATTTTCACTCTTACATATAGCTATTGGATTTTTCAAGTCAGTATTCACACAGCAGTTTCTGCTATTTCATGTATTCCCCTTACATAGTCACTGGTGTGCATACCTTATCTCCCCATACTCATCATTCAGTGTCCCCAGTGTGGCACATAATATAAACCTCCTTTCTGGCAGTAGAATATGGACTTGTTTATATAGGCACTCTATGATTAGATATGCGAGAACTTGAACTGTAAAGTTTGGGGTTCGTACTGAACATGGAGTTTAAAAAAAATTAATATCCGAGTTCGGGGTTCAAGTGCTCTTTTGTATGCTAACCACTTGATTGAGCATTGCTGTGCTCCGGTACATTCGATGCTCGGCCAAGTGTGAGCCGCTTGCAGTCTCTGAATGGCTTACACTGGGGGTAAAAAAATGCTTTTGGATGTAGTGGGTAAAAAAATAAAATCCGCCCTCCCTTCATTAGCTTTATTTATGGCTGGCTGTATGTATGTGGGAGGAGAGCCCAATCAGTGACTTCCAATGGGGTTTAGGCTCCAGGATTAAGTTCAGATCAAGTCCTTGTTCCGAACTGAAGGTTATCTAAAGTCGGGCTAAATCTGGTGAATCCGAACTTCAACGGATCCGCTCATCTCTATTTATGATTCATATAAGAGGAGACATTTATAGATGGCATTGCAAAGGTGAACATATTCTAAGGACAGTTCTGAACACATATCTTGGGTAATAGTTAAAAGGTTTGTTTGTCCACTCCTGCAAAAAACCTAACAATCCATTCTGGTCCCCAATTCTAATCAATTCCGTTTAATTGCAGCCAATGAGCAGCCGCCTATTGGTTGCAGCTCATTAAAATTCCATCTGAGTGGATTTCTACTTTGCCGATATAGATAAGGCTGCAGGTGACAAACAGCCAGAGCGTCATACAACAAGTTATCTCACTCTCTGGGAACAGCAGCACGGAAATCGCTGGAACTCAGAGTTATCAGTATGCTTGTTCCTATTTAAATTGAGGTCCAGAATCAATTAAGCTTAGGATGTCAACTAGTGGACAACATCTTTATTTGGTTCTGGGTCTCCAATACCCCTTTTCTCTCTGCATGAAAGATCATGTTAAAGGGTTTATTCATACAAAATTGTAATATACAGTACACACAAACATCTGAATAAGCATTAGAACTTATTAACTAAATGATCCAGTATTGCACTTCAGTACTTCAATTAGTCAGGCAAGGATTTGTTTCATAAAAAAACTTTGCTGAATGCCATGCTCTCTTAATTGTACTCATTAGTGGGTCTTCTAGTGACCACACACTACCATTACCAACATAGGACATAATGGTATGTGTTTACTCCTAATCTTTGATGCTGGCTCAGGAGCTGAGCCCACATCTTCGCTGGCAGGTGATGGCAAGGTTTCTAAGCAGGAAGGAAAACCACCCAGTTGGAATTTGGTTAATGATTCATTTTTTTTATATATATATATAAATATATATATATATACATATATATATATACAGAGAGAGAGATAATAAATATATATATATATATATATATATATATATATATATATATATATAATTAAGTGATTTTCTCAATAGGACCAGTTAGCTCGTAGGAGTGGAAGTGTAGACACCTAGAAATTATGCTGACACATCTGCACAAACAAACACACAAACACTGTACTACTATCACAGGTCTGCTGCAATACGCCCAAATAAACAGAGACGTCCATTCCCGTTCAGTAAGTGATCAGCCTCTGGAGGTCCCAGGGCAGGGAATGTTGCTGCTTGGACTTTCTTTTTGTATATAACCTAAATCCACTGAATTACAGTCTTAATAACCTCTGGGTTTCAGCCAAGTCCATTTCAGCTTTACTCCTTACATACAGTTAAAACCCCTATAGTCAAAGAAAAGAAGAAAATAGTTAATAATCAGTTTAACTGAGTAATTGGATTCCTTAATCATCCTGACACAGGAGATCTGGATTCCTTTACATATGCATTTATTATAAATTACTTGTCTTGGGGGCAGTAGAATGAGATTTTTTTTTTCTTTTGTTAGTAAAACGCTTTTTATCTTCAGTTTCAAATGTTCGTATTATGCAGTCAATTAGGACTAGGGGAGGAGATAAGTATTAATTAATGGTCTAGATTACTGCTAGCTGCCACACAAGACTCAAGAAACACTCTCACTAGTAATAAAATAGGATACGTTGGATCCAAGAAAGTAGTAACTGTATATATACTGTAAAATTCAGATTAAGTCAAAGGGGGGATTACGAAACCAGTGGCTCCAGTTTTCTAATTGTTCCAAGCAAGTGAAGAAGACAAAGCACATGTGCCATTGACCTGGCTTGCTGACATTCTATAATGTCTCGATTATATAAAATAGCCAGGACACAAGTAATAAAGAGAAATATATGACTGATCTCCTACATGATAAAGCAACATTAAAAAACATACAAACATGGACAAACAAAACAAGGGCTGGGTAACCCTAAAAGTGTAGCAGACCCAAGGATGAATACTGTATATTATATCTAATATATAAAGCTGAATGTGTGTGTGTGTGCGTGTGTGTGTGCGTGTGTATGTGTATGTATGTCCGGGTTTGGCATCTGCACCGTCGCAGCTACAGCCACAAAATTTTGCACACTCACACTTCTGGACCCCGAGAGCGTCATAGGCTATGTTTTGAGGGGAAATTTTAACCCCGCGCTTTACAGTTATTCACCAAAAACCTGCCTCCATTAAAGCGAATGGAGCTGGGAGCCACAGTGCAGCCAGAACTTCAGAAGAATGCGCAGCCACGCCCTTATATGGAATGTTGGCGTGTCACAATGCAACCAGGAAAAGAGACAGACACAGACAGGGAAAGAGGCAGACACAGACAGGGTAAGAAACAGACATAGACAGGGTAAGAGACAGACACAAAGAGACAGACACAGACAAAGAGACAGACTGACAGGGAAACAGAAAGGGAAAGATAGAGACAGGGAAAGAGACCGACACAGACAGGTAAAGAGACAGACACAGACAAAGAGACAGAGACAGACACAGGGAAACAAACAGACAGGGAAAGAGAGGGAAAGAGACAGACAGGGTAAGAGACAGACAAAGACAGGTAAAGAGACAGACAAAGAGACAGACACAGGGAAAGAGACAGAGGGAAAGAGGGAAAGAGACAGACAGGGAAAGAGAGGGAAAGAGAGGGAAAGAGACAGACAGGGAAAGAGACAGACAGGGAAAGTGACAGAGATAGATAGACAGGGAAAGAGATTGACGCAGACGGAGAAAGAGACAGAGACAGTCAGAGACAGACAGGGAAAGAGACAGACAGAAAAAGAGATAGAGAAACAGAGAGATATATACAGAGGGGGAGACAGACATTATAATTAAATTTATATCTATTTGTTTTGTGTTTTTTGTGTGTAGAATACATTTTTGTTAATACATTCTATTTTGTTAACAGCAGTTATTAACCCAGGCGAAGCCAGGTAGTACAGCTAGTATACAGATATAATACGTAATTAAGTTACAAATTTGGAGAACACATGGCATGAAGGATTATAGTGGATATGTGTCCAATAAATAAACACTGGAAACTAGTTTACGGAATGCTCCTGACAAAGCCCTTTGGAGAAACAAGTGTCAGGTGGGCATTTTTAAGGTGATTCCCATCTTTCTACTACTTGCATTTACTTTCTCCTTACTTTGCTTGCATTTCAGACGTCAACGATTTTCTTATACACAAATATTTGCCCAATTTTTCATCAATGTTATTTTTTTGCATAAAGGCAGTGTTAAACGCTACGATTTATCTGACGATATGTCGTTGGGGTCACGGATTCCGTGACGCACTTCCATCATCGTTAGCGACGTCGTTGCGTGTGACACCTACGTGCGAGTCCGAACAATCGCAAATAGGTTGAAAATCGTTGATCGTTGACACATCGTTCACTTTCAAAATATTGTTCATCGTTTGGAATGCAGCAGACATATTGGTATGTTTGACACCCTGCAAACGACGAACAACATCTACACAACCGCTTTGGGCAAACAATATATCACTGAACGATTTTGCGTCGCTTGTGAGATCGTTACGTGTGACCGCTAATAAGTGACCTATGTGCGATCTCGGCAAATTGTAACTACGATCTAGGAGTGTCACATCGCTAATGAGATCGTCAGATAAATCGTAGCGTGTAACGGGGCCTTAAGAGGTAGCCACAGATCGCATCTGCGTGCAGTCTGATTTTTACGAACCCATTTACTCGCATGGTAGGTATGACTGTGAGTTGGATTGAATTCACCCATGCCTCGGTGTTTTGGCAAAGAGGACTCAGGACAAAACTACATGGACATGTGAATAGCGCCATAAACTATATTGGCTAGGAATTCTATCCGTGAAAAACAGCAGTTTGTGATAAGCTGATGTCTGAATGAGGCCTTTGTATGAGTGAAATAATTATGGTATGGGTGTGATGGGAAGATGGGGGGCTGGAAATTATTTGCAGGCCTGATTTATAAAACTTCTATACACTGTATATATTGGACAACTCCAGATGCAAACATAACCAGTTTCTTATTATGAAGTATTCTCTAAGGGAAAATAGAACATCTGCTTTACAAAACTCATTTCATATCAGTATGCTGTAAAAAAAAGGACAATATTAATCTAGCACAGAAATGATTTTGATAATGTAACTATTAGGACCCATGGACATTGGCTCACGTTTGGGATGAGTGTCCCTAGGAATGCTCACTCCTGATTAATGAATTGTCTAAACATGTCGTCAATCAACCCACAAACGAGCAAAACACAAGTTCATATAGTTGATAGATTTTTGGCAAACTTACAAATCATTGTTCTCTGCAGCATGTCCAGTGTGACCTGGACGTGCTGACGAGATCTTGACGTGATCGCTAATAAGGATCGTTCTGTGTACACGGGATCTATGTAAACAGACCATTAATAATGTAGAGAATCGTCAGACTCATTTGGCCTGGCGTTACGGAATTATCTAATCTATATTAGTATGTTTAATAGCTTAAATGCAGTTTTTAGAGTAAGGCACTATACCTTTAAGAATCCAAAAGTAAAATGTTCATGTAAAATACATCTCAATTTTCCGATTGCTACCGATCTGCTCCATCAGACTGTGCCGGCTTATTCATGGAGCCTATATGAGAAGTAATGATTTTTTTCATCACCAGAACCTGTGGGCAGCACTTGCTGAGTGTTAAAAGGACAGCCTACATGGAGGGAAACATGTTAACAGGTTTCATAAACTCTCTGGCAAGGGCTCAGTGGCAAATGAATGCTTTCATCTTACAATGGAAACCATTGCTTCTGAGACCTCTGGCAGAAACCTGTATTTGGGTCAGTTAAGAGGATTTTTAATGTCTCGGCTAAACTGGCATTTTCTACTGCACTGAAAAAAAGCAAACTATTCCATACGGTTTCCATTGGCTCAAGGAAAGAGTAACATCTGGTGTTATCATGAAGAGCAGGTTTTTGGCCTAGGCTGGCAACATAAGGAGCACAAGGAAGAAAATCTGACATACAAAACACTTTGATGTCAATGTGTGCATACACGCAAATAACATGATGATATACAGTCAATGCCTTAAAAATGGTGGGAAGAAATAAAACACAAATGCGTCCTAAATACAGAAGTCAAAATAGTAAGAAGGCACTTAAAATATGTATCTTATATGTATATCTATTAAAAATATTGCTCATATGCCAAACATTACCAGATGTGATATTTCACAAGCGCCTTTTAAAAATTTATAGAATAGTAATATAATGATGAAAATATACGTATCTAGAGGGATAGACTCTGGAAGTCATAAAATAAAAATGCCACTCTAAACTGTCTGCACCATACAGTAGCTCCAGGTAATTCTTCACCCAGGGGTGTAACTACATGGGGGTGCAGTGATAGCAGTCTTACCTGGTTGTGTAGCATAGCTGAGCCAAAAAAGCCCTTCTCCAATATGAGAATAACCACTGCTATTAAAGCCCTGTGAGAGTTGGGAGCCTGTTCATCAGAGATCTGTACATTGGAGCTTATGAGCTTCAAATTAAAAAGCTGTTCCCACCCTTGCCAATGTACTATGAAACTTGTCAAGTATTACAATTCTCAGAAAGTTGGGGATAGTACATGGTGTATAAATTACTCAATGAAGAATCTCATTTGCAAATTTACAAGCTGCTGTCACAATGTAATTGTAGGATAATGAGGGACAGGGGATTCTATGCTGTCCTTCATGCTACGGTACCCTAGGCTATCCCTAACCTCAGGTTTACTCCTGATGGTGAAAGTGCATGAGTCCCATGCCTGGCTATGCTCTTGACCATATTTCATCAGATTCCCTCTCCCACCAGGGAAGGAAGGGGCAGAAGTGACAAGGAAACACAGATAAAGACAGACAAGAGAAAACCAATATTCTGACACACTGCAGACACACAGACAATGAGAGACTCAGGAGAAAATCAAGAACAGGAATGTAGCAACAAAAGGCAACAAGGATTACCTACACAACCACATTCAGCAAGAAGTATAACAACCACCAGATAGTCTGGATCACAACACATCACTAGACCAGCTAAGATAAACGATAGCTGGCACAGAAGGAAGGATAAGAGGGGAGCAGATATAATTGGCTCCCCCCAACATGTGATCAAAGGAGACTAACAAGCAGACTAGCAGAGATTAACTCTTGTTAGCCTACCTATGAACTACCACTCTGCAGGTCGACACCCAAATCTGCCTATGTTGATCAGAGACACCAGAGAAGATATCATGCCAGAATCTGATTCAGTAATCTGAACAGATCCCAACATCGCCATGACAGTTGGGATAGTTTGTAAAACTTTCCGTGTAACAGCTACTCTCCACTTACCATTTGGAACACCTTATGAAAGAGCTTGAGCTAGATAAATTACTAACTGCAACCAGATCCCAATATTTACAGAGGTGAAAAGAAGAAAGCTAAGATGAATATAAAGATATGCATGTTTTTACATGCTATGGAAAGCAAAATATTTCACCCTATTATATTTCATACATTCAAAATATTATACATCTTTGTTACATATTAATGGATATTATGATCAAACATTGGTTCTGCTCCAAGCAAGCCAATAGCTGCAAAGAGATTGTATGTTCTCTTTATACTTGGATGACTTTTCTGAGTTTTGGTATCCCCCAAGTCAGTAAATAAACTAATAGATTTTCTATAAAATTATCTATAGTAAAAAAAATTTTTTGTGTGAACAGGAAAAACAAATTATGAGTCTTATGCCATAAACTAAAGCTGGGCATATATATTAGTTAGTGGTCAGTCAAGGTATCACTCAAGAGTTCTCATAAACGGAAAATGCTCGCCTCGGCCAAGTGCTTCTTCTCTATGAGAGAACAGCTGCCAGATGTGTGTCAGCGGCTTATCTCCCGAGAAAAACAAAAGGATCACCAGGGTGGATCTTTCACTGCATAACCTGTCAGGGAAGAGTTGAGGGATGAAGAAACAGGTTCAGTCACATTTTATCAAATATGTGTGTGTGCCTTAAGGATTATAGTTTATATATGTTAGGTCTGGCAGTTTGCATGATGGTAGGCATCATGGCAGATCTCCAGGGGTCAGTCCTTCACAATACTGGGCATACTCCTTAATCTGGTAACCTATCGCCCCTCACTAGCCATGGGGGGTGGGATGTCTCCTTTGGAGAGCGGAGCTAGTGCAGATGTTCACTCTGGCCATGTTTTGCACTCAAAGAGACTCATTTCAGGTTGTGGCATTGCTCCCAGCGATTATGTGGTGCAGGGGTCCCGGGACGCTGGGTCCCCTAGCATCAGCTGTTTCCAGGGGATATGGGATGCCATGTCTCCTGGTTCAGCAAGGTGGTGGGAGGTTCCTCCCAATCAATCTTCCTCACCTTCTCTCTTGCCTCTTTAGGTTGAAGATGGAGACTCCGAGTTACCTCAGCAGCATCAGCTGACCCAGGAGAGGGATATTTAAACCCACCACATCCTCTGGTCGGTGCTGATTATTATCAGTTTTGCCTGGGTAGGAAAGTTAGTAGTTTGTGTTGCTGCTGGTTTGCCCTCTGCTCTGTTTTTTTTTGGTTTTGGTTTTGTCCCTAGACTTCCCTTGAATCTGTGTAGTGGTTACTACTTTTCTTACTGGTTTTGGTGCATTTGATCTGACTGTGGCCTGTCTGCCCAGCCACTAGCCACACCGCTATTGTCACCGGGGAAGGGCTTTGCCAAAGTGTCCCCCTTCCAGGACTTGAACGCGGATGAAAATTACCCCGGCCCTTACAGTGACATGATGGCTAGCGCAAAGTGTGTTTGACATACTGCATTGGCTGGCCTGCAGTATGATCATCTCATTACTACCCGGGCATTACAATATAAAGCTCAAAGCCCTAGAATTTCAATGTCATGTAATAAGTATTGTGATTAGAAATGGGATAATTGATTTGCAGGACTCTGCTCCATCGGCCAGGTCAAAATGTGACTGCTGGATATAAGGCCTGCAAATCTCCTTACCTCCCAACATTCCCAGCTCTTGTTTTACTGGTGTACCACGTTTTTTCCAAAAATAAGACATGGTCTTATACTTTTTTTTTGCCCCCCAAAAAGAATAGGGCTTATTTTTGGAGTAGGCTTTCTTCTTGGAGAAACATGGTTGGGGGTAAGTTTAACCCCCAAAAATCAGACCCCTCCCCTTCCCAGGAACCTCATACTTACCAGACCGTGGACGTCTGCGTGATCCCAGGTCTTCCCTGTGATCTCTGGCGGGCCCTCTCAGCAGGTATGCTGCACGCCATCCTCCCCTGCTTCTGGCCAACAGACTCACATATATCAGATTACACACACACAATCACCGATCAGATTGCACACACTCACTAGTCACTCACCACATTCGGCGGTACAGAATGCCTCTGGCTGCAGGGAAAGATGGGAGGAAGTTACGTATCACAAGGAGCTAAGTATTCCATCTGCAGCTGCAGGTCCTTGCGTTCCACCTCACTGTGTATAAGGATCCTTCCAGCCAAAAGAAATCGGTATCGCTGGATGTGGTGAGTGTGTGAGTGCGATCTGATGGCTGACTGTGTGATGTGATGTTTGCGGTTGTGAGATCTGATGTGTGTGGGTGCGATCTGATGGGTGATTGTGTGTGTGATCTGATATGTGTGGGTGTGAGATCTGATGTGTATGGGGTTGCGATCCGCTGTAGGACCTCTAGCTCGGCGTCTGGGGAGAATGATTGCGGGGTGTCCGCTATCTATAATGAAGTGTCCTGCGGTATCTTTAACTTTTTTATCTGCATGGACACTTCATTATTGAACCACAACTAGGGCTTATCTAAGGCGGGCTTTGCACACTACGACATCGCAGGTGCGATGTCGGTGGGGTCAAATCGAAAGTGACGCACATCCGGCGTCACTTGCGATGTCGTAGTGTGTAAATCCTAGATGATACGATGAACGAGCGCAAAATCGTCGTCATCGTATGATCGCTGCAGCCTCCGACATTTCCATAATGCCGGGGGAGCGACAGGTACGATGTAGTTCCTCGTTCCTGCGGCCGCACACATCGCTGTGTGTGAAGCCGCAGGAGCGAGGAACTTCACCTTACCTGCCTCCCGGCTGCAATGAGAAGGACGGAGGTGGGCGGGATGTTTACATCCTGCTCATCTCCGCCCCTCCACTTCAATTGGCCGCCTGCCGTGTGACGTCACTGTGATGCCGCACGACCCGCCCCCTAAGGAAGGAGGCGGGTCGCCGGCCAGAGGGACGTCGCACGGCAGGTATGTGCGTGTAAAGCTGCCGTAGCGATAATAATCGCTACGGCAGCTTTCACTATATATCGAACGTGCGACGGGGGCGGGACTATCGCTGCAGCATCGGTAACACATTGTTACCGATGTTGCAACGTGCAAAGCCCGCCTTAGGGTTAGGGCTTATATTTAAGCCTTGCTACGAAAATGCTGAAAATCCCTGCTAGGGGTTATTTTTTGGGTAGGTCTTATTTTTGTAAAAACACAGTAACATCATTATTACTCATGACGTTGCACCAGCATGGCTAATCAAAAGAAGAGTGGTAACAGATTAATGACGTGGTCGATTGATCGGAGTCCAGCGAATCACCTTTCTGATCTCTAATTGTCTAACCCTTTTTATTAAAAGGCATTGTCTGAATCAGGAAATCATTACCCTCCTTAGGTTGTCCCATGAACAAAGTACATTATAATTTAAGAGATAGGAATTATAGAAAATTCCACAATTGAATGTGTTACAAAAAATGTTCCTGTGCTGAGATAATCTGATATATGTGTGGTCTAATCATAAAACAGCTCCTGGGCAGGGGAGGAAGCAAAAGAGTATAAAAATATTACAGCTTGAGATCACAGCTTATTCTTTCTGTGAGGTAAAACATTTCCCTATTTGTTTAAAAACGTGTAGATTATCTCAGCCCAGGAACATTTTTTTAACACATCTAATTTTGGAACTTATTATTATTCAATACCAAACTCTATTACAAAGAACGGAAAACCATTAACTATGGTGTTCTCAGTCTGTCAATATATTACAGTACAGGTTCAACAATTTATCTGAATGTGATACAACATTTCTTTATTATGGCTGCTGTGGAAGGGGCTGTCAGATGCTGGAGGCCATATAAAATAATATATATGTTGAGTTAACTAATTAAACCTTGGTATAATGTCTGAAGAGCCATCTCTGTCGTTATGAGTGTCTTTGTAAAACTAATCTTGGGCTATTTGCTGTTACATTTTTTTTTAGCTTATTTAGTGCTTAACATAGCTCCAACAGTAGAAGGGAATGACACATGCAGACATTAGCACTGTGCTTCAGTTATGGGCTATAGCCAGTGGCTGCCAGCCATTATGTATTAGGTATGCTATGTACTCCCTGTGTATACTGCCATGCACTTACTGATAATCGCTTTCATATGAATACCCCTAAACTGGCACTGTCTCTTCAGTGGCCTCCGTAGTCTTGGCAGCTATAAGCTAATTACAACAATGACAATGTGTGCGTGTGAGCCATATAAAATGACTGTCTCAAGTTCAACCTGCCAGGAACCCATACAGCTACGTAATAAAACACTCCATGGTAATGTGGAGCAGCGCGACGCATGCACTGTAGGTGTTAAGACTCGGTCAAGGTGGCAGTTCATTCTGTCCAGCTCACTATTCATATAAGAGTAGTAGGCGCTGCTTTATTCCATCAGCATAGTGCATGGTACGTACAGTATATGATGTGCAATTTAATGTAAAAAATACAGAACAAATATTCTCCTTTTATAATCTGCAGCTTTGCCTGGTCAATGGATGTTGGATGAGTCCATGGAAATATATCTGCTCTCATCCATATGGAGGCATATATTATGTGCCAAGAATCAAAGTATGGACGCTTTTCCAGAAGGTACTGATGGGAAAGGTTTCCCTGTTTCATCCTTCTAGGTTCTAATCACATTTGGCACTATACTGTATGCCTTGGTTATGTATTAGAGTTATATGAAATGAGATTGAATGCGTACTAAGCAACTCCATGCACTATTGTACTGCACGGTATTGCAGAATTATGCTTTAGGGAACAGTAAAACATGCAATGCACCATGGTGGATTTGAAAAGAAATACATTTAAATGTATATATATATATATATATATATATATATATATATATATATATATATTAGCTGTACTACCCGGCTTCGCCCGGGTTAATAACTGTTGTTAACAAAATAGAATGTATTAACAAAAATGTATTCTGCACACAAAAACCACAAAACAGATATAAATGTAATTATAATGTCTGTCTCCCCCTCTGTATATATCTCTCTGTCTCTCTATCTCTTTGTCTGTCTGTCTCTTTCCCTGTCTGTCTCTGACTGTTTCAATCTCTTTCCCTGTCTGTCTATCTCTTTCACTGTCTGTCTATCTATCTCTGTCACTTTCCCTGTCTGTCTCTTTCCCTCTCTTTCCCTGTCTGTCTCTTTCCCTCTGTCTCTTTCCCTGTGTCTGTCTCTTTGTCTGTCTCTTTACCTGTCTTTGTCTGTCTCTTACCCTGTCTGTCTCTTTCCCTCTCTTTCCCTGTCTGTCTGTTTCCCTATGTCTCTTTCCCTGTGTCTGTCTCTTTGTCTGTCTCTTTACCTGTCTTTGTCTGTCTCTTACCCTGTCTGTCTCTTTCCCTCTCTTTCCCTGTCTGTCTGTTTCCCTATGTCTGTCTCTGTCTCTTTGTCTGTGTCTGTCTCTTTACCTGTCTGTGTCTGTCTCTTAACCTGTCTCTCACTTTCCCTCTGTTTCCCTGTCTGTCTCTTTCCCTTTCAGTCTGTATCTTTGTCTGTGTCTGTCTCTTTGTGTCTGTCTCTTACTTTGTCTATGTCTGTTTCTTACCCTGTCTGTGTCTGCCTCTTTCCCTGTCTGTGTCTGTCTCTTTCCTTAGCTGCATTGTGACACGCCAACATTCCATTTAAGGGCGTGGCTGTGCATTCTTCTGAAGTTCTGGCTGCACTGTGGCTCCCAGCTCCATTCGCTTTAATGGAGGCAGGTTTTTTTGGCGAATAACTGTAAAGCGCGGGTTGAAAATTTCCCCTCAAAACATAGCCTATGACGCTCTCGGGGTCCAGAAGTGTGAGTGTGCAAAATTTTGTGGCTGTAGCTGTGACGGTTCAGAAGCCAATTCCGGACATACACACACATACATACACACATATTCAGCTTTTTATATATATATATATATATATATATATATATATATATATATATATATATATATATATATACAGTGCCTACAAGTAGCATTCAACCCCCTGCAGATTTAGCAGGTTTGATAAGATGCAAATAAGTTAGAGCCTGCAAACTTCAAACAAGAGCAGGATTTATTAACAGATGCATAAATCTTACAAACCAACAAGTTATGTTGCTCAGTTAAATTTTAATAAATTTTCAACATAAAAGTGTGGGTGAATTATTATTCAACCCCTAGGTTTAATATTTTGTGGAGTAACCCTTGTTTGCAATTACAACTAATAATCGTCTTTTATAAGACCTGATCAGGCCGGCACAGGTCTCTGGAGTTATCTTGGCCCACTCCTCCATGCAGATCTTCTCCAAGTTATCTAGGTTCTTTGGGTGTCTCATGTGGACTTTAATCTTGAGCTCCTTCCACAAGTTTTCAATTGGGTTAAGGTCAGGAGACTGACTAGGCCACTGCAACACCTTGATTTTTTCCCTCTTGAACCAGGCCTTGGTTTTCTTGCCTGTGTGCTTTGGGTCGTTGTCTTGTTGGAAGATGAAATGACGACCCATCTTAAGATCCTTGATGGAGGAGCGGAGGTTCTTGGCCAAAATCTCCAGAGAGGCCGTGCTATCCATCTTCCCATGGATGCGGACCAGATGGCCAGGCCCCTTGGCTGAGAAACAGCCCCACAGCATGATTCTGCCACCACCATGCTTGACTGTAGGGATGGTATTCTTGGGGTCGTATGCAGTGCCATCCAGTCTCCAAACGTCACGTGTGTGGTTGGCACCAAAGATCTCGATCTTGGTCTCATCAGACCAGAGAACCTTGAACCAGTCTGTCTCAGAGTCCTCCAAGTGATCATGAGCAAACTGTAAACGAACTGTGACATGACGCTTTGAAAGTAAAGGTACCTTACATGCTCGTCTGGAACGGAGACCATTGCGGTGGAGTACGTTACTTATGGTATTCACTGAAACCAATGTCCCCACTGCCATGAGATCTTCCCGGAGCTCCTTCCTTGTTGTCCTTGGGTTAGCCTTGACTCTTCGGACAAGCCTGGCCTCGGCACAGGTGGAAACTTTCAAAGGCTGTCCAGGCCGTGGAAGGCTAACAGTAGTTCCATAAGCCTTCCACTTCCGGATGATGCTCCCAACAGTGGAGACAGGTAGGCCCAACTCCTTGGAAAGGGTTTTGTACCCCTTGCCAGCCTTGTGACCCTCCACGATCTTGTCTCTGATGGCCTTGGAATGCTCCTTTGTCTTTCCCATGTTGACCAAGTATGAGTGCTGTTCACAAGTTTGGGGAGGGTCTTAATTAGTCAGAAAAGGCAGGAAAAAGAGATAATTAATCCAAACATGTGAAGCTCATTGTTCTTTGTGCCTGAAATACTTCTTAATACTTTAGGGGAACCAAACGGAATTCTGGTGGTTTGAGGGGTTGAATAATAAATGACCCTCTGAATAAACTTTTCACAATTTAAAAAAAAAAAGAAATAGCATTCTTTTTTGCTGCAGTACATTTCACACTTCCAGGCTGATCTACAGTCCAAATGTCACAATGCCAAGTTAATTCTGAATGTGTAAACCTGCTAAATCTGCAGGGGGTTGAATACTACTTGTAGGCACTGTATATATATATATATATATGTGCAAAAATCAAGAGACCACTTCCAAATTTTCAGTTTTTAAGATTTTTCTCTTTATAGGTATATTTTTGAGTAAAATGTAAATTATTCTCTTATTCGTTATACTACTGACAACATGTTTCCGAATTTCCAAACAAGACATTTTGTATTTATGTTCTGAAAATGAGAAATGGTCAAGATAACAAAAAATACTTTGTTTTCAGACCTCAAATAATGCAAAGAAAACAAGTTCATAATCATCTACAAACAACAATACTAATAATGTTTTACCTCAGGAAGACTTCAGAAATCAATATTTTGTGGAATAACCATGATTTTTAATCACAGCTGTCATGCGTCTTGGCATGCCTTCCACCAGTCTTTCACACTGCTTTTGGGTGACCTTATGCCACTCCTGGTGCAAAAATGTAAGCAGTTTTTCTTTGTGTGATGGCTTGTGAGTATCCATCTTCCTCTTGATTACATTCCAGAGGTTTTCAATGGGGTTCAGGTCTGGAGATTGGGCTGGCGATGACAGGGCTTTGATGTGGTGGTCTTTCATCCACACATTGATTGACCTAGCTGTGTGGCATGGTGCATTGTCCTGCTGGAAAAAACAGTCCTCAGAGTTGGGGAACATTGCCTGAGCAGAAGGAAGCAACTGTTTTTCCAGGATAACCTTGTATGCGGCTTGATTCATACATCCTTTGCAAAGATTAATTTGCTCAATTCCAGCCTTGCTGAAGCATCCCCAGATCATCACTGATCCTCCACCAAATTTCACAATGGGTGCAAGACACTGAGGCTTGTATGCCTCTCCAGGTCTCCATCTAGCCATTAGACGACCAGGTGTTGGGCAAAGCTGAAAATTAGACTCATCAGAGAAAAATTACCTTACTAAAATCCTCCTGAGGATGGTCTTATAACCTTTACGTTTAACATGCTTGTCTATAATTTTCTTTCTAATCTCCTGAAACAACTTTCATTCGCTTCCTGTGGTCCATATTGAGTGTGGTACACACCACCATGTCACCAAACAGTAGCCCTGTATACAGGTCCACTGACTGATTACAAGATTGTAGACACCTGTAATGCTAATTAGTGGACACACCTTGATTTAATATGTCCCTTTTGTCACATTATTTTCAGAGGTACCATCGTTTCTGTCCAGGCCTGTTTCATGAGTTTTATTTTTTTTTAAATTCTGTGGAAGTATGGTTGAAAAGAAATGTCTGACTTTCATTTGTTCATTTTCATAGATTTTTTTATTTATTATTACTTTTGTCAGATTGAAGTTATTTCTGTGACCATTGTGGGTTTTTCTTTCATTAAACGAGGGGTACAAACAATTTTTGACCACAAGTGTAAGTGGAATTGCAGTAATCGTACTGACCTGGAAAATCATGTTGCAAGCTCATTTTATCTGCACAATGCATGTAAAACAAAACTTGAACAACTGGTGAAATTGCAGTTTTTCACAATTTCACCCCACTTGGAATTATTATTCTATATTCCAGTACATAATATGGTAGACTGAATGGAGATATTCAAACTGTAACTCAACCCTCAAGAATCAAGCTCTTTCTTGTTTGTGTGTCTTTCCGTCTTAAGTCTGGATTTGAGCAAGTGAAATGCATGCTCAATTGGGTTAAGATCTGGTGATTGACTTGGCCATTGCAGAAGGTTCTACTTTGCACTCATGAACTCCTGTGTAGCTTTGGCTGTATGCTTGGGGTCATTGTCCATCTGTACTATGAAGCACCGTCCGATCAACTTTGCGGCATTTGGCTGAATCTGGGCTGAAAGTATATCCCGGTACACTTCAGAATTCATCCGGCTACTCTTGTCTGCTGTTATGTCATCAATAAACACAAGTGACCCAGTGCCATTGAAAGCCATGCATGCCCATGCCATCACGTTGCCTCCACCATGTTTTACAGAGGATGTGGTGTGCCTTGGATCATGTGCCGTTCCCTTTCTTCTCCAAACTTTTTTCTTCCCATCATTCTGGTACAGGTTGATCTTTGTCTCATCTGTCCATAGAATACTTTTCCAGAACTGAGCTGGCTTCATGAGGTGTTTTTCAGCAAATTTAACTCTGGCCTGTCTATTTTTGGAATTGATGAATAGTTTGCATCTAGATGTGAACCCTTTGTATTTACTTTCATGGAGTCTTCTCTTTACTGTTGACTTAGAGACAGATACACCTACTTCACTGAGAGTGTTCTGGACTTCAGTTGATGTTGTGAACGGGTTCTTCTTCACCAAAGAAAGTATGCGGCGATCATCCACCACTGTTGTCATCCGTGGACGCCCAGGCCTTTTTGAGTTCCCAAGCTCACCAGTCAATTCCTTTTTTCTCAGAATGTACCCGACTGTTGATTTTGCTACTCCAAGCATGTCTGCTATCTCTCTGATGGATTTTTTCTTTTTTTTCAGCCTCAGGATGTTCTGCTTCACCTCAATTGAGAGTTCCTTAGACCGCATGTTGTCTGGTCACAGCAACAGCTTCCAAATGCGAAACCACACACCTGTAATCAACCCCAGACCTTTTAACTACTTCATTGATTACAGGTTAACGAGGGAGACGCCTTCAGAGTTAATTGCAGCCCTTAGAGTCCCTTGTCCAATTACTTTTGGTCCCTTGAAAAAGAGGAGGCTATGCATTACAGAGCTATGATTCCTAAACCCTTTCTCCGATTTGGATGTGAAAACTCTCATATTGCAGCTGGGAGTGTGCACTTTCAGCCCATATTATATATATATAATTGTATTTCTGAACATGTTTTTGTAAACAGCTAAAATAACAAAACTTGTGTCACTGTCCAAATATTTCTGGACCTAACTGTATATAACAACCTATACGACACAGTGTTCAGATGCTTTACACTACTTTTTTGTGCTTCTTCTACAGGCACCGTACCACATAACACAATATCAATCATTTTTAATTATTGCATGTTTGCTGTGTTTTTTTATGTGTTTATCCCCTTATTTGATGTGTTTTTGGTGTAAATGTGAAGCCATGCTTTTAATCCTTTTGTAATAGTACAGAAATGCTTTGATTCTACACTTAAAAATGCAATAGTGTTTTTTACATGCCTTTTTTTCAAGCTAAACATAGAAGCTTATAGAGAAAAAAATTGCAACCCCCCAAAAAAAAACTTGCTCAATTTAGCTGAATCAGTAAACACGCAGAGGGCAAAGATTAGATGAAACCCCACCCACGTTGCTTGAACATGTAAGCCGTGTTCACATGTACCATAAATTCTGTGCTTTTTCTGCTATTTCTTTGCACGGAAATTCTGCATTGTTTAATTGTCCAAATAAAGTGGATGTGTTTTAATAAAAACTTTGCCAGCTGTGTGTCTAAAGATGCTACTCAACTGTGCAGTTTTGCTGCTTTTTTCTAGAGACTTCTATGTGGAGCCTTAAAAAAACACATGTAAAAGAACACAGTTAGCAACTAAATTTTAATCAGATTTTCAGTGTCCCATTCCTCACAAAAAGTCCCTGCCAACAACTATCTCTTTCTATTTCCCATCAAAAGCTGCTTTCATCCACTGTGTCCATCAAGAACCACCAAGATTCCCTGCCATCTACTACCTCCCACCTCAAGAGTCCTTGCCATTTATAGACTCACTCTAATCTCTAGTATGTGTCCCTTCCATCCACTTTCTCCCTCTGACCACTCCCACTCCAAGAGCCCTTATAATCCCCTCTCTCCTACTAATAAACACCACATGCTTCTGCCACACATTATCTCCATTCAATCCCCACCAAGAGGCCCTGTCACCATATCTCTCCCGCGAATCCCCACCAAAAGCACCTGTCACCAACTGTCTTCCACTAATCCTCAGTAAGAAGCCATGCCATCAATTGCCTCCCTCTGATCTCCACCAAAAACCTGGGAACCACTGTTTCTCTGCTAATCTACATCAAGATCCTCTGCCACCTACTGTCTCCTTCTAATTCTCACTAAAAGTCCATGACACCCATTGTATACTTCTGATCCCAAGCAGAAGCCACTGCCACCCACTCTCCTTCAAAGATCCACTAAGAGCACTTGCCACCTGTCATCTCCCTCTAATCATCACTAAAAACAACCACCATCCACTGTCATCCTCTGTCCCTCACCCACAACCAGTCACAATGCTACCCACTTTTTGCCTGTGATCCACCCACCCTAATAATCCATGCCAAACTCTTTCTCTCTCTGTAATTTCCAGCAAGAGACCCATATAAAAGACTTGGCGAAGTAAGAGTACTGGCTTAGTATAAAATAATAATTGCAGCAGTATGTGCCCCTCCATCTTATCCTTCAAAGTTGAGAGGTGCGTGTCCACTTTAATGAAATGTCTTGTAAGCCATGTAGGGACAGTGTAAAACAAAGTTAGGGAGTATTTCTTACTTTGAGTTTCATAGGGCTGGCACATTTGGCCTTGTTTCACACTTTTTTGTTTTAAGGCTAGTTGTCATTTTAATGAGATACTATTAAAGGTCATGAGAGTCAAGTAACTGAGAAGGTATGATCATATTTGCTGTGTATGTCCCTGGGGAATCCTTGCATCCCAATATAAAATCTACCACAGGGTCACCCCGCCTACTGTGTCCCATTTATAATACTGGCTCCTTTTGAGGAACCTCCTTTAGGAAGTAAGACTCAGCTGCAGAGCTGAGCGAACCTGTTGAGGTTTAAATTTGGTGCCAGACTTTAGATAAAGTTGAGTTTGAGACCTGGACTTGACCTGAACCCCAATGGAAGTCACTGATTGGACAGTTTGGCTTTTCGTGCACATACAGCCAACCACAAACAGAGTAGTACATCCTAGAACGCCGATTTTCCCCCTAGTGAGAGCTATTCAGAGACTGCTATGGCCAAGCATTTAGCGTACCTAAGGACAGCGATGCTCAATCAGGTGGTTAGCATACGTAATGCACCCCAACTATGAACTCAAATATTGATTTTTTGTAAAGTCCGTGTTCAGTAACAGCTCCAGCCTTTCCTGTTTTGGTTCACTCATCTCTACTCAATTGTGCAATTGTTTCCTGAGCACCCCTTATATCTTAGCCTCTGCCAAGCAGAATTACTGTACGTATAGAATCTCATTACGTGTCCTTTTCCATGTACTCAATATACAAGTTTTCTGGGTAGTAACTAGTAGTCCGGTTTTTGTTCCTTGGAAGAGTAAAGATGATACCTTTCATACACTGCTCTCAGTTCAAGTCTACAAACATCACAAAAATGCAACATTTGTATTCAAGGGGGAAGTGATGAAACGTCAATGTTCTAGTAACTTTCCTTTCATCACTGGAGGTGGATGGTTATCTTGCCGTTATTATTGTAGATGATTGAACTATTTACATGCTTCACCTTTAAGATAACGCAGGATTTATGGGTAGACCCACATAGATGTCAAAATCTCATTGAGCCGCCCGGTAGAACAACTGACCAAAGCAAACTTACGAGCAGCAGATTGCACCCAGATGCAGGCCCTTCATAAACATTTTGTTTTACAAGAACATTTGTATCTTAGTTTAACAGGAAACACTCGCCACAGAACAACTCATCAAAAAACACTAACACAAAAAGGACTTTTCAGCCAAAGCATTTTGTCTTCACACCATCAGATCTTCAAGTATTAGAAATTATCACCCAACCTATTCCCATATGTTAATAACCTTTAAAATAAAGCCCCTTCACAATCTGGCTTTTATAAATGCCCTATTATTTTTTTAACGGAGAAGTTGAAGAAAGCCAACCTAAATAATGGTTAAATCATTATTTTATTACCTTGGAAGAGAAGTATTCCAAGAAAAGTACTGTTTAGGTCACTATATTATGTTTAAGTGATCCATAAATGTCGATATTATCTTACAGCATACAAGCAAATGTTTCCTGGCAAACACGTAAAACAGCTACAGCAATAGGTTCTGATTATCCAAAGTTATTTGCAGCTGATAAATTAAAAAACAAGTGACAGATGTTCAGTTTATAAGGAAAATTCCGCCATGGTTCATAATTTTAAATAATTTCTAACATCTATGTATTTATGTAAACTCATAACATATTTTACTGCAACTTTGGAACATAGTAATGGATGTGACAGCTGCTAAACACCACTAGACAAGATGTGCTGTTAACGAAAAGAGAGAAAGTTATGTCTAATCTCACAAAGCCCCTTTAAAGGCGGCTATTAGTGTTGAGTGAGTAGTTAACTATTCGTACTCGCTATGCTGTGAGTACTGTCCGCTACTCGCATATTCGTTACGAGAAGCAGGCGCAATGTAAATCAATGGGAAATACTCACTAAGTAGCGAGTAATCTGAATTCCGCGCTATTTGCTACTCGCATGAAAAGTACAGCTTTCAGGTTAGTCGCTACTTAGCAAGTGTTTCCCATTGACTTACATTGCACCCGCTACTCGGAACGAATATGCAAGTAGCGGACAATACTCACTAACAGCATAGCAAGTACGAATAGTTAACTACTCACTCAACACTAGCGGCTATAAAGAAGGTGTTCAACACAGGGACTGAAGACAAAGGCTACACTTAAGGGGGCTTTACACGCTGTGACATCGCTAATGTGGAGTCGTTGGGGTCACAGAATTGGTGACGCACATCCGGCCGCATTAGCGATGTTGCTGCATGTGACACCGATGAGCGATTTTGCATCGTTGCAAAAACGTGCAAAATCACTCATTGGTGACATGGGGGTCCATTCTCGATTATCGTTACTGCAGCAGTAACAATGTAGTTCGTCGCTCCTGCGGCAGCACACATCGCTATGTGTGACGCCGCAGGAACGAGGAAGCTCTCCTTACCTGCCTCTCGGCCGCTATGAGGAAGGAAGGAGGTGGCCGGAATGTTCCAGCCACTCATCTCCGCCCCTCCGCTTCTATTGGGCGGCCGCTCAGTGACGTCGCTGTGACGCCACACGGACCGCCCCCTTAGAAAGGAGGTGGTTCGCCGGTCACAGCGACGTCGCCGGGCAGGTAAGTATGTGTGACGGGTCTGCGCGATGTTGTGCGGCACGGGCAGCGATTTGCCCGTGTCGCACAACAGATGGGGGCGGGTACCCACGCTAGCGATATCGGGACCGATATCGCAGCGTGTAAAGTAGCCTTTAGGCTATATTCACACAGGGCTTTTTTAGTAAGTTTTTTTTCCCTGACCAAAACCTGATCTTGTAGCAGAAAATCTCCTTTGAGTCATCTGTGTTTTTGGTGCATTTTTCAGTGGCGTTTTTGGTGTCTTTTTGGTGCATTATTTCTACAAAATGGGTTGCATCAATGAAAAAACGTTGCAAAAACACAGCAAAGAATTGACATGCTCATTCTTTGACATCTGCAGCAAAAATGCAGGTATTTGATAAAACAGTCAGGAAAAAATCTGCAGATGTTTGTGTGTGTGTGCATGAGATTTCAGAAATCACATAGACTTTGCAGGTACTGTAAAAAGCAGCTTTTTGTTAGCATGGATTTGCATAAAACCAAGGCAAATCTCCAGCTAAAAAACACTGCAAAAACGTACCAAAAAAGCCCAGTTTGAACATACTCTTACAGTCAAACATTAATCGAGCACTGTTTTGCCTCCATGTCTTGCCTATCCATTGCTTATCGATTAATTTGAACATTTAAGAAAAGTTTCTAGTAGACTTTTTATTGTCTTGGGTAACAAACATGTGTACTGTATTGTGAAAAAAAAGAGAGAGAAAAAAAATGATAATCTGTCTAAATCTAAAATTAATTAACCCAAACTTTAAAAACTGGAAAGAAAAAAAAAATCGAAATGCCAAAATTGTAGGGTTTTGTTTGCCACAGCTCAACAAAAAAATGCAATAGGAAATGATGAAAGTGGGTTTTTTTGTACCCAAAAACAATATCAATAAAAATATCAGGTCACTACAAAAAAATGAAACCTCACAAAACTCCAAAAAATTACAGGTTTTGGAAAATGCTGAATCAAGATAAAATAAAAATATTTACGAACTTCTCAATTCTTTTTCATCACTTAACCTCATAACGACGGCCGTACGACTTAAAGCGGCGGCAAAACAGGGTACTTATTCTGTTCCGCCGCTTTAAAGCGGCGGCCCGAAAAAACCCTGTAGCGCCCCCCAGCGACCGAAAATCTCGGGGGTTTCAGCTACCGGGGGTAGAAGTCATGATGTGTGAACACATTAGAGAGAAGATACAACATATTTTGTAACTACAATAATGGAAAATAAAAATCAGGTAACCCTTTTGTGTTTACAATATTTTCTGTTGGTTATTTCTTTTGGTACATAAAAATTAATGAAAAAAAAACACAAACAGATCATACAAAACCTTAAAAAAAAAAAAAATAAATAAAAAAGAAACACATTGTGAACGGCTAAATGACACAATAAATAAACCATAAAAAAACAAATTTAACCCAACTTTTGAAGATAGATACTCTGAAATCGACATAAACCAGACCACAAACAACAAACAATGCTTGTTGCTTAATGCTAAGGACACACGAGGCAACAAAGACAGACGCAGAAGAGAAACAATATATATGGGATCTAACCAATCAACCACATTAGCAGAACTGGATTGAGCAGGTCAGAAGAATTCAGGGCGTGCAACAATCCAGACAACGTCACGGAGGGCTGTATAGTTTGCCTAATTACGCCCATACAAAAGACAGATTGACCAAAGGAAAACATGTGTGAAGCCTTTTGGACGTCCGCCATGGCCAATCAATATATCGATGAGCGCTTTGTGGTCGTTTGACAACATTCAACGTGTGACACACGGACAACTACCTATCAGCGATGCAAACAAAAAAAAAGACTTTGCCAAATAAATCGCACGATGGATTGACTCGTGTAAAGCAGCCTTTAGCCTCCATGATCCTTTAGCTACAATATCTCCACCCTTTTATTTCCCATCCATTGTTTGCTTCCCTCAAGCGTTATATTTTATGCTTATGCCTTATGACATCATACTCTTTATTTTTTAATCACAGGATTTTGTTTATTACTTTGTTTTTTCTGATGAAACTCTGAAGATCTGTTAGACTGAAATGTCTGTGCTGTATCTGGTCAAGCTTACTCAATAAAATACCAGTTTATTCAACTATTTGAGTGCAAAGTATTTGCTCTTTAATAAATACTGGACTGGACATTACTTGAGCACCTACCACACAGAAGTGCCATTGTACCGCCCTGAGAGGGGCCCGGCCGCTTCCTCCGCTTGCTCGGGCCGAGCCGCTCGAGATCCGGGCTCGGGTTTGTCGGTGGCACGAGCGCCTCCGGACCGGGGGCCACGTCACTCTTGTTAAAGGGGAAGTAGGCGGTGGGAGGATGGTGGTCGGGTAACGGGTCGTGACGCCACCCACGGGTCGTGGTGATGGGGGAAGCACCACCGCTGCGGCTGAAGTAATGGCGGGCTTCTCCGGGATCGGTGTTGCGGCCGCAGCCGAGATGTTAGCCCCTCTGTGGGTAGGGGCGGTGTGTCCCGGGGTCTGGTGGGGGACTGCAGGAGTTGGTGGTTGTTGTAGTCGGGGTGCAGGGCACCGTGCCGCGGTGTAGTGTGTCGTGCCCGGATGGCACTGGTGTACTCACGATTAATTCACACTGAGTCACTGGTAAACCAAAGTTCGGTAGTGGTCGGTCCCCGCGGCCGGCTGCTGATGTCCCCTGTGGGGTTGATGGTGGCCCCTTTTCCCGTACACCTCTGGATGTTTGTGTTTCGGCCCCCCTGCCTAAGCAGTGGTAGCCCGCTCCCCGGCGTTGAGCTGCCGGAGGAGCCCTCGGTTGCCCGCAGGCGCTGGCCCGTCGGGTACTTGGCCCTTGGCGGTGGCGCTCACCCGGTCTCGGTGGGCTTTTGCCTTCTTTCGGGACTTTGGTTGTGGATGAACCCCTGAGGTCCGTCCAGCAATCAGTCAATTTGCCTATACTCAGTGGCTTCTAAGCTAAGACGGGGTCTGAGTACCCTTCTTCTGTTTGGTGCTCCGGTACACGTTTGGCTCCCCGGTTCGGGACCGGCGGGCTCCAACCCAAGCCCGGTCCGTACGGTTCCGCCGGTTGCTGTACCGGTACTCCTGCAGATGGCCACCACCGCCTGCCTACCTGACGTTTTCCAAGGGGCCCAGGCTCCTACCCGGGTCCCTGACAGTCTCTCTCCACTTTCACCTCCTGTCACTGTCAACTCTAAACTTTGTCTGTTTGAACTTCCTGCCCCAGGACAGTAGTCTCCTCGGTGGGCGTGTCTTTCCACCTGACTCCGCCCACCTGGTGTGCTCTACTTGCCCTGGGGGAGGCATCAGGTCTTCCTATTGGGTGACATGTGTGTGACCTCACAGGGGATGGTGGTGTGTGTGTATGTAGCTGGTGTTATTACCTGTGACCCCTGGGGTCCAGGGCGTCACACCATGTTTCTCCACAACACAAAAAGCAAGCCTTAATATGGTTTTGTTAGTGGAAAATAAAATATTTACAGCTCTTTGATGAAGGGGAGGAAAAAGGAAAGTGCAAAAAAGAAAAATTACCCTAATCTGTGTACATGACGCCCTGGACAAGTCAGGTCATCACAGGGTTCTGCACAATCTTTCCCTTCCCATGCGGGACTCAACCCCCATGGTTCTGGGACCCTATCTTGCAGTACTGCCTCCACCAGCATTCACAAATCCTAGTGACACCTTCCACCACACTTGTCAGGCACACCAATGGGCTGCTTAAGCTGGAATAGGGCCACCCACCTAGGGGTCAGGCAGGGAGGTGACAAGTGAGTTGAGTACTAGCTCCCAGTGAGTGAGGAGCTCGAGGAAGCTGGGAGTTGGAGCTCCCAGGGGAGAAGTATCCTAGGTCGCAGACGGTGGTCTGGACCCAGAGGAGTCAGAACCCAGTCGCGGGAGGTTGTGATTGGATGCTGGGCTGATCAAGGAGGATAGCCAGCAGCCGCAGTTCAACAGCCAGACAGGGACCGAAGGCACGTCGGGGTACACGGACCCTAGCTCAGGGAGAAGCTGCAAGCAACTCGGCAATTAACCTGCGGAGAACAGGGCCTCTATGGACTGTTCCCACCAGCTCAGAGATCGGGGGCACCAGCGCAACGAGGGGGATAGGGATTTCCATGAAATGCTGCCCAATGAAATCCCAAGCATGAGCCCCTGAGAGCAAACTCTTCTACTTAGCCACAGTGGGGAGCGGGGCCCGGAAAGCTCCAGGCTGACGGGCCACAAAGGACATTTTAAAACAGGAGAGAGGCCACAGACCACTAGGCAGTGCTGCAGGGGACGGGACCCGGATGAGCTCCCCTCAGGAGACAGTGGCACTCAGAGACTTGGTTTACTACGTTGTCAGTGTCTGAATTCTTCTGAGTGAGTACCTGAAGAGCCTGCGAGCCCCTGCATCCCCAAGGCACTATCCTGAGTCCCGGGGTAATCCCCTACCCGTGTAAGGTCACGTCAACTAGCTGCCCCACTCCATCAACCCGGGTACTCCCAACGGCAGCAGCGGTACTTCCATTATCGCACACCACGGGTGGCATCACGAACTATATCTCCCCTGTAACTAGCCCCTTTTTATTTAAGAGTGTTCCTAAGCCCCCGGGTCTGGAGACCCTCGAGCCACGAGTAGCAACACCCGCATCCGAGCGGTTTGACCGCTGCTAGGGGCGGTACATGTACATTGTCTATTGACAGTGAGCTGCTAATCAATGCTGAAGGTCAGGTTGGACTAGGAAGCATGCAAGCAGCTAGTCTGATCAGTGATAATCCCCTGCTTATAAAACACTTATACTGAAACAGTATCACACAGCAGTATTTTGCATAAGTGTATGTATGTCAAAGCCAGAAGTGGACCTTACAGATAAAAACTATAATTGGAAGACTGACACCTGTTCTGTGTTTTGGAGACACTCTTGGTTTTGGCATCCAAATACTGATGAAATACTGATTAAAAATACTGATGTGTGAAAGATGCCTAATAAGTGACACATCTCTGAAATCAGTGCCTCAGCCCTTACCTGTTCTGTATTTTGTAGACACTCCTGGTTTTGGCATCCTAATACTGATGAAACACTGATCAAAAAATTCTGATGTGTAAATGAGGCCTAATAAAGTTCACATCCCTAAAATCAGTGCCTCAGCCTCTACCTCATGTTGTCCTCAGATTACACAGCAAAAAATTGCTGAGGGATTCCCTTTAAAATGTTAAGCTCAGCTGAAGCTCCTGCAGTATATAGAATCTGTAGTTAGTGCATACAGAGTTAGGTTATGTTTTCGGGGAGTTTGATGAAGGAGTTTTTTGTGGTGCTCAAAAATGAAAAAATATTTCAAGCAGAAACACTTTTTTGGGGGGAGTTTTTGGAAGAGCCAATATATCAATGACGCAAGTAGTCTTTCATAATGTAAAAAAAAGTCCATTTTCTGGGTGTAAGCTGTTTTGACGCTTAGTACAACTGATTCACCGTAATAATACAAAGTACTCGCTTTATTTATATCCAAGATTTTATTTCATGAAGTTGTAAATGTCTAGCTCTACTTTTACTTCAAAGCTGTATATGTAATTGAGCCAACTCCATGACGTACACTAGGTCCACACAGTATTGATCTAATAGCTGAGTTCTCTGAGCAACAGACGTTTCTTTATAATGAATTTCACTTTAGTTTCCTAGAAATTGGGCAGTTTGGAGACGGAAACAGACATGGCTGTACCTGAATAGTTGCAGTGCTGTGAAATACTATATCTCCCCTTCCTATTATTATATATTGTCACGTCTCTTATCAAATATTTAAAGAAAACCCATCCATTAAGATTTCTTTTAATAAATATGTATGTGTATATATATATATATATTCAATGTAATGTGAGTGTATATATTACTCACCTACCGCCAGTTTCTCCGGTATCCATCACGATTCTGTTCCTCTTCTCAGGGACGTCACCACTCTTCATGGTCTCCAGGCCACATGGTGTTCTGCTTGTCCCAAAAGTGTTTCTTCCAATGTAAGTCTATGAAGCGTCAGAACATGGGTCCATAGGCTTTCAATATAAAAGAGACGTCCAGCTCAGAGCCTACAGTAGTGACCAAAAGTTTGGCTTTTTTTTAAAAAAAATAAATAAATAAATAAAAGTGTGATTACTTTCCCATTTTCCTGGAGATGAATTGAAAGTGCATGAAGTTGTCATCATGGAAGACCTTAATTTTAGCCAAAATGCTTTACAGTTTAGGAATGGTCATTTAATTAAAGAAAAAGTTAATGCAAATTTTATTTATTGATCACAACATAGAGAGTAATTTATTGTTTACATTGCCATAACTGACTATTTTGTAGCATAACCTCTTGCTTTAATTACTACAACACACCGGCGGGGCATTGAAGCTACTAGGGTATTCACGACATCTTGAGGGATCTTGCTCCAAACCATTTGCAAATCTGCGAACAACTCATCTTTATTACTATGGCCCCCAACTCGTCACCCCAACTCATCCAATGTAAAGTGTAAAACAGGTGATTGGTTTGGCCATTGCAACAGGTGAATATTTTTCTTTGTTAACCAATTTTTTACTTAATTGGATGTGTGCTTAGGATCATTGTCTTACTGGAATTTCCAGCCCCTTTGCTCTTACCATGTGGCTGCATTACATTCTTCAGTATATCCTTGTACATGGTAGCATTCCTATTTCCATAAATTCTATGCAGAGGTCAATGGCTGATGCAGAAAAGCAGCCCCAAACTATGACATTGCCACCACCATGATTCATGTTAGGTGTTTTGTACCTTACATCATTATATTTCCAATTGGAATGATGCAATATTTGTTGAAACTTCAGGAAATTATCATTGCTAGACTAGGTCAGTTAGAGGTCAGCTAGTTCAGGACGTCCAGTGCTGTGATTAGCACCTTACTGTCTATAGACTTTGTACTTACAGAGCCTTGTATGGGTGGGGGCAGCTTTCTGAGCTCTGCTCCATTTCTAAATCTAAAAACGGATTGTGTCAGAACTGCTGCACCCAGTAATCTAATGATACACTGTTGGATTCAGGGTCTCTTTCTCTACAACATGCTGCTCTCAGATGAGGTAGCAAAACCAGGTGACAGATTCCCTTTAAGATGGGGGTGACCAAGAAATTGACATCCCCTATAACAAAAAATACTTTAGAACTAAACCTTATTTCCTTTAGTCCAGCTTTTTGGAAAAATAAAAGTCTATTGTCCAAAGAAATGTATTAATTGACATTGAATGTATAGCAAGTTCCTCAAAGAGGAGGTTGCAGGGTGAAACCAGGGACATAGAGTTGCAGCGAGAGGGGCATAACTTCTATACATTTATGTATTTTAGGTCTTGGCAGCATTTCCCATATCAGTCTGCATGGCGGTGCTATACTAATGCATCAAAAGTCTGTTGTGTATTGGAGACAATGTCAAAACGTTCATAATTAAAGTAGGTGACTCGTAAATGTACCAGGAAAATGCTTCGCAGTGGGATTTTCTGTGTACAAATATGTGAACTTCTAAAAACTGGAGCACAAGGAAACATATATTTTCAGTTTGGAAAATATAATTTATATTAATTCTTCAAAGACACATGTGTTTTCTGATTCACGCAAAAAGCAACATTGTTTGAATTTGGTGATAGCAGATGAAATTTGTCATCAAAAAGTTAAAATATCTTAACATAAGGTAATATTTTGCAGTCACTTTAATCATTTTCCATGGACAAAAATTGATTCCACAGGAGCTATGATCTACCTTGTGCAACTATGCGGACATTTATAACATTACCTAACTAGTCAACTTTTGGGTTGCTATACAGATGCTACTAAGAACTGTGAGGAGGAGACTAGTGTCGGCATAGATATGATTAAAACAGAAAGAGAACACTGCGTATATTAAACTGAATAGGGGGGAAGTGCCTTAAAGGCCAAAAATTGCCAGCCAGCCCCTGCCAACAATGGATAATGAGCGTGAAAGTGGTGGCTGGATTATAAGGTGCATGCCCTAGTTCTATGTCGTTGTTGGGCTACACAATACACGCCAGCAGTGATAGTACAGGCAGACATCTGCATGTAATAATGCTGTCTGCTCCAAAAAAAATCAGAGCGTTCATATATGAGGGAAGCTATCACTGAGGACTAATAATGAGAATTTTGTCTGTGATGGCTGGCATGAATCTGCAGCCAGACAGCTATAAAGAACAATGCTGTCTGACTGTCACAGTACAATTCACCAAAGAAGCGCTCCTTATCGATCTCAGCAATAGAAGATGCAAACAGCTGCATTAAACAACCCCATCCAGCTATCTCAGGTTGCCTCTAACATCCTCCATGATGACATCACTGAGCTGGTGGATGTTAGAGACCTTGCACTTTGAGGAAGCCCCCCAGATGCTCAATATGGTTTAGGTCTGGAGACATGCTTGGCCAGTCCAGCACCTTTACCCTCAGTTTCTTTAGCAAGGCAGTGGTTGTAATGGAGGTGTGTTTAGGGTTGTTATTATGTTGGCATACTGCCCTGAAGGGAGGGGATCATGTTCTTCTTCAGTATGACACAAGAATTAAAAAAGTAAATCTCCCATACAACATAGTAGTAGAAGGATGTCAAGTTATGGTCATCAAACCACCAACACAAATTCATAGCAATAATATAAATACCAGAGGACAAGAGTTATATGAGTAAGCAAATAATTTTATTAAATACAAATATATATTGCATATTTTATCCTCTGATGCCCATATCACACACCTACATTTTATCCTCTGATGCCCATATCACACACCTACTTTTTATCCTCTGATGCCCATATCACACGTCTACTTTTTCCAAAAAATTCCCTTGTTACATTCTTTGCCATACTTTCATGTCCTGTAGCTGTTTAGTCGTCTCTTCGCTTTTATGTGTGCCACCATTTTTTGTATTTACTAAAATTATTTGCTTGCACATATAACTCTCGTCCTTCAGTATTTGTTTCAGTATGACACCGTACATGTTGGTATTCATGATTCCCTCAATGAACTGTAGCACCCCACAGCCGTCAGTATGTCTATTTTGACAATCTCTGGATATGATGCTGAGTTCATGCACTCAACTCCTGTGGTTGACCATGGCGAGACCTGTTCTGAGTGGAACCTGTCTTGTTAAAATGCTGTATAGTCTTGGCCACCATGCTGCCGCTCAGTTTCAGGTTGTTGGCAATCTTCTTATAGCTTAGGGCATTTTTATGTAGCGCAACAATTCTTTTGTTCATATCCACAAAGAATTCTTTGCCATGTTGAACTTCTAGAGAGAGTGTGTGAGCGATAACATCAAATTTATTACACCTGCTCCCCATTCACACCTGAGATCTTGTAACACTAATGAATCACATGACACCGGGGAGAGAAAATGGCTAATTGGGCACGACAGAGGTGTAGTGTTTCCACCCAGGCGTGCCAACGAGGTCGCTCGTCGTTGTTATGGCGTCAAACACAGCAATGCATGCTGCCCAGCGGGACACCAACGATCAAAGTATAAACCACGATGTTCAGGTACGATCGGCAATATCTCAACGGGGGGCCAGTCACTGCTATGTGTCACACGTAGCGAGATCTCTAGCAAAGTCATTGTTACATCACAAAACTTGTGACGTTTCAGCGATCTCGCTAACGACATAGTTATGTGTAATGGGGTCTTTAGACATCTTTCCAGCTGGAATTCAGCAACAAGTTCTAATATCTTCCAAAAGTTAGATTTTCTTTCACCATAGTAAATGATATATTTTGGTACGCATATCCCACAAAGTAAACCATACACATGTTACATGCAAACAGGGACTTGTAGCAGATACATTCCCTACCCAGTCACTATTGTCACTATCAGCCTTGCTCCTTTCTACTGTGCAATTTAGCATGCATCCCTGTCCTGTCATTAGTAAAACTTGATTAATAACGCTTGCTGTTGGTGCCAATAGTTATTTCCAATTCAATTTTTCCTTAAATAAATATGGATTTTACTCTATTAATGGAAAAAAGTGGGGGAGTGATAAGCACTACGTTTTCCTGAAGTCTAAAAAAAATATTTTTAATTTCAGTAGAGGACTAAAGAGGACTGCTGTTTTTCTAAGGCTGATATATCCACTGCAAATATTTTATTTATTTATTATTTTACTATGACGATTTCTCACATTTAAGTTTCCATTATTTACCATGGATGAAAAACAAATCATAGTTTTGACCTTGATATAGTAGGAATAAGCAAGTGTTTAACACTCCAGTAAAGTCACCATTGGAGAAATGAAGAATTACATGTTGCCCATTGAATAATGCATAAGTCTCCTCGTATCTGTTCTTTGCCCATGGCAAAAGAGGAAAATCCAGAATGAGGGTCACTCCTAACTTATTACAAAATCCCTAAACAGGTTAGTTATATATAGTTTTTCTAAGTCAGACAATCTATTTAACTGGCTAGTACTGAGTATGACACAATGAATGACTTATTGCTTGATGCACATGGACATCTGTGGTGCCCCTGCGGCTTGAGGCGCCACAGGGTACTGCACCTCACCCCAAGTGCAATATTTATCTTAGATACGGAGGAGGTTATAACTGGTAAACCACCAAAACATATCCAACACATAACACAGGATTTCTGTCACTGGAACCTGGGCTGGGGTAGGTGTCGGGGGTAGCCATCATGAGGTATGGGACCTCTTGCCCACTAATTCAGCAATCCGTGAGGCAGGGCACCTGCAGGTGAAGTGAGGAGACATCTCACACACAAGTGAGTTAGAGGTTAGCTGCCAGCGCAGCAAGACTCAGGAAGGAGACGTTGCAAGACACTGCACAGAAAGGGGCCCATGGTCAGGAGCTGGAGGCTCGACCCGGGTTCTTAGGAAGAAGGGGATCCAAGGGTTTGTGGGGAGTGTAGCAGGCACCCTTGACCCGTTCCACAGCCCAGAAGCTAGGGTGGAGGGAAGACCACTGGAAAGGACACACAGAGGGAAACACCGGCCTTGACCTCTGAACTATCCGGGATCAGCTGGAGTCCATCACAGTGCGACACGGTACTCCAAAGGCGATGTGACTTCAGTGAGTAAAAGAACTTAAACTGCACCCTTTGTGCCGTCCCATCATTGCCGGTGCTCCCATCATCGCACCCCTGCGCCATGGGCGACTACTACTCCCAACATCCTCCCTGGGGCTTAGCTCTACCTGTGGAGAGCTGCAACACACGGGCGGTGTCACCATCTGCCCCAGAAG
Source organism: Anomaloglossus baeobatrachus (assembly GCF_048569485.1). Classification (NCBI taxonomy): domain Eukaryota; kingdom Metazoa; phylum Chordata; class Amphibia; order Anura; family Aromobatidae; genus Anomaloglossus; species Anomaloglossus baeobatrachus. The sequence goes on along the minus strand of NC_134356.1, from coordinate 296,460,463 downwards.
AGAGACTTTCCACAGTGGCGGTTCATAACTAAGCACATACCACAGGTAGCGTTACAAATAACTTCTCCCATCATCCCCATCCACATCTTTATTGACACCGCCGGGGTCACGGAACCCTCCAGACCCCGTGGGTGCGTCAAATCCAGCTCTGTAGCTGCCACACTAAGCCTGGGATTTCAGCATCCTAGACCCCACTCAAGTTCTTATCATTCCCACCAGTACATCCAAAAGGACAGGACAGTGTCCAAGCAATATCATAAGCTGCAACAATATAAGAATTATTAACCTTCTTGCTAAAAAATTAGGATGATGCTCCTGGAGATTGGTGACAAGGGTGTAACTCAAAACAGCTGGGTAGGATTGCAGCATGGGAGGCATCAACCAGACTGTAAAATTCAGATGCCAGATAAGATCCTTTTTCATGCTTAAAACATCTGTTTAAGAACATTTAAGCTAAGGACTAGAGTTGAGCGCGGTTCGTGGTTCGTGGTTCTCCAGTTCTAGGCTCGAGTGATTTTGGGGCATGTTCTAGATCGAACTAGAACTCGAGCTTTTTGCAAAAGCTCGATAGTTCTAGAAACGTTCGAGAACGGTTCTAGCAGCCAAAAAACAGCTAAATCTTAGCTTGGTTTCTGCTGTAATAGTGTAAGTCACTCTGTGAATCAAACTATTATCACATTTCAGTGTATAGTGTGCGTGAACAGCGCCTTCAGATCACTGCTGTTTCTATAATGGCGATCGCCATTTTTTTTTTTTTTTTCTTGTCTTCCTTCCCTAAGCGCGCGCGTCTTGTGGGGCTGGCCAGCATGTCAGCCAATCACAGACACACACACACCTAAGTGGACTTTGAGGCAGAGAAGCAACGGCATGTGTGATAGGATCTGCATGTCACATGTCCCTGCATTATAAAACCGGACATTTTCTTCACGATTGCCATTATCTGCCTTCTGCGTCTTTGGTGTCAGACATCACTGTCGCAGTTCCGTCCTTTGTCCTATCGCCGATACAGCTGTATGCGCTGCATACACAGCGTTAGACAGCTTAGGGAGAGCACATTCTAGCAGTCCTTTTAAGGGCTCGTACCGGCAGGGTCAGAGAGCCATAGGTGACAGGTCCTGCAAACAGCAACAGCGTCTGTGTAGCCCAGGTCAGGGATTTCCTCCCTGCATTTCACCATTAGGAGGGAATAGAAAGGCAGGCTTCCATTCCTCTACCCAGAGCACCACAATCCTGCCACTGTACCCTCTTGTCCTCTGCACACTCCAACTCATTCTAACTAAGCCATTATACTAGCAAACACTCAGTGTACCTAGTGGCATCCTATCTGTGGCTATTGGACTTTGCTATAGTCCCACTAGTGCAAAGACATTTGCAGAGCACATCTGCCTGCATTGCACACTCCAAGTTTTTTAAACTAAGCCATTTTACTAGCAAACACTCAGTGTACCTAGTGGCATCCTATACGTGGCTATTGGACTTTGCTATAGTCCCACTAGTGCAAAGACATTAGCAGAGCACATCTGCCTGCATTGCACACTCCAAGTTTTTTAAACTCAGCCATTATACTAGCAAACACTCTGTACCTAGTGGCATCCTATACGTGGCTATTGGACTTTGCTATAGTCCCACTAGGGCCAAGACATTTGCAGAGCGCATCTGCCTGCGTTGCACACTCCAACAAATTATAACGAAGCCATTATACTAGCAAACACTCAGTGTACCTAGTGGCATCCTATACGTGGCTATTGGACTTTGCTATAGTCCCACTAGTGCCAAGACATTTGCAGAGCACATCTGCCTGCATTGCACACTCCAAGTTTTTTAAACTAAGCAATTTTACTAGCAAACACTCAGTGTACCTAGTGGCATCCTATACGTGGCTATTGGACTTTGCTATAGTCCCACTAGTGCAAAGACATTAGCAGAGCACATCTGCCTGCATTGCACACTCCAAGTTTTTTAAACTCAGCCATTATACTAGCAAACACTCTGTACCTAGTGGCATCCTATACGTGGCTATTGGACTTTGCTATAGTCCCACTAGGGCCAAGACATTTGCAGAGCGCATCTGCCTGCGTTGCACACTCCAACAAATTATAACGAAGCCATTATACTAGCAAACACTCAGTGTACCTAGTGGCATCCTATACGTGGCTATTGGACTTTGCTATAGTCCCACTAGTGCCAAGACATTTGCAGAGCACATCTGCCTGCATTGCACACTCCAAGTTTTTTAAACTAAGCAATTTTACTAGCAAACACTCAGTGTACCTAGTGGCATCCTATACGTGGCTATTGGACTTTGCTATAGTCCCACTAGTGCCAAGACATTTGCAGAGCGCATCTGCCTGCGTTGCACACTCCAACTAATTATAACGAAGCCATTATACTAGCAAACACTCAGTGTACCTAGTGGCATCCTATACGTGGCTATTGGACTTTGCTATAGTCCCACTAGTGCCAAGACATTTGCAGAGCGCATCTGCCTGCGTTGCACACTCCAACTAATTATAACGAAGCCATTATACTAGCACACACTCAGTGTACCTAGTGGCATCCTATACGTGGCTATTGGACTTTGCTATAGTCCCACTAGTGCCAAGACATTTGCAGAGCGCATCTGCCTGCGTTGCACACTACAACAAATTATAACGAAGCCATTATACTAGCAAACACTCAGTGTACCTAGTGGCATCCTATACGTGGCTATTGGACTTTGCTATAGTCCCACTAGTGCCAAGACATTTGCAGAGCGCATCTGCCTGCGTTGCGCACTCCAACTAATTATAACGAAGCCATTATACTAGCACACACTCAGTGTACCTAGTGGCATCCTATACGTGGCTATTGGACTTTGCTATAGTCCCACTAGGGCCAAGACATTTGCAGAGCACATCTGCCTGCATTGCACACTCCAAGTTTTTTAAACTAAGCAATTTTACTAGCAAACACTCAGTGTACCTAGTGGCATCCTATACGTGGCTATTGGACTTTGCTATAGTCCCACTAGTGCAAAGACATTAGCAGAGCACATCTGCCTGCATTGCACACTCCAAGTTTTTTAAACTCAGCCATTATACTAGCAAACACTCAGTGTACCTAGTGGCATCCTATACGTGGCTATTGGACTTTGCTATAGTCCCACTAGTGCCAAGACATTTGCAGAGCGCATCTGCCTGCGTTGCACACTCCAACTAATTATAACGAAGCCATTATACTAGCACACACTCAGTGTACCTAGTGGCATCCTATACGTGGCTATTGGACTTTGCTATAGTCCCACTAGTGCCAAGACATTTGCAGAGCGCATCTGCCTGCGTTGCACACTCCAACTAATTATAACGAAGCCATTATACTAGCAAACACTCAGTGTACCTAGTGGCATCCTATACGTGGCTATTGGACTTTGCTATAGTCCCACTAGTGCCAAGACATTTGCAGAGCGCATCTGCCTGCGTTGCACACTCCAACTAATTATAACGAAGCCATTATACTAGCAAACACTCAGTGTACCTAGTGGCATCCTATACGTGGCTATTGGACTTTGCTATAGTCCCACTAGTGCCAAGACATTTGCAGAGCGCATCTGCCTGCGTTGCACACTCCAACTAATTATAACGAAGCCATTATACTAGCAAACACTCAGTGTACCTAGTGGCATCCTATACGTGGCTATTGGACTTTGCTATAGTCCCACTAGTGCCAAGACATTTGCAGAGCGCATCTGCCTGCGTTGCACACTCCAACTAATTATAACGAAGCCATTATACTAGCACACACTCAGTGTACCTAGTGGCATCCTATACGTGGCTATTGGACTTTGCTATAGTCCCTCTAGTGCCAAGACATTTGCAGAGCGCATCTGCCTGCGTTGCACACTCCAACTAATTATAACGAAGCCATTATACTAGCAAACACTCAGTGTACCTAGTGGCATCCTATACGTGGCTATTGGACTTTGCTATAGTCCCACTAGTGCCAAGACATTTGCAGAGCGCATCTGCCTGCGTTGCACACTCCAACTAATTATAACGAAGCCATTATACTAGCACACACTCAGTGTACCTAGTGGCATCCTATACGTGGCTATTGGACTTTGCTATAGTCCCTCTAGTGCCAAGACATTTGCAGAGCGCATCTGCCTGCGTTGCACACTCCAACTAATTATAACGAAGCCATTATACTAGCACACACTCAGTGTACCTAGTGGCATCCTATACGTGGCTATTGGACTTTGCTATAGTCCCTCTAGTGCCAAGACATTTGCAGAGCGCATCTGCCTGCGTTGCACACTCCAACTAATTATAACGAAGCCATTATACTAGCACACACTCAGTGTACCTAGTGGCATCCTATACGTGGCTATTGGACTTTGCTATAGTCCCTCTAGTGCCAAGACATTTGCAGAGCGCATCTGCCTGCGTTGCACACTCCAACTAATTATAACGAAGCCATTATACTAGCAAACACTCAGTGTACCTAGTGGCATCCTATACGTGGCTATTGGACTTTGCTATAGTCCCTCTAGTGCCAAGACATTTGCAGAGCGCATCTGCCTGCGTTGCACACTCCAACTAATTATAACGAAGCCATTATACTAGCAAACACTCAGTGTACCTAGTGGCATCCTATACGTGGCTATTGGACTTTGCTATAGTCCCACTAGTGCAAAGACATTAGCAGAGCACATCTGCCTGCATTGCACACTCCAAGTTTTTTAAACTCAGCCATTATACTAGCAAACACACAGTGTACCTAGTGGCATCCTATACGTGGCTATTGGACTTTGCTATAGTCCCACTAGTGCCAAGACATTTGCAGAGCGCATCTGCCTGCGTTGCACACTCCAACTAATTATAACGAAGCCATTATACTAGCACACACTCAGTGTACCTAGTGGCATCCTATACGTGGCTATTGGACTTTGCTATAGTCCCACTAGTGCCAAGACATTTGCAGAGCGCATCTGCCTGCGTTGCACACTACAACAAATTATAACGAAGCCATTATACTAGCAAACACTCAGTGTACCTAGTGGCATCCTATACGTGGCTATTGGACTTTGCTATAGTCCCACTAGTGCCAAGACATTTGCAGAGCGCATCTGCCTGCGTTGTACACTCCAACTAATTATAACGAAGCCATTATACTAGCAAACACTCAGTGTACCTAGTGGCATCCTATACGTGGCTATTGGACTTTGCTATAGTCCCACTAGTGCCAAGACATTTGCAGAGCGCATCTGCCTGCGTTGCACACTCCAACTAATTATAACGAAGCCATTATACTAGCAAACACTCAGTGTACCTAGTGGCATCCTATACGTGGCTATTGGACTTTGCTATAGTCCCACTAGTGCCAAGACATTTGCAGAGCGCATCTGCCTGCGTTGCACACTCCAACTAATTATAACGAAGCCATTATACTAGCACACACTCAGTGTACCTAGTGGCATCCTATACGTGGCTATTGGACTTTGCTATAGTCCCACTAGTGCCAAGACATTTGCAGAGCGCATCTGCCTGCGTTGCACACTCCAACTAATTATAACGAAGCCATTATACTAGCAAACACTCAGTGTACCTAGTGGCATCCTATACGTGGCTATTGGACTTTGCTATAGTCCCACTAGTGCCAAGACATTTGCAGAGCGCATCTGCCTGCGTTGCACACTCCAACTAATTATAACGAAGCCATTATACTAGCAAACACTCAGTGTACCTAGTGGCATCCTATACGTGGCTATTGGACTTTGCTATAGTCCCACTAGTGCCAAGACATTTGCAGAGCGCATCTGCCTGCGTTGCACACTCCAACTAATTATAACGAAGCCATTATACTAGCACACACTCAGTGTACCTAGTGGCATCCTATACGTGGCTATTGGACTTTGCTATAGTCCCACTAGTGCCAAGACATTTGCAGAGCGCATCTGCCTGCGTTGCACACTACAACAAATTATAACGAAGCCATTATACTAGCAAACACTCAGTGTACCTAGTGGCATCCTATACGTGGCTATTGGACTTTGCTATAGTCCCACTAGTGCCAAGACATTTGCAGAGCGCATCTGCCTGCGTTGCACACTCCAACTAATTATAACGAAGCCATTATACTAGCACACACTCAGTGTACCTAGTGGCATCCTATACGTGGCTATTGGACTTTGCTATAGTCCCACTAGTGCCAAGACATTTGCAGAGCGCATCTGCCTGCGTTGCACACTACAACAAATTATAACGAAGCCATTATACTAGCAAACACTCAGTGTACCTAGTGGCATCCTATACGTGGCTATTGGACTTTGCTATAGTCCCACTAGTGCCAAGACATTTGCAGCACGTCTGCCTGCGTTGCACACTCCAACGAATTATAACTAAGTTACATTGTCAGGGATATTTATTCTTTATTATTCTGCTGTTAATAAAGCTAGACCACCACTGCAATCTTCACCACCTCTCAATTTTTACTACCACATTTTCAGTCCACAATCTTGTCGCAATCAACATGAGTGGCAAAATGACAGATGCTGGTGGAAAGGGGAAGAGGCGTGGTGGAAAAGGCAAAAAATGTTTTGTCAGTGGGGAAGGTGGCAAAGCTCCATTATCATCTGCTGAAGATAGACCATCTACCAGCAAAAGTAAGATGTCTACTACTTATTGTGGACAATCCGATGTGCTCCCTTTTTTACGGACACGAACAAGAGGAACAAAGGTAGATGATGGGCAAAAAAGGAAAATGCTTGAATGGATCTCAAGTGGTCCAACAAGTGCCCTCTCAGCCACTTCAAGTACCGCATCCAAAAAACACCATTCCTCTGAGTTGTCATCCCAATCACACTTGATTTCTCCCAGCTCTGAAGTCTCCATCAGCCCTGCACAGTATGGTGGAACTGAGATGGCTGAGTCTGCAGAGCTGTTCAGTCACACTATAGCCTGGGAATCAGAGGTCTGCTCCCAAGCTACAGTGAGTACAGAACAGGAAATGGTCTGCAGTGATGCCCAGAACCTTTGTGACTCAGATTCAGGCCGTGAGGACCAAGTTTCTGAGCATAATGTTGACCCTTTGTCACAAACTGTAACACCTGTGGTTATAGACAATGAGGAACATACTGATGAAGATGAGACGCAGATACCCGATTGGGATGACAACTTAAATATTCGGTCAGGGCAAGAAGAGGCTCGGTCTGAGGGGGAGGGGAGTGCAAACACAACAATTGATGATGACGTTCTAGATCCCACCTACTGTCAACCCCCAGTCAGGCACTCGAGGAGGTCAACAGAGGCGGTGGAGGAGGATGCAACCGACGACGAAGTTACCTTGCGCCTTCCTGGACAGAGTCGGAGCACTGGTAGCACGTCTACAACTGCATCCTCAGCCACCACTCTGCCTATGAGCATTATTCGGGGTGGATCAACAGGTCGCATGGCCTCTAAGCCTTGCCTAGCCTGGGCCTTTTTTCACATCGAAAAAGATCGCCCAACTCATGTGATATGTAACATTTGTCATGATTCTGTTAGTAGAGGTCAAAACCTCAGCAGTTTGACAACTTCTTCCATGAATCGTCACATGAATAAATATCATAAGTCCCGGTGGGAAGCTCACCGTGCTGCAATGCCGGCTAGCGGAGCGAACCATCCACCGCCCGCCCCTTCCAGTGCATCCGCGCGCTCTTCATCTTCTAGGACTGTGGGGACAGCTGTCACACCTGTTTTTCCACGCAAAACTTCCACCACTGTAACCGCAACAGGCAGTTTGCTTGTAAGGTCGTCAGTTGGTTTGGAAGGGGAAACAAGTGAGTGTGTACAGCTCTCTCAGACATCGATAGCACCAACGTTGGATGAAGGCAACATCATGTCTCCGCCTGCACTTTCCTCACAAACCTGCATTTTTCCAGGGACACCCTACTCAACACCGTCTACACACAGCAGCCAGATCTCTGTCCCTCAGATGTGGTCAAATAAAAGGCCACTTCCTCCGACCCATGACAAAGCTAAGAGGTTGACTCTATCCCTCTGTAAGCTGTTGGCTACCGAAATGCTGCCTTTCCGCCTAGTGGACACACAGGATTTTAGAGACCTTATGTCTGTCGCTGTGCCCCAGTACCAGATGCCTAGTCGCCACTACTTCTCTAAGAAAGGTGTGCCCGCGCTACACCAGCATGTCGCACACAACATCACTGCTTCCTTGAGAAACTCTGTGTGTGAACGGGTGCATTTCACCACCGATACTTGGACCAGTAAGCATGGACAGGGACGTTACATGTCGCTGACTGGGCACTGGGTAACTATGGTGATAGATGGTGAAGGGTCTGCTGCACAAGTCTTGCCGTCCCCACGACTTGTGTGTCAATCCTCTGTCTGTCCAAGTTCCGCCACAGCTTCTGCATCCTCCACCTCATCTGGGTCCTCCACCTCCGCCCCAAGCCTGCCTGGTCAGGCCACCAGCGTTCTCACTGCGCAGAAGGAATCACGCACGCCTCATTACTATGCTGGCAGCCGAGCGCAACGGCATCAGGCGGTCTTTAGCTTGACATGTCTTGGTAATAAGAGTCACACAGCTGAGGAGTTGTGGTCAGCTCTGCGGTCCGAGTTTAATAAATGGTTGTCTCCACTCAACCTGCAGCCTGGTAAGGCCGTGTGCGACAATGCTGCAAACCTGGGTGCGGCCCTTCGCCTGGGCAAGGTGACACACGTACCTTGTATGGCTCACGTGTTGAACCTTGTCGTGCAGCAATTTTTAACACACTATCCCGGCCTAGATGGCCTTCTGAACAGGGCACGAAAACTGTCTGCTCACTTCCGGCGTTCAAGCGCCGCAGCTGAGCGACTTGCATCGCTCCAGAAGTCTTTCGGCCTGCCGGTTCATCGCCTGAAATGCAATGTGGCGACACGCTGGAATTCAACTCTACACATGTTACAGCGACTGTGGCAGCACCGCAGAGCCCTGGTGCAATACGTCATGACGTATAGCCTGGGCCAACGAGATGCAGAGGTGGGGCAGATCACCCTGATGGAGTGGTCTCAGATCAAGGACCTATGCACCCTTCTGCACAGTTTCGACATGGCGACGAATATGTTTAGCTCTGACAATGCCATTATCAGCATGACGATTCCAGTCATTTACATGCTGGAGCACACGCTAAACACTATTCGGAGTCAGGGGGTGGGACAACATGAAGGGGAGGAACTACAGGAGGATTCATATGTGCAAGGGACAACAACATCACCAAGATCCAGACGTTCATCATCACCAACGCAGCAGGCATGGGACCATGGGGAACAGGGATCGACAAGGGCGCATAGTAGCAGGCGAAATGTTGAGCAAGGTGCAGGAGAACATGAAGAAATGGAGGACGAACTGTCCATGGACATGGAAGACTCAGCGGATGAGGGAGACCTTGGTCAAATTTCAGTTGAAAGAGGTTGGGGGGAGATGTCAGAGGAAGAAAGAACGGTTAGCACCTCTATGCCACAAACACAGCGTGGACTTGGTCCGCATGGCTGCGCAAGACACATGAGTGCCTTCTTGTTGCACTACCTCCAACATGACAGTCGTATTGTCAAAATTAGAAGTGATGATGACTACTGGATTGCCACACTATTAGATCCCCGGTACAAGTCCAAATTTTGTGACATAATTCCAGCCATAGAAAGGGACGCACGTATGCAGGAGTATCAGCAGAAGCTGTTACTCGATCTTAGCTCGGCTTTTCCACCAAACAACCGTGCAGGTGCAGGGAGGGAATCTCCCAGTTGTAACTTGACAAACATGGGACGGTCTCGTCATCTTCACCAGTCTACCCGTACCAGTAGGACCGTATCTGGTGCCGGTAACAGCAATTTTATGGAATCTTTTCATAATTTTTTTAGACCCTCTTTTGCAAGGCCACCAGAGACAACAAGTCTGACACATACTCAACGGCTGGAGAGGATGATACAGGAGTATCTCCAAATGAACATCGATGCCATGACTGTGCAACTGGAGCCTTGCTCCTTTTGGGCTTCAAACATAGAAAAATGGCAAGAGCTCTCCAGTTACGCCTTGGAGATTTTGTCGTGTCCAGCTGCCAGCGTTGTCTCTGAACGTGTATTCAGTGCTGCTGGGTGTGTGCTGACAGATAAGCGCACGCGTCTGTCCAGTGACAATGTGGACAGACTGACGTTCATCAAAATGAACAAGTCATGGATCCAGAAGGAATTTACTACCCCTGTGTCATCCTGGGGAGAGTAAATGCTTGTGGATTTGGAATGTGCTTGATGCAAATCAAAACATCCTGTTTGCAACTAGGGCCCAAGTGCTGCCACTGATGGGGTGGGTGTCTGTGTGGCCCAATTTTTGGAAAAAAGGGAGACTCCGCTTGGAGTAACCCTTGCTTGCTGTGTTTTTAAAAGAAGCCAAGATGAACAGAGCTGGGATCAGGAAAGACTTTGCTACCTACCCCGGTGTCATCCTGGGGACGGATTAGAATGGCGTATTTTTGAATGTGCTTGATGCAAATCTAGCTGTGAAGTGTACAACTGGGGCACAACTGCTGCCACTGAAGGGGTGGGTGTGTGTGGGCCCAATTTTTGGAAAAAAGGGAGACTCCGCTTGGAGTAACCCTTGCTTGCTGTGTTTTTAAAAGAAGCCAAGATGAACACAGCTGGGATCAGGAAAGACTTTGCTACCTACCCCGGTGTCATCCTGGGGACGGATAAGAATGGCGTATTTTTGAATGTGCTTGATGCAAATCAAAACATCCTGTTTGCAACTAGGGCCCAAGTGCTGCCACTGATGGGGTGGGTGTCTGTGTGGCCCAATTTTTGGAAAAAAAGGGAGACTCCGCTTGGAGTAACCCTTGCTTACATTGTTTTTAAAAGAAGCCAGGATGAACAAGTCATGGATCAGCAAAGACTTTATCTACGTACCCCGGTGTCATCCTGGGGACGGATAAGAATGGCGTATTTTTGAATGTGCTTGATGCAAATCAAAACATCCTGTTTGCAACTAGGGCCCAAGTGCTGCCACTGATGGGGTGGGTGTCTGTGTGGCCCAATTTTTGGAAAAAAAGGGAGACTCCGCTTGGAGTAACCCTTGCTTACATTGTTTTTAAAAGAAGCCAAGATGAACAAGTCATGGATCAGCAAAGACTTTATCTACGTACCCCGGTGTCATCCTGGGGACGGATAAGAATGGCGTATTTTTGAATGTGCTTGATGCAAATCAAAACATCCTGTTTGCAACTAGGGCCCAAGTGCTGCCACTGATGGGGTGGGTGTCTGTGTGGCCCAATTTTTGGAAAAAAGGGAGACTCCGCTTGGAGTAACCCTTGCTTGCTGTGTTTTTAAAAGAAGCCAAGATGAACAGAGCTGGGATCAGGAAAGACTTTGCTACCTACCCCGGTGTCATCCTGGGGACGGATAAGAATGGCGTATTTTTGAATGTGCTTGATGCAAATCAAAACATCCTGTTTGCAACTAGGGCCCAAGTGCTGCCACTGATGGGGTGGGTGTCTGTGTGGCCCAATTTTTGGAAAAAAAGGGAGACTCCGCTTGGAGTAACCCTTGCTTACATTGTTTTTAAAAGAAGCCAAGATGAACAAGTCATGGATCAGCAAAGACTTTATCTACGTACCCCGGTGTCATCCTGGGGACGGATAAGAATGGCGTATTTTTGAATGTGCTTGATGCAAATCAAAACATCCTGTTTGCAACTAGGGCCCAAGTGCTGCCACTGATGGGGTGGGTGTCTGTGTGGCCCAATTTTTGGAAAAAAAGGGAGACTCCGCTTGGAGTAACCCTTGCTTACATTGTTTTTAAAAGAAGCCAAGATGAACAAGTCATGGATCAGCAAAGACTTTATCTACGTACCCCGGTGTCATCCTGGGGATGGATAAGAATGGCGTATTTTTGAATGTGCTTGATGCAAATCAAAACATCCTGTTTGCAACTAGGGCCCAAGTGCTGCCACTGATGGGGTGGGTGTCTGTGTGGCCCAATTTTTGGAAAAAAGGGAGACTCCGCTTGGAGTAACCCTTGCTTGCTGTGTTTTTAAAAGAAGCCAAGATGAACAAGTCATGGATCAGCAAAGACTTTATCTACGTACCCCGGTGTCATCCTGGGGACGGATAAGAATGGCGTATTTTTGAATGTGCTTGATGCAAATCAAAACATCCTGTTTGCAACTAGGGCCCAAGTGCTGCCACTGATGGGGTGGGTGTCTGTGTGGCCCAATTTTTGGAAAAAAGGGAGACTCCGCTTGGAGTAACCCTTGCTTGCTGTGTTTTTAAAAGAAGCCAAGATGAACAGAGCTGGGATCAGGAAAGACTTTGCTACCTACCCCGGTGTCATCCTGGGGACGGATAAGAATGGAGTATTTTTGAATGTGCTTGATGCAAATCTAGCTGTGAAGTGTACAACTGGGGCACAACTGCTGCCACTGAAGGGGTGGGTGTGTGTGGGCCCAATTTTTGGAAAAAAGGGAGACTCCGCTTGGAGTAACCCTTGCTTGCTGTGTTTTTAAAAGAAGCCAAGATGAACAGAGCTGGGATCAGGAAAGACTTTGCTACCTACCCCGGTGTCATCCTGGGGACGGATAAGAATGGCGTATTTTTGAATGTGCTTGATGCAAATCTAGCTGTGAAGTGTACAACTGGGGCACAACTGCTGCCACTGAAGGGGTGGGTGTGTGTGGGCCCAATTTTTGGAAAAAAGGGAGACTCCGCTTGGAGTAACCCTTGCTTGCTGTGTTTTTAAAAGAAGCCAAGATGAACAGAGCTGGGATCAGGAAAGACTTTGCTACCTACCCCGGTGTCATCCTGGGGACGGATAAGAATGGCGTATTTTTGAATGTGCTTGATGCAAATCAAAACATCCTGTTTGCAACTAGGGCCCAAGTGCTGCCACTGATGGGGTGGGTGTCTGTGTGGCCCAATTTTTGGAAAAAAAGGGAGACTCCGCTTGGAGTAACCCTTGCTTACATTGTTTTTAAAAGAAGCCAAGATGAACAAGTCATGGATCAGCAAAGACTTTATCTACATACCCCGGTGTCATCCTGGGGACGGATAAGAATGGCGTATTTTTGAATGTGCTTGATGCAAATCAAAACATCCTGTTTGCAACTAGGGCCCAAGTGCTGCCACTGATGGGGTGGGTGTCTGTGTGGCCCAATTTTTGGAAAAAAAGGGAGACTCCGCTTGGAGTAACCCTTGCTTGCTGTGTTTTTAAAAGAAGCCAAGATGAACAGAGCTGGGATCAGGAAAGACTTTGCTACCTACCCCGGTGTCATCCTGGGGACGGATAAGAATGGCGTATTTTTGAATGTGCTTGATGCAAATCAAAACATCCTGTTTGCAACTAGGGCCCAAGTGCTGCCACTGATGGGGTGGGTGTCTGTGTGGCCCAATTTTTGGAAAAAAAGGGAGACTCCGCTTGGAGTAACCCTTGCTTACATTGTTTTTAAAAGAAGCCAAGATGAACAAGTCATGGATCAGCAAAGACTTTATCTACGTACCCCGGTGTCATCCTGGGGACGGATAAGAATGGCGTATTTTTGAATGTGCTTGATGCAAATCAAAACATCCTGTTTGAAACTAGGGCCCAAGTGCTGCCACTGATGGGGTGGGTGTCTGTGTGGCCCAATTTTTGGAAAAAAGGGAGACTCCGCTTGGAGTAACCCTTGCTTGCTGTGTTTTTAAAAGAAGCCAAGATGAACAGAGCTGGGATCAGGAAAGACTTTGCTACCTACCCCGGTGTCATCCTGGGGACGGATAAGAATGGCGTATTTTTGAATGTGCTTGATGCAAATCTAGCTGTGAAGTGTACAACTGGGGCACAACTGCTGCCACTGAAGGGGTGGGTGTGTGTGGGCCCAATTTTTGGAAAAAAGGGAGACTCCGCTTGGAGTAACCCTTGCTTGCTGTGTTTTTAAAAGAAGCCAAGATGAACAGAGCTGGGATCAGGAAAGACTTTGCTACCTACCCCGGTGTCATCCTGGGGACGGATAAGAATGGCGTATTTTTGAATGTGCTTGATGCAAATCAAAACATCCTGTTTGCAACTATGGCCCAAGTGCTGCCACTGATGGGGTGGGTGTCTGTGTGGCCCAATTTTTGGAAAAAAGGGAGACTCCGCTTGGAGTAACCCTTGCTTGCTGTGTTTTTAAAAGAAGCCAAGATGAACAGAGCTGGGATCAGGAAAGACTTTGCTACCTACCCCGGTGTCATCCTGGGGACGGATAAGAATGGCGTATTTTTGAATGTGCTTGATGCAAATCAAAACATCCTGTTTGCAACTAGGGCCCAAGTGCTGCCACTGATGGGGTGGGTGTCTGTGTGGCCCAATTTTTGGAAAAAAAGGGAGACTCCGCTTGGAGTAACCCTTGCTTACATTGTTTTTAAAAGAAGCCAAGATGAACAAGTCATGGATCAGCAAAGACTTTATCTACGTACCCCGGTGTCATCCTGGGGACGGATAAGAATGGCGTATTTTTGAATGTGCTTGATGCAAATCAAAACATCCTGTTTGCAACTAGGGCCCAAGTGCTGCCACTGATGGGGTGGGTGTCTGTGTGGCCCAATTTTTGGAAAAAAAGGGAGACTCCGCTTGGAGTAACCCTTGCTTACATTGTTTTTAAAAGAAGCCAAGATGAACAAGTCATGGATCAGCAAAGACTTTATCTACGTACCCCGGTGTCATCCTGGGGACGGATAAGAATGGCGTATTTTTGAATGTGCTTGATGCAAATCAAAACATCCTGTTTGCAACTAGGGCCCAAGTGCTGCCACTGATGGGGTGGGTGTCTGTGTGGCCCAATTTTTGGAAAAAAGGGAGACTCCGCTTGGAGTAACCCTTGCTTGCTGTGTTTTTAAAAGAAGCCAAGATGAACAGAGCTGGGATCAGGAAAGACTTTGCTACCTACCCCGGTGTCATCCTGGGGACGGATAAGAATGGCGTATTTTTGAATGTGCTTGATGCAAATCTAGCTGTGAAGTGTACAACTGGGGCACAACTGCTGCCACTGAAGGGGTGGGTGTGTGTGGGCCCAATTTTTGGAAAAAAGGGAGACTCCGCTTGGAGTAACCCTTGCTTGCTGTGTTTTTAAAAGAAGCCAAGATGAACAGAGCTGGGATCAGGAAAGACTTTGCTACCTACCCCGGTGTCATCCTGGGGACGGATAAGAATGGCGTATTTTTGAATGTGCTTGATGCAAATCAAAACATCCTGTTTGCAACTAGGGCCCAAGTGCTGCCACTGATGGGGTGGGTGTCTGTGTGGCCCAATTTTTGGAAAAAAGGGAGACTCCGCTTGGAGTAACCCTTGCTTGCTGTGTTTTTAAAAGAAGCCAAGATGAACAGAGCTGGGATCAGGAAAGACTTTGCTACCTACCCCGGTGTCATCCTGGGGACGGATAAGAATGGCGTATTTTTGAATGTGCTTGATGCAAATCAAAACATCCTGTTTGCAACTAGGGCCCAAGTGCTGCCACTGATGGGGTGGGTGTCTGTGTGGCCCAATTTTTGGAAAAAAAGGGAGACTCCGCTTGGAGTAACCCTTGCTTACATTGTTTTTAAAAGAAGCCAAGATGAACAAGTCATGGATCAGCAAAGACTTTATCTACGTACCCCGGTGTCATCCTGGGGACGGATAAGAATGGCGTATTTTTGAATGTGCTTGATGCAAATCAAAACATCCTGTTTGCAACTAGGGCCCAAGTGCTGCCACTGATGGGGTGGGTGTCTGTGTGGCCCAATTTTTGGAAAAAAGGGAGACTCCGCTTGGAGTAACCCTTGCTTGCTGTGTTTTTAAAAGAAGCCAAGATGAACAGAGCTGGGATCAGGAAAGACTTTGCTACCTACCCCGGTGTCATCCTGGGGACGGATAAGAATGGCGTATTTTTGAATGTGCTTGATGCAAATCAAAACATCCTGTTTGCAACTAGGGCCCAAGTGCTGCCACTGATGGGGTGGGTGTCTGTGTGGCCCAACTTTTGGAAAAAAAGGGAGACTCCGCTTGGAGTAACCCTTGCTTACATTGTTTTTAAAAGAAGCCAAGATGAACAAGTCATGGATCAGCAAAGACTTTATCTACGTACCCCGGTGTCATCCTGGGGACGGATAAGAATGGCGTATTTTTGAATGTGCTTGATGCAAATCAAAACATCCTGTTTGCAACTAGGGCCCAAGTGCTGCCACTGATGGGGTGGGTGTCTGTGTGGCCCAATTTTTGGAAAAAAGGGAGACTCCGCTTGGAGTAACCCTTGCTTGCTGTGTTTTTAAAAGAAGCCAAGATGAACAGAGCTGGGATCAGGAAAGACTTTGCTACCTACCCCGGTGTCATCCTGGGGACGGATAAGAATGGCGTATTTTTGAATGTGCTTGATGCAAATCAAAACATCCTGTTTGCAACTAGGGCCCAAGTGCTGCCACTGATGGGGTGGGTGTCTGTGTGGCCCAATTTTTGGAAAAAAAGGGAGACTCCGCTTGGAGTAACCCTTGCTTACATTGTTTTTAAAAGAAGCCAAGATGAACAAGTCATGGATCAGCAAAGACTTTATCTACGTACCCCGGTGTCATCCTGGGGACGGATAAGAATGGCGTATTTTTGAATGTGCTTGATGCAAATCAAAACATCCTGTTTGCAACTAGGGCCCAAGTGCTGCCACTGATGGGGTGGGTGTCTGTGTGGCCCAATTTTTGGAAAAAAGGGAGACTCCGCTTGGAGTAACCCTTGCTTACATTGTTTTTAAAAGAAGCCAAGATGAACAAGTCATGGATCAGCAAAGACTTTATCTACGTACCCCGGTGTCATCCTGGGGACGGATAAGAATGGCGTATTTTTGAATGTGCTTGATGCAAATCAAAACATCCTGTTTGCAACTAGGGCCCAAGTGCTGCCACTGATGGGGTGGGTGTCTGTGTGGCCCAATTTTTGGAAAAAAGGGAGACTCCGCTTGGAGTAACCCTTGCTTGCTGTGTTTTTAAAAGAAGCCAAGATGAACAGAGCTGGGATCAGGAAAGACTTTGCTACCTACCCCGGTGTCATCCTGGGGACGGATAAGAATGGCGTATTTTTGAATGTGCTTGATGCAAATCTAGCTGTGAAGTGTACAACTGGGGCACAACTGCTGCCACTGAAGGGGTGGGTGTGTGTGGGCCCAATTTTTGGAAAAAAGGGAGACTCCGCTTGGAGTAACCCTTGCTTGCTGTGTTTTTAAAAGAAGCCAAGATGAACAGAGCTGGGATCAGGAAAGACTTTGCTACCTACCCCGGTGTCATCCTGGGGACGGATAAGAATGGCGTATTTTTGAATGTGCTTGATGCAAATCAAAACATCCTGTTTGCAACTAGGGCCCAAGTGCTGCCACTGATGGGGTGGGTGTCTGTGTGGCCCAATTTTTGGAAAAAAAGGGAGACTCCGCTTGGAGTAACCCTTGCTTACATTGTTTTTAAAAGAAGCCAAGATGAACAAGTCATGGATCAGCAAAGACTTTATCTACGTACCCCGGTGTCATCCTGGGGACGGATAAGAATGGCGTATTTTTGAATGTGCTTGATGCAAATCTAGCTGTGAAGTGTACAACTGGGGCACAACTGCTGCCACTGAAGGGGTGGGTGTGTGTGGGCCCAATTTTTGGAAAAAAGGGAGACTCCGCTTGGAGTAACCCTTGCTTGCTGTGTTTTTAAAAGAAGCCAAGATGAACAGAGCTGGGATCAGGAAAGACTTTGCTACCTACCCCGGTGTCATCCTGGGGACGGATAAGAATGGCGTATTTTTGAATGTGCTTGATGCAAATGTAGCTGTGAAGTGTACAACTGGGGCACAAGTGCTGCCACTGAAGGGGTGGGTGTGTGTGTGGCCCAATTTTTGGAAAAAAGGGAGACTCCGCTTGGAGTCACCTTGCGGTGTTTTACATGATTTTAGAAGGGCGTGCCATGCCTATATCTGTGTGTCCTCCTCTTTTTCCTTGTCCAGCTGTTTTGTTTTCGCATGAGTATATGTCCTTGTCACTTTCCAATGTGTTTGAGTTGTTTGTCACCTTTAGGACACCTTTGAGGGTGTTTTCTAGGTGTTTTTCTGTGTTTGTGATTGCCTGCCATTGTTTCCTATGCAGTTCGAGTTCGGTTCGTCGAACGTTCGACGAACCGAACTCGAACGGGAGGTCCGTTCGGCGAACCAACCTCGAGCCGAACCGCGACCGGTTCGCTCATCTCTACTAAGGACACATGCCTCTCTCCTCCCTTTCAAGCTGAAAAATCTATACTACTCCTTTCTGTGACAACAAGGCCTAGCTCAATGTGATCCCTCATGTCAAAACAGCATATTTTCAATGTATTTTTTTTTTAGCTAAAGTTTCTTAATGGGGGAAATGGCATAAAATTGTAAAATACAAAACTAAAACCCCACTCCAGGGTATTTTTTATTTCCGCACTAGGGTGGTGTTTTAAATGTAAGTTCTCAGCCCCCTGCTCTCTATTTTTTTCCAGTGTTGCTCCTTTTTGTTTTCTTTTGTTCTGTGACCTGTCAGCAGATCCAGTGTTTCATGGAGGAAGCCAGAGGTCAAAACACAATAAAAGTCTATGAGAGCCTTGTTCTGGCTCTCATAGCGTTGCATTAATAGCTTGTGATGTAACTTCCGACTTCCAGCCAGTGACAAGTTGTGGGCACAAGATGGTGCCGTGGGACCGAAGTAGCACCAAAAAATGATGAAGCTGTCGGAGGGCAAGTATAATACAAGGGGCTTACATTTAAAGCACCACTCCAGTGCTGAAAAAAAAAATATGCTGGAGTGGTACTTTAAATATCAACGTTTGCTAGCTCTAGGCCCTGGGGATTCCTATAGTCTATTTGTACAACCAATAATCCCCACTTTCTTGAAAATATCTCAATTTTTATTCAATATAGAAAAATAACACATCACACCATTTGTGCATTATTACATAGATTATAAAGAACAATTGTCTTATGCCACCAGTTGGCAACCCCTGATCTTGAATATCAAGACCAGGGTTTACAATACAGTATTAAAGACAAATTGATACAATTTAAAAACATGTATCCAATAGCTGGTTCACAGACGGACACACATTCTACCCAGTGACTAGTTCACACAAGGACACAGATTGCAAGGTCCAAACTTAACTTGGTGACTCCCCAGATGGCTGTATTGGCACTTTCGTGCTGACACTGCGGTCATAATCATGTATGTTCATCCAGGGGCATCCACACAGGGTATAAACAGGTCCTTTAATCAGAGTCGTGAACCATCAGATATTTCCTATCAATAAGACGTCTCCACCTCGACGCGTTTCCCCACACAGGGCGTGTAGTTCATCAGGAGGCTGTAAGGTAAGTATAGTCTTATCAGCTTCTCATAAAGCACATACTACCAACACACATAACAATACAATAGGTGCGCAAAATTCATCAAACAATAACATAATACACAGATAACTCACTTGTCAGATAGAAAAAGTTAGGGGATATGCAGGTCCATGGCGCCACACGAACAGATCAGCAGCACTCCAGTCAATACTGTTTAGATATAATGCTCCCGTCCTCCAGGCGTCATGGAGCTGCATAATCCCCACTGCCCTAAATAGCCCATGCTTGATGAGACAGCTGGGGAGAAACCACTTCCTCCCCCAGACAGCGTCATCTTGATTGCTACTGCGCATGCGCCGCCAATTGCGATCAGTACGCATGCCCAATCCACATAATGCGGAGGGAAACCCTTCATCGTACTAGGTAACGCCCTCCTTGTTGTGAACTAGAGTCACATGAACAAGGATGGGCGTGTATATGAGAATACATATGCGTCATCACAGGAGCTACTACGCATGCTCCGCCAGATACAATCAATGCGCATGCCCCATCTACGTAATGCAAGGGGAAAAACCTTTCACAGTGCTAGGTAACGCCCTCCTTGTTGTGAGCTCACAAAGTCACATGAACAAGGATGGGCGTATATGTGAAGATAGAAACTACAGATATAACCGCACTGTTAAAACCGGAGATACCCGCAGCATGTAGATTAGGACAAAACCACTGAAATGCGGCCATATTCAAACATTAGATGATCCGCAGCCTTTAAAATAATACACGGGCCTTCAAAAGGCATATAAACCCCAATATTAGGAACAGGAGATCTCAGCTGCATAGATGCTTGTGCAGTCATACCAGAGTTATAACGTTCATAATGACTATGCATAGACCCTATATACCATAGATAAGAGCAGCATAGATATAAAGCTGCTAGAGACATCTACATATAAAGGTGGTCATCCCAGATATAACCCATATATACCACCCCCATATATAGCATGAATACACAGCAATTAAGCATCTAGAGATCACATACATACACATATACGATTTTTCACATATATACAAGAGATCCCCTGTACATTACAAATCGATGGTCACTAGACCTGATACGAATACTTCACATACAATAACCAGCACAAGCAAAATCATCATATCTCAAACCCAACATCATTTTTCGATCTCTCCATCAATTCATTGACCCAAAAGGTTCATTTCCATAATTTCCTCCGACAAGTGAGTATGATATTTCAAATAGCCCCCCATAATAAGGGTAATCCCCCCTTTTCCCGGGGATCAAATCTCCCTGACATGAAAATTCCCAACACCATATGGACCTATCCAACACTAAGTGGGAAGGAAGCAATTATAGGAGAGCTGCTCATTGAGCCCCCCCGGAGCCAGTGACCCCATCCTAAATATCCAGCATGATTCTCTTTGTAGCAGAACCCTGTCAAAATCGCCACCTCTCGGACTGCGTCTGACAAGCTCCAGTGCTGAAAACCGTATGAACCTAGGGTTCCCTTGATGCATCTCATTCATATGTCGGGCTATGGGGGTGTCGCGCTTATTCCGAATATCCGACAGGTGTTCACCCACGCGTCTCCGCAACTCACGCAGGGTTTTACCCACGTAGTCACGGGGACACGTGCATGTCGCCCTGATACTTAAAATTCCTGGCATGGCGGGTTTTCTAACGGGACCTGTGAATACTCTAGAGTGGGCGGAAGAGGCAAATCAGGTGTTCTCTACCAATGATTTGTCTATAGGAACTAGTGGGACAAATCTTAAAGATTCTTTTAAGGAATTACTGTCTAATTATAAAAATAATATCCGGTCCTGGTGGGAAATAAAAGGGCTGGAAAACTATATCAAGCACCAGATAGTGCCTAGGGGCTTGAGGATAAATCTGCTCCCATCCCCAAGAACATCATCAGAACAGTTCCTCGGCCTCTGGCGGAAGGAATCTATTGCTTCCTCCTTGAGGCTGATGAACTTATTATTAGAGGAGGAGAAAAAACTTTTTTCAGAGTCTACGGTGGTCCTGAATTCAGGCATAGATAAGATTTTGAGGTTGAAAGGAGATCCGGATTTCTCCAGACGTGAGAATTTGCTTCAAACGTCTATTGAGCGCTTTCAAAGTAATCTGAAGGAAAGGAAGCACTCACAATTTATACGAGATCTTGCAGAATTCAAAGAGGACAAGGCCTTTCCATCTCAACCCACGGGCCGACAGCGACCTGTGGTGTCGTCCTCGGATATTGACACCTCTGACTCAGAAAGGCCCGCAACGTCCGGGAGTACTCCTACTGAGGCGGCTGGGCGTGGACCATCTACATGGATCCCCCCAAAAAAACAGCGAAAGAGGAGAGGGGGGCATTTTGGCTATCATGGATCCCCACATTTTTCATCTTCGGGGCCCTCTGGGTCTTTTTTGGAACAGAGACAGACAGGGGGGTTCTATCCACATACAAGGGCACATCAGGCCAGGGGCGGATATTAAATTTATCTGACTACCCACTTACGAATCTTGACTATGCAGTTCTGTCTAAGGGACTTAATTTTATACCTTCGAATCAATTTGATTGTTTTGGTTGGATCAGAGACTTGGAAATGTTTGGGAGAAGGCTAAGATGGAAGTTGTTTTTTGAACATAATAACCAGGAACAATGTAAGGCCTTGGGTATTGCAGAGGAGGACTACGAGTGTTTCCAGACCCTTACGGATTTGTTGAAGGATGGTACCAAAAAGAGAGGGGAGGGACCCTTTACTACTCTAAAGAGACCAAGTAAAAGATCACCCCCAGTACAGAATTGTACGAGTGTGGATATCTTTTTGAAATTAGTACAGGAAGATCTTATAAAGATTCCACGGGAGCATAGAGGTCATGATGAGTATAATCATAATTTAACCAGGGGAGAATTGAAAGCTCTTGACTCCCTGTCAAAAAATGATAATTTGGTAATCAAGAAATCCGATAAGGGTGGGAACCTCGTGGTCATGAATCATTCCCGATATTTGAATATGTGTCAGTCTCTTTTGGGGGATCATAATACCTATGAAAGGATACCCTCTGATCCAACCAAGATATTTACTGAGATTTTATTGTCTATTCTGGATTGTGCCAAGCAAAATAATCTAATATCATCTAATGAATATGAATTTTTGACTCCCCATTTTCCTGTGGTACCTGTATTTTATGCCTTGCCAAAGGTTCATAAGGGCCTAGACCCTTTAAAGGGCAGGCCAATTGTGGCAGGGATCGATTCATTGTCCCAGAATGTCGGGATTTATTTAGATAGGGTACTTAGACCATTTGTAACATCTTTACCCTCATATGTACGGGATACCCCACATCTTCTTCAGATCCTGGAAGACATCAATGTAGGCCCGGATACTATCCTGGCCTCCATTGATGTTGAGGCACTTTATAGTTCAATCCCCCATGATCTAGGGATTCAGGCAGTTAATTTTTTCTTGAAAACAAGAGCCATTGAGTGCATGAGGCATAATGCTCTTATCATGGAGCTTTTGTCTTTTACCCTCCATCATAATTATTTTTTGTTTAACACCAAGTACTTCCACCAGCTCAGGGGTACTGCTATGGGGAGCCCTTGTGCCCCCAGTTATGCAAATTTATTCCTGGGCTGGTGGGAGGAAACGGTGGTTTTTGGAGGGGAGGATGGGGAATCTCATCAATGTATCGGACTATGGGTCCGATACATTGATGACATCCTCATCCTCTGGAATGGTTCTATATATGATTTTGAATTGTTTGTGGGGTCTCTCAATAACAATACTTTGGGATTGAGATTCACCCATGTGTGTGATCAGAAAAGTATTACCTTCCTGGATCTGACTATATCAAAGGATGAAAATGGCAAAATACAGACGGCAACTTACAGGAAGCCTACGGCAACAAATTCCCTGTTAAAATGGGAGAGTCATCATCCCCTTCCCCTTAGGAAAGGGATTCCTAAAGGGCAATTTCTACGAATACGTAGGAATTGCTCAAGGGAATCAGACTTTAAGGTTCAGGCGTCAGATATGTTTGGGAGATTTCTGGATAGAGGCTATCCTAAGCATGTCCTGCAGCAATCCTATGCCTTTGCGAGGGATACCAATAGACACTCTTTGATGACGTCAAAAAAGAGGAAGGATGATGAAAATGTTTTGCGGATTATTGGCACCTTCGACCTTCAGTCTGAACGTGTGTTTGGTATAATTAAAAAACACTGGAATATCCTAAGGGCGGACCCGGGTCTGGCCAAGTTTATCTCGAAAGCCCCATGTATTACATACAGGAGGGGTCGGTCTATAGGGGATAAACTTGTACACAGCATGTACCAGGGACCACGTCCAGAGGGTACATGGCTGGACAGAAAAGTAGTGGGTATGTTTCGGTGCGGCAGCTGCAGCTTTTGCGAGTCAATGGACCAATGTAAAATGGTTATTGGTTCAGCGAACGGGAACAAATTTTTCTTGCGGGACTTTTTTAACTGTAAGTCAATGGGGGTGGTATACAGGGCGACATGCACGTGTCCCCGTGACTACGTGGGTAAAACCCTGCGTGAGTTGCGGAGACGCGTGGGTGAACACCTGTCGGATATTCGGAATAAGCGCGACACCCCCATAGCCCGACATATGAATGAGATGCATCAAGGGAACCCTAGGTTCATACGGTTTTCAGCACTGGAGCTTGTCAGACGCAGTCCGAGAGGTGGCGATTTTGACAGGGTTCTGCTACAAAGAGAATCATGCTGGATATTTAGGATGGGGTCACTGGCTCCGGGGGGGCTCAATGAGCAGCTCTCCTATAATTGCTTCCTTCCCACTTAGTGTTGGATAGGTCCATATGGTGTTGGGAATTTTCATGTCAGGGAGATTTGATCCCCGGGAAAAGGGGGGATTACCCTTATTATGGGGGGCTATTTGAAATATCATACTCACTTGTCGGAGGAAATTATGGAAATGAACCTTTTGGGTCAATGAATTGATGGAGAGATCGAAAAATGATGTTGGGTTTGAGATATGATGATTTTGCTTGTGCTGGTTATTGTATGTGAAGTATTCGTATCAGGTCTAGTGACCATCGATTTGTAATGTACAGGGGATCTCTTGTATATATGTGAAAAATCGTATATGTGTATGCATGTGATCTCTAGATGCTTAATTGCTGTGTATTCATGCTATATATGGGGGTGGTATATATGGGTTATATCTGGGATGACCACCTTTATATGTAGATGTCTGTAGCAGCTTTATATCTATGCTGCTCTTATCTATGGTATATAGGGTCTATGCATAGTCATTATGAACGTTATAACTCTGGTATGACTGCACAAGCAT
This sequence comes from Anomaloglossus baeobatrachus, assembly GCF_048569485.1. Lineage (NCBI taxonomy): Eukaryota > Metazoa > Chordata > Amphibia > Anura > Aromobatidae > Anomaloglossus > Anomaloglossus baeobatrachus. The sequence goes on along the minus strand of NC_134356.1, from coordinate 296,435,810 downwards.
CTATGCAGCTGAGATCTCCTGTTCCTAATATTGGGGTTTATATGCCTTTTGAAGGCCCGTGTATTATTTTAAAGGCTGCGGATCATCTAATGTTTGAATATGGCCGCATTTCAGTGGTTTTGTCCTAATCTACATGCTGCGGGTATCTCCGGTTTTAACAGTGCGGTTATATCTGTAGTTTCTATCTTCACATATACGCCCATCCTTGTTCATGTGACTTTGTGAGCTCACAACAAGGAGGGCGTTACCTAGCACTGTGAAAGGTTTTTCCCCTTGCATTACGTAGATGGGGCATGCGCATTGATTGTATCTGGCGGAGCATGCGTAGTAGCTCCTGTGATGACGCATATGTATTCTCATATACACGCCCATCCTTGTTCATGTGACTCTAGTTCACAACAAGGAGGGCGTTACCTAGTACGATGAAGGGTTTCCCTCCGCATTATGTGGATTGGGCATGCGTACTGATCGCAATTGGCGGCGCATGCGCAGTAGCAATCAAGATGACGCTGTCTGGGGGAGGAAGTGGTTTCTCCCCAGCTGTCTCATCAAGCATGGGCTATTTAGGGCAGTGGGGATTATGCAGCTCCATGACGCCTGGAGGACGGGAGCATTATATCTAAACAGTATTGACTGGAGTGCTGCTGATCTGTTCGTGTGGCGCCATGGACCTGCATATCCCCTAACTTTTTCTATCTGACAAGTGAGTTATCTGTGTATTATGTTATTGTTTGATGAATTTTGCGCACCTATTGTATTGTTATGTGTGTTGGTAGTATGTGCTTTATGAGAAGCTGATAAGACTATACTTACCTTACAGCCTCCTGATGAACCACACGCCCTGTGTGGGGAAACGCGTCGAGGTGGAGACGTCTTATTGATAGGAAATATCTGATGGTTCACGACTCTGATTAAAGGACCTGTTTATACCCTGTGTGGATGCCCCTGGATGAACATACATGATTATGACCGCAGTGTCAGCACGAAAGTGCCAATACAGCCATCTGGGGAGTCACCAAGTTAAGTTTGGACCTTGCAATCTGTGTCCTTATGTGAACTAGTCACTGGGTAGAATGTGTGTCCGTCTGTGAACCAGCTATTGGATACATGTTTTTAAATTGTATCAATTTGTCTTTAATACTGTATTGTAAACCCTGGTCTTGATATTCAAGATCAGGGGTTGCCAACTGGTGGCATAAGACAATTGTTCTTTATAATCTATGTAATAATGCACAAATGGTGTGATGTGTTATTTTTCTATATTGAATAAAAATTGAGATATTTTCAAGAAAGTGGGGATTATTGGTTGTACAAAAAGTGGTACTTTAAATGCCTGTTGATGAAGAACAGCAATAGACCACTGGAGTAGGGGGGATTTTACAAATGAGTACTTTCAATATTTTGGGAACTTTGCTCTTCTGTTATTTAGAACGTCAATTAGTTTATCAGATATTACTGTATGTGAGATGTATGTGGAGTTTGACCGTTAGTCCACATTGTATTTATTAATGCTTGCTTAGCAATTTTCAGAAATCCCAGTACCTTTCCATAACCAGACGATGTGTAGGAAATACTGTAACAATTCAACGTTGTAATTTTTTTTATTTTTTTTTAAGTTAAAAAAAATTATAGAGATGTGTTTCATGCTATGTTGGATTTTTTAATCTAGATTTAATATATATGATCATAAAATCATCTATTAATAAATAGGGATCCTGGAACAGGAAAAAGAATGTAGGAAAACCAGAAGCCATACTACTGAAAAATTACACAACTCGAAAGCAGGCATAACTTGGATGGAAAATCACTTATTCTTCAGAACAAAAGTATTAAGTGTTTAATAGAGTTACTGTAATTTTGAAATAATGATACAAAATATTTTTCCATGTAAGTACATTGCCGCTTTAATGATTAGAATGGAAGAAATAATTAAATGGAAAACAGAAGAGCTTTAGTAGAGATGAAATGTAATGTCATTTTATGTATTGATAATATATTTTTCATTTAGGACTGTACATCTGTAGGATTTCTATAAGCACTTTAGCTCTAAGCAACATATGCAAGATGAGGCACATACAGGATATGATACAGTTACTTCATACAAATCTAGCAGTACCTCCCGCCAGTAGAGACGCCAAGCACCGATCTACTAAAGGATTACTAATCACCGTATACAAAGAGATGCTGGAGAAACAGAAGTTTTAGAACAGAGGTTAATATTTTATATTTCATACAACAGAAAGAAAACTCATTGGAACATAAAGAAATAAATGTCATCTTCAATCAGAAGCAGTGCAACTCCCACATGTCTTTATGTAAGGCCATATTCCCACGTAGAATAAATGCTGTTTTTTATAAACACTGGGATATTTCTTCAGAAAATCCGCTGTGCTTAACAGTTCGGGCAAATTGGATGTGATTTCATGAAAATGCATATCCATTGTGTGTTAAAGGATGCTTGTGAACTGTGCACATTTTAGTGCATCTTTTTCATCTGTATGTTTCTATAGGGAGACTGAAAAAATATGTATTAAGAATGCATTTGCGTTATTAAAGTGCTTTGTCTCAAACCTTGTGCACAAGAAAATGCATTAAAACACTGTTTCAAATCTACACCAAAACCATATAACAATAGGCAAAAACATACACAAATATGAATATACACAATATATATATATTACACTGTATATACGGTGCCTTGCGAAAGTATTCGGCCCCCTTGAATTTTTCAACCTCTTCCCACATTTCAGGCTTCAAACATAGAGATAAAAAATTTAACTTTTATGGTGAAGAATCAACAACAAGTGGGACACAATTGTGAAGGTGAACGATATTTATTGCTTATTTTAAATTTTTGTAAAAATAGAAAGCTGAAAATTGGGGCGTTCAATATTCTTCGGTCCCTTTAAGTTTAATACTTTGTAGCGCCATCTTTTGCTGCGATTACAGTCAATCACACGTCTGTGAAATCAGCCTGTCCAGCTATGAAGCAACACGGATTGTGAATCAATTTCTCCTGCTGTTGTGCAAAGGGAACAGACAACAGGTATAAACGATAGGCAATTAGCAGGACAACCCTTATAAAAGAGTGGTTCTGCAGGTGGTGGCCACAGCTACTTGTCTGTTCTCATCCTTTTTGGCTGTTGTTTTGGTCACTTTAGGTAGCATGAGGCTATGTCTACAACCCGGAGAAGTTGCTCAGATAGTGCACAATGCGAGCTGTGTCAAGAAGGTTAGCTGTGTCTGTCAGCACAGTGCCCAGAGCATGGAGCAGATACCAGAAGACAGGCCAGTACACCAATAAACCAGAAATGGTGTTGGAAGGCTTTTCTTTGGAGGGCTGCACAGCCCTCTTTGTGCTAGCCATGACTCCCATTGGGTACTGGTATGAGATCCTTTGACTCATTGTGAGACCATGTGCAGTGTGCCCTGGGTTCCTTCTGACACATGACAATGCTATGTGTCATGTGGCTCAAGTATGTCAGCAGTTCCTTCATGATGAAGGCATTGATGCTATGGACTGGCCTGCCCATTCCCCAGACCTGAATCCAATCGAGCACATCTGGGACATCATGTCTTGTTCCATACACAAATACCACATTGCACTAGAAGCTGACTGATGCCAGGTCTGGGAGGAAATTCCTCAGGAGAACATCTGCTGCCTCATCAAGAGAATGATATTGTAGGGAGTTCATAGAGGCACGTGAAGGCCACACACACTACTGAGCCTCATTTCCCTATACTGAGGCATTTACACTGAAGTTGGATTTGAGAATTTGATTTTCCACTTTGATTTTAAGTATCATTCCAAATCCAGACCTCCATGGGATATTAATTTTGATTCTTTGATAAACTGACAGCTACTTTCTGTATTTAGCTACATACAGGGGAGAAGCTTCCAAGTGTCCAGTGATAATGGATTTATTTAATCTATGACACAATCCACAACACAAGTTCAATGGCTTTTTTTGTGTTATGTGTTAAGAGTTAAAGAGATTGTTCATTACTTTTACATTGATAGCCTATCCTTAGGATAGGTAATCAATGTCTGATCAGCTGGGGTCTGACACCTGGCACCCCTGCTAATCAGCTGTTTCTGATGCCGGCGGCAGCAGCAGGCAGTCAATGTGCTCAGTTCCAAAGCTGCCCCATTAATTGATAGCAGCTATGGCTGGGAACTGCACATCCGCCTCTCATTCAAATCAATAGGAGGTGGATTTGCAGTACCTGACTGTGTTCACCGCTATCAGAAGACCGGGCAGCTCCAGAACTGAGCATTGAATACAGCTCATCAGTGGGGAGGTGCTGAGTGTTGAACCTTGGCCGGTCAACTATTGATGACCTATCCTAGTGATACGCAATCAATGTAAAAGTAGCGAATAACCTCGTTAACTTTCTGCGCCGTTATAGCTTCCTTGTTTGTTAGTGTAAAAATGGCTACACCTATATGTATATTTACATTATATAAGAATTTGATAACTTCATTATGTGTAAATATGGGCAGATTTCCATACGAACCATGTTTCTATTGGTCTCTAAAATTACATTATAAAAAAATAAAGAATAAGCAAAAAAAAAACCAAAACAAAACATGAAAATCTATCAGCCTATTCTACAAGATCAGCTATTTTACAGACTTCTTAACGTAAACTGTCATACAATCTGCCCTGTTATTAACCTCATCTAAGTAAAACAAATATCGGTTTGTTCTAATCATAATTTATAGCTTCATTTGCATCAACCGGTCTTCAGTCGGCTGTAGAGTTTTGTTGCACGTTGTTCTTGGCAGAGTGATCATTTATAAGTTCATGGGGAGACTCTAAATGTATAAAAACAAATCATGAAGGTGGTTTATGGCTTCTAAAGTATAATGACAGCTCTTCAGTTAGATGTGAGAGAGGGGTCACTGCAATATAAACGGATCCTGCGTGAGACTTCTCACTCTGAACTTTAAGAGCACATGGTAAAGCTGCCCTCTTCTACGCTACATAGAATAGTTTACAGCAACGTCAATCCTTTTCATCTTTACAGTCAAACATTTTCTTCCACTGCTCAAAAGGCAAAGGGAGACTGCAAGATCTCAGGGACCAAACAGTTTGGTCAACACTGTTAAAAGGGATGGGGTTGGCAGTATGAAATAAAGTGACAAAATAAAGACTTCTAGCATATGTAGTGTATACATATATGTCAAAATTTAGGAATATAAGCTTTTTTCTCTTCTTGCCTTAAACATATGCTAGTCATTTCTGGATGAGAAAGAGTGGTAGAAGACTTGAATCACTAAAGTCCTTTACCCTCTACTGACTAAGACGGACAGCGAAATAGAGATAGATAGTGATGCTGCTGTGACGCCCCTGCAGTAACCAGGTGTCATAAAAATAAGGTAACAATTAAGGTAACAACCCAAATCCAACATAACTGTGCCAGCCACTACACACACACTAGCACACCAGGACATTTACACTAGCTGTACCCGGCTGGGAGCCTCACCTAGCCAGATGACAGGACTGGGCACTGTGAGATAACAGGCAGCCAACTGGGAGGAAGAGAACAGACCTGGAAGAGGAGATAGTGACCTAGGGAGTGTGGGTAGAAAGTCAGAGAAAGGAAGTGAAAGAGGAAGGAGGTGAGGAGAGGAGTCATAAGAAAGGTGTCAAGACAGACCAGAGACTCTTGAGATACATTGCAAAAATGAAAGACACTGCAAACACCTGAGTTGTAAGAACAGCTGAGGAGGAAAGTAGCTGCAGAGCGAGAGAGCAAGCCCTAAGGACAAAGGGACCCTGTGGGGTGGACATCCAGGGCTCACAGCACTTTGCACGCAGGGGTGCAGATCCCCAGAAGAGACACAGACTTCAAGCCCTCTGTTAACTCTGCCAGGTGGGTCGGTTTCCAGGACTCATCTGCCACCCTTTAACGCCTGAGGCATCAGCAGCAAAGTGGGGATGGGGACATATTTCCTTAAATAGTCCGAGCTGCCTGCGGCAGGACCCAGTCACCAGGAGGACCTCCAAGTGCTCCACGCCAGGGAGGACCCTCATACACAGGAGTGCACAGGTGGAGAGTGGCACCAGGTTGGCAGACACAGCCATCAGGACACGGGCGCACCTGGAATCCAGTACATCTCAGGGCGTCAAACCAGTGAGTAAACACCATTAAACTGCTCTCCTTGCTTGGACTATTTCATTGCCGCGTGTCTCCACGTTAACCCCTCATCTGCCCCTGAAGAAAAACCTGCTCGCGGAGGGCTCCACCATCCATGTTGCCCCCATCCATCATCCCCAGTGGGAACCCACAGCGGCCCTACTACCCCTGGTCGTAAACCGCAAGTGGCGTAGTCAGACTTTTATTTTATTTTTATTTCTTCATTTAAAAAATGTTCCACGGTGCCCCCGGGTCCGGGACCCCTCGAGCCACAGATCACCCAGATCTGAGCAGCTCGGCTGCCCCGGGGCGCGACACTGCTAATATAACGTATCTTACCCAAATCCCGAATGACAAGCAGTCTATGAGGAAACTTGCTAGCTAACAATTATTGAGTACTCATAGCCACATTTACATGAACTCATTGAGTGAGGTAAAATGTAAAGTAAATCTGTCACCTGGTTCTTGCTACCTCAGCTGAGAGCAGCATAATGTAGGAAAAGAGAATCCTGATTCTAATAATGTATCACTTAGATTACTGTGTCCACCAGTTTTTTTTATTATTATTATTATTTATTTATAGAGCACCATTGATACCAAGATGCTGTACATGAGAAGGGGTTACATACAATATACAGTACAGACCAAAAGTTTGGACACACCTTCTCATTCAAAGAGTTTTCTTTATTTTCAGGACTCTGAAAATTGTAGATTCACATTGAAGGCATCAAAACTATGAATTAAAACGTGGAATGAAATACGTAAAAAAGTGTGAAACAACTGAAAATATATCTTATATTACAGGTTCTTCAAAGTAGACACCTTTTGCTTTCATTACTACTTTGCACACTCTTGGCATTCTCTTGATAAGTTTCAAGAGGTAGTCACCGGAAATGGTTTTCCAACAGTCTTGAAGGAGTTCCCAGAAATGCTTAGCACTTGTTGGCCCTTTTGCCTTCACTCTGCGGTCCAGCTCACCCCAAACCATCTCGATTGGGTTCAGGTCTGGTGACTGTGGAGACCAGGTCATCTGGCGTAGCACCCCATCACTCTCCTTCTTAGTCAAATAGCCCTTACACAGCCTGGAGGTGTGTTTGGGGTCGATGTCCTGTTGAAAAATAAATGATGGTCCAACTAAACGCAAACTGGATGGAATACCACGCCGCTGCAAGATGCTGTGGTAGGCATCCTGGTTCTGTATGCCTTCAATTTTGAATAAATCCCCAACAGTGTCCAGCAAAGCACCCCCACACCATCACACCTCCTCTTCCATGCTTCACGGTGGGAACCAGCCATATAGAGTCCATCCGTTCACCTTTTCTACAAAGACACGGTGGTTGGATCCAAAGATCTCAAATTTGGACTCATCAGACCAAAGCACAGATTTCCACTGGTCTAATGTCCATTCCTTGTGTTCTTTAGCCCAAACAAGCCTCTTCTGCTTGTTGCCTGTCCTTAGCAGTGGTTTCCTAGCAGCTATTTTACCATGAAGGCCTGCTGCACAAAGTCTCCTCTTAACAGTTGTTCTAGAGATGAGAAGGTGTGTACAGACCTTTGGTCTGTACTGTACATATACAAGTTACAATAGACTGACTGGTACAGAGGGAGAAGGCCCCTGACCTTGCGGGCTTTCAATGGGGATGAGACAGTAGGGGTTGGTGGTGAGGCGGCAGCTCCGGTGGTGCTGAGGTGGCAGCTCCGGCAGTTGTGACACAATCAGAGTTCTAAGATGTAGCATGTAGCAGAGCTCAGAAAAATAACCCCGCCCACACCAGAGCTCTCTGTATAAATTTTCTATTGACAATGAGCCATTTATCACAGGAGAGGGCATGATCAGGCCACTTAGCACAATAGAGATAGTCTGGGTTGTGATAATTTTCTGGTGATAAAACAATCATTGTGAGTAAAAAAACAGCACATAGCCTAATATCTGACACATCCCTAAATCTGTGCCTCTGCCCCTATCTCCTGCTGTCCTCAGATTACATAGCAAAAACCTGCTGATATATTCCCATTAATATGAGCTAGCAGGCTAATAGAAAGAGTGACTGGGGATGAGGCTGCAGCTTTACTGCACCTGTAGCATGGCAGACAACCATTACAACTTCTTGTTAATGAGATAGGAAAAAGAAAAGATCTGCAGCAGAACTGGAATGGAAAGGCTTTAGAAACTTACTACAAAGAGGGTCTAGCAGTACCTCAGTACTGTACAGGCAGTACTACACAGACTGTCCGTGGGGGTTAAAATTAGAAATTCACTGTAGGCTTTATTTTGTCCCTGTCAATTGATTGGATATAGACGGGTACAGGACCTCACCCCAGAGCTCAGTCTATTTGATCTTTTAAGTATGAATCATGAGAGACATTGTGATTATTTGTAGACAAACCTACATTCTCAGAATGAGCTGGGTTATTCTTTAAACAATGAATTAGTTAAAGCCTATTAACATTAATCTGTCACCAGGTTGTTGCTACCTCATAATGTAGTAAAAGAGAATCTGATTCCAACGTGGTATTAAAATATGCCCTGATCCTGAAAGTAACACCCTATAGCACTTCATGCATATAAGCACCAGGAATCTGTGGTACAGTTATTATCATAGAGAGGAAGAGAACTATGATTACATGTAATAAAATATTGTTTTAGTTCAATAAATATAAAATTCTATAAAATATATGACAGGTATAACCTCAAAAAGAGGGACCAAAAGGAGATCTGATGAATGAGCTAATACAAGTAGCAAATGATACCAATGCGGTATTAGCAGGAAAAATAATATATATAGTGTCATTCAAATCAGTAATTATTACTGCACAATAAAGTGACTAATATTAACCCAACTCACATATAGCAATGCTTATTGCATGTCAGCAAGAAACAGGCAAAGATCCAAATATAGAAATACAGTAAACATCTTGTAAATAATGCTGCAGTGGAAAATGTGTTAGGGTCCGATTCCCTCCCACCCCAACGTGCATTTCGCCACACTTCTTGATGCTGCGTTGCACTATTGTACACTATGGAATATATTAAGTTGTATTAATAGTTTGCCTGAGGGGTTAATTTTAGAATGCTAGTTCCATCTTTTCCTAATATGAACATTTTTAAAGGGAGTGGTCCAGCAATTCTCTCTTTACCTGATGAGACATTGGACATGGAGAGCGGGTGGAAATTAGTAACGATTCAATACCCATCTGGTCTTGTCTAATTTCTAGCATGCCCTATGAACTATGAAAGACCAGCTTGGCACTAGATTATTGCGTACAGCAGCATCTCTCCACACTTTATGTCAGATCAGGTAGAAAAGAAAGGTGTTTGACAACTTAAAGAGAACCTGACAGGTCCCTCATGGCCTAAAATGCACCAACATTTCTATATTTATTACTAAATACCCTGCCTAAGAGCCTTTTATAGTACTGAACACCTAAACACATATTGAAAAAAGGTCATTATAAATTCGTTTTTACATATGTAAATTAGGCCTTTGACCAGTTGATGGGGTGTTAGTTACCAAGAATAAATGTCTCTCTCCGCATGGTATCACGCATCATCACAAGCTCTCTGCAAATCCCACACAAGTGCATGGCTTTCTTCTCTAACATCATTGCGCCTCTGAAGCTGTGTGTATGGGTCCCCGTTTCAAAGAGGTGCACTGCGTATGTCCGTATGTCAAACAGTTATTTTCTTCACTTCTAGACATATGCTGTGCTTCTCTGAAGCCAGGAAGCATATATAACGGGCTTCACTGGCGCAATGATGTTACCGAAGAAAGCCGCGCAAGTGTGTGGGATAAGCAGAGAGCTGGAGATGACACAAATCATGTTATCACGCCCACAGGTGTGTGACTAAATGTGGAGAGGGCCAACTAGTCTGGAGAAGGAACACCCTCTCGACTAGTCAAAGAGATGATTTGCATATGAAAAAGGAATTTATAAAAAGCTTTTTTTAAGATGTGTGTAGGTGTCAGGCAGTATAAAGGGTTTCTTAGGCAGGGTATTTAGCAATAAATATATAAATGCTGGTTTTAGAGGGGCATGGGGGACCTGTCAGGTTCTCTCTAATTACTTTGCTGCAGTACTTCTTTTCACTATTGGCCATTTTCATAGTCCCGATGTTAACTCCTATAAGCACAAATACATGCAGTATATAAAAGGTTATTTTATTTATGTGTATATTCTGCTCTAGTTTTGGTAAATGTTTGGCCCAGTCATTATATCTATGTATCAGTAGCAATTCAATAAACAGTATACTGCTGAACTTCAATGATGGCCAATTAGATATGGTTATATAATGGTACTACTGTTCATACCAGTATGGTTCAATAGAAAGTCATGCATTGTGTAACACATAATATATATAAATATAATATTGCTTTTGGTATGTGGAGTACAGATAGACAGCGACTGGGCTGCTTGACTACCCTGGATGTAATTCCATCCCTTCAATACTATAACAACAGTGACAGTTTGTGAAAGGCAAAGTGTTGATTGGGTTGGCAAGATTGTATGTCAATATCAAAAGTATTTAATCTAGCCATGTAGCCTAGAAAAGCAGCTCCTGAATAGAGCGTGTTTTGTGTTTTATGCTAAAGGGATTCCAAGCTCCAGTTTTAAATTAAGAACAAAAAGTCAAAAGAATAGTGCATCAGTTGTGGCTTGGCAACAGGCATGAAAAGATAACCTCAAAGGAAAACTTCTACCATTTTTAGAAGACCGAGCACACACCACAATTGGCATAGAAAAACTGCCTGAACAAACAAAACTGCTGTATAAAGAGACTGAAATTACACAGGAAGGTGACTTTACAGAACAGAGATCACACAAGTCCCAGGTTCACTCAGCCTTTACATGTGAGAACGATTATATTTTTTTTATTAAGGTCACACCATGTCCAGTTTTATTTTCACATCTAAATCGGCAAAATATCAGCGATTAAAATTGTTGACTCAGCAGTCCACAGAATCACTTCCGATTTTCTCCCCCAAGAAAACACTTTGATGCTTCCATTCTATGTCTATCCTAAAGGCCGCTTTACAGGCTGCGATCTCGCTAGTGAGATCGCTAGCGTGCGTACCCGCCCCCATCGTTTCTGCATCACGGGAAAATCGCTGCCCGTGGCACACAAAATTGCGCGGACCCCTCACACCACACTACTTATCTGCCTAGTGACGTCGCTGTGACCAGCGAACCGCCTCCTTTTTAAGGGGGCGTTTTCTTCGGCATCACAGCAACGTCACTAAGCGGCCACCCAATCGAAGCAGAGGGACGGAGATGAGCGGGACAGACATCCCGCCCACCTCCTTCCTTCCTCATTGCCGGCGGCCGCAGGTAAGGTGAGGTTCCTCGCTCCTGCGGTGTCACACATAGCGATGTGTGCTGCCGCAGGAATGATGAACAACATCGTACCTGCAGCAGCAACGATAATTGGGAATAGGGGAGCATGTCAATGATTAGCGATTTTGCATGTGTTTGCGACGATTTTTGATGGCACGTAGGTGTCACCCGTAACGACATCGCTAACGCGGCCGGATGTGCGTCACAAATTCCGTGACCCCAACGACATCGCTTTAGCGATGTTGCAGCGTGTAAAGCGGCCTTTAGACACAGGGCAAGTCTTTGAAAATCATCCCATTTCTTGCATGTGCATATTAGACATGAGTTACATATTTGTACATGGTATTGACCAGTTATCTGTGGTAAAACTAGCCATCATCTGTGAGAACATGCTGGAAGTCCATTGTAATTTTGGTCTACTTTAGTGACTGACCATGAATTCATTTAATAAGGTTTTACTGTAATGTCCAATAGTTAATATTTAAAATACAAATAGGGGGATTAGCAGTCTTGGTGATGCAACAAAGTGTTAACTAGTATATATTCACACACACCAGATTGCAAAAATATCTGATTGAACAAGATATATTTAAAGGGAATCTCTCAGCAGGTTTTTGCATTTTTTTTTACATTCTGAATCCAGCGATGTATCACTTAGATTAGTGGCTGCAGCCATTGTCACACAATCACAAATTTTAGATTTTGTCATGTAGCATTGTCCACAGAGCTGCCCCCACACACACCAGACTCCCTATGTACATTTCTATAGGCAGAAGCTCCTAATAAAATAGGGGGGCGTAGTCGGTCTTGAGCTCACATACTGCTGAGTCCGAGTAATGATAAAGCTAGGCAGCTTAAACTAACATTGCAGGTAAACAAAAACATCCTTTGTGATAAAAGTCTCCAAGCTGAATTTTCTGTGTAAACCATTGCAGGATTCCGCCTTCAGATTACATAGCAAAAACCTGTTGACAGATTCCCTTTAATAATTTGTGCAGTATGTATTGTGAAATCAAGTCACAGATTCTTGTTAAATTCCATCTCTTAAAGGCAAGGCATTTTTATTGCAGCCATAAATGTACTGTACCCTACAAATGGCCCCAAGTGTTTACAGAGCTCCTTTGGTGGATGTATAAAATGAGACAATAATAGAAGAAATCTGTCCCAATCACTCTGCAAAAACCAGTTGGAGAATAAAGAATAATTTGCAGACAAAACAGACATGGAGATAACTTAAAGAGGACCTGTCAACCCGGTCGAATGCGGCCAGTTTTGGCTCTTATTTTATTACTGCTGCTCCCCTGAGTATTCTAAAATAAAATGTCTTTAAAATCCATCATACAACTCCTTTTAATTTAGTGAGCCAAATATGCAAATTTTAATGGTGTTTATTGAGTGGGTGTTGCTCACAGAATTTTCTGGGGACGTGTCTTTAGGTTGAGCTGCATTATTACCCTGTGAGCACTGTTGCCTTATTCAAGACCATAAAATGTAGCAGTAAATAAAATAAGAGAAAAAAGTTGTTGCTTTGCACCTCGTGCCAGGTTCTCTTTAAGGAAAAAGTCATAAGTTAGCATGAATAAACAAAAAAAATTGTAGTTGGCGGTGCGTGTAACAACTTATCACAGCCAGGTCTCCTGCTATGTAACTAAGGAATAAACTCTATCAGAGTAAAGCTCGTATACAAATTGAAAACTCTTATCTCTTCAGGAAGCAATGAACCAGGCTACATTTTACTTTTTTGATGCTCTTTTTCTCATCCAATATTTTTGAGCAAAAATATGAAATGGGATAAAAATAGAAATGCACAAAGCAAGAATTATAGTTCGCACTCCTGTGGGCTCCACTAACGATACCGGTATTGAAAACTTTACAACTAGTCCTAAACTGAAAATTGTGGGACCAACATGACGATAACTATATTTGTCCAAGACCCTTCCTTTTTAACCAAACTAAGGACTTCTGGACAGCACACTGACATTTGCCAGCAAGGGACTAAAATATGTGAACGACCACATTTTTACCTTCCAGTCCTTTGTTTGCCCCAGAAGTAATGTAAAAAAGATCTGATGTTGCTCATTTCCCTGGTCAGCCAAAATAAAGGCATTTTCCACTACTAATGTGTCCCCCTATCATTTGTCCTAACTATTCTTTCCACTTTCCTAATATAGCTACCCTGCTCCTGTAAGTTGATCTCTCTGTGGCGCCTATATTCCTATATTGATGTTCTGGCTTTGATTTTTTTGGTCTGGAGACAAATTTAGCAGGGCACGTCACTGGTGAGAGCAGTGATGCCTCTCCATGAGTGACAGCAGCAGTCTGGGTGCTGCGATGTGCAGATCGTGATATACAATCTAATCAATGTGATATACAATCTGCAACACTTGTCACTTGTCACATGAAAGCACGTAAACACAAATCAGGCTGGAAGGCAGCCCTTATCACTCATAGAGAAGCAGCTGCGCCCCCACCAGTGACGTGAGCTGCTCCATTTGTCTGATTCCAGTCTCCAGATAGAAAAGTGTTAGTTAGGAATAGTTAGGACAAAAGAAACGGGGTCACATTAGTAGTGGGAAAACTCCTTTAATGGAAAGATGTGCAATCTGTAGTCGAAGGCTGACAACTAAAATCTGACAAGTTGTGATTAGTAAATGAATATTGTTAATATATTCTGGGAATCATTTCATAGTGTAAAATATAAAACTCCCCCTGAAACAAAAATGTAACCCCACTCACTACTTGCTGCACACCAACTGTAATTATCAAGGAAATACATTTTTCTTTACATTGTTGTGAAAATGCCAGCACTTCCTATTTAATGTAACAATTACTGAACCCACATAGCTTATACAATATAAATACCCACCAGTCCAAATGTTGCTCTGAAATGCACTTTTGGCACATATATGCTTCTTCCCAGCCAGCACCACTACAGATCCCTCATCTTGTTTTCTTCAGTTGTATCCTATCAACTTGCCAGAATAAACCATCCTAATTGACGAAAACAAACCTTTTAATGCGGTTTCCCTAAACTACTTGGATTCTTTGCATAAGCAGATTTGAGAACACAGTTTTTGGCGTAATCATAGGGTAGACCAAAGTTTTCCACAGCAATAGAAATGTGGTTGCTTGCTTGCACTTTACATTGAGGCCACTGAATTCCGATACTATATTTTTATTACTGATTTTAGTTTACAATGGTCTTACATAACTTGCAATATAGAAAGATAAAGCAATAAATGATGACAGGCTCAACATTCATTAAATAGGAAGAATGCTACTTTGTCTTCCCCTGTAAGATATACTAAGCAACACCTGTATTGAGTTCTTGGCTATTTCTGCATATAGCTATTTTATGATTAAAGTGTTTTCTTTTTAACTCTCAAATGACTTTCCTCTTACGTAAAAACTGCCCTATTGTATTTGAGAGGTCACCATGATATTTCAAACACTATTATCATTAAACAGCTTAGATAAAACTTAATGGCAGATGGAAGAGATTTACATCAAATACACAGTCTATGTAATGTGGTCAACCATATAACGCAACTCATCGTGGAGAAGAATATAGCAACAATAGACACTATTCTGGCACAAAGCATCAGAAAAAATTCCTGCTTTCCCTAATGGATCAGGATTCCTGTCTAAAATAAAAGTGTTGATGAGTCAAAGCAAGGTTGGACCCGCAGCCAAGGGACTCTTTGCACTGGGGAGCTGTCCACTTTGGACATGCACAGATATGGTATTGTGGTTTACAGTTGTACCCTGAGCTTCTTTGGTTTAAATACACTCATCCCATGTATCATAGCTCTCCTATACATTTTACTCCCCCATTACAGACAAACATATAACATTCAGATGGACAATTAGCCTAAATACCTATACTAACATATATGTTCATATTGACAAAATATGCCAAGTATGTCTAAGGAAAGACTGCTAGAAGGATCTCAGGTCAGATCAACAAAAAACAGCCAATACTTCTGATACGGTCCATGCTTTGTGTCATAAACATGTGTGGGACTTGAGGGGTTGGTGGTAATGCAGCAGAAGCCAAAGGTATCCCCCTATAGAGTCAGGATCGGATTATGTGGCTCGTTCTGGGGCATCAAGGGGATTGAAAGGGTACCCTTCTGTGCACAACAGCTTGTGCAGTAGCAACTACTTAGGCATAGGAGAAAGATTCTTCAACACAAGCACCCATAGGCAAAAGAAGAAATAGGCTACCATAAGAAAGATTGCACAGAGTCTACAGGACTGGTGGGAAAAATCAATGGAACTGAAACATTTGTGGGGCACCCATTACTAAGGGCTAGAGGGTTTCCATGGGTGGGACTTCACAAACTAGGGTAAAAGACACTTGAGCCTTCCACTAGTCTCTCATCGTAAGTAACCAGCACAACTGGGGAGCCAATAAGTTGTGGTTTAAGAAAAGAAAGCTATTGATTGCCATAATCACATTGGTCCCATCATATCTTCGCTAGACCAGACTACACTGGACTCCACCTGCCTCTATCGTAGAATCATGTCCACTTGTTGAGTAGAGAAGTAGTGATGGGTGGAGGTGTGAAGAGCAAATACGGTAGCACAAACAGGTTGTCAGGAAGAACATGTGCCTTTTTAAAAAAGAGAGAGCCCAATAGCTATGGTAGGTATGTCTATATGTAAGGGGACTGAACATATGAGGGTGTCATCAGGGACCCTTAGCCCAATGGGATCTTCTGATTCTAAAGTCCAACTTTATCCAGAACAGTTACGACTACAAACCATTGTTTGTTGGATCAAATAAAAATATATACAAAAAATGCAATGTACATATGCATTTCTAATGTAAATGCAATGTGAAGGCCCCCCCTTTGACATAGACATCAAACAAACAAAATCTGATTATGAAAACAAAAATCCACACAAAACCTGGTTAGATATTAAGAGATTTAAGTTTTTATTAATAACGATCCAGTATTTATTATTTTATGCAATCCCTTTAATGGTCAATTATGACACAACATGTATTACATTTGACCAGTGTAACAGACCATAGTTGTACAAGTTGAAGTTCTTTTGCGTCATTCCAAATGTAGTAATATAACATGCCACTGGCAAAACTTAAGTTTGATTTTCTAATCTACACTAATTGGAGCATGCGAAAGAGGTCAAATTTAGCAGCATGTGCAATAATGGTAAACTGCTGATTTTTAATTTATTGTAAACTACCGTAAAATAAAAAACTCACAGTGAAAACTATATAAGACTAAAACAAATTTCTGAACTGGAAAATGACAAGTTTCAATTGTGTAAACCCCAAATAAATTCTAAAATGCTTTAATTGGTAATGGTGATTGTTATTATATATACTGTATATATATATATATATATATATATATATATATATATAAAAAAATAACTAAATATATCAATATTGAGATATGCTAGCAAAAAAACATGAAATGGATTGTTGTATAGATTAAATTTAGTAAAGTGGGGAGTATAATAGGAATATTTAATCATTCAGGGCTTGTAGCCTTAAAAGGAATCTTTAAAGGGCATCTGTCAGCAGGATTTTACCCCAAAGGTATTTATATGCACATGTAGCTCTTTCAAACACATGTCCAAGCAATACCTTTTACACGTCCTGTTCATTTACTGAGAAATCAAGGTTTGAATGCATGTACAAATGAGGCTACAGTGCTTTTAGTGCTTGGAGGTCCCTCCCATGCCTCTGTCACTCAGGCTCTATTCCCCCCCCCGTACTTCATGGATGACTAACAGCTTCCCCCCCCCCGTACTTCATGGATGACTAACAGCTTCCCCCCCCCCGTACTTCATGGATGACTAACAGCTTCTTTGATTGAAGTCACAGAGCATACAGGCTGTCAGTAAAACAGGAAGAGGCCACTTTGCGCAAGGAATAGAGCCTGAGTGAGAGAGGCTTGTGAGGGGCTTTCATGTGCCCTATCACTTTAGCTTAATTTGCATATCCATTTAAATGTTGATTTCTCAGTAATGAAGAAACTGATTGACTAGCTAATGGTATATCTTGATTTGTCTGTGAAAGAGCCACATGTACATATTTATAGTTTGGAGGGTTAAATTCTGCTGACAGGTTCCCTCTAAGGGGAATCAGAAGGCTCAAACTTTCTAAACTATCTGTATGGGCATGCATGTCATAGGAAGCTGAATTAAATTATACATTGATATCTGCGATGTGATGTCTTATTCCAGAGATATCCATGTTTTTCTTAAATGTAAATCAGCTGTTCCAGACTATCATCAGGACCCTGATCTTCATGAGAATCTGCCTCCAGGGCTTATTTTAAATAATAAGGGGTCATTAATAGTGTGAGACAAGTAACTAACAGAACAGTAGAACTGACCTTTGTCTTTTTCTAAACACACTTGCTGCAGTTTTCACAGCTTTGCTGCATTGCAAAAATATTGTAACAATGTCTGCCTGTGAGATTGAATGAAGTAATAGAGGACAAAATATGAATGCAAGTGAATTTATTTTGACAGACTGCAAAGAGTGGACCTCGACTAGAGTAACACCCAACGTTTCGGCTTTTACGCCTTTTTCAAGGTAGTTGCGTCATGTGCAAAAGCAAGGCTGTGCAGGCCACATAAGACGACCGTATCAGAGAAGTAGAGGCAAGGTTCTTCACATTTTGCAGTAGGCAGTCACAGTGGTGCTGCTGTGTACACCGCTCTTTCTGTGCTCACTGGGATAACTCTGCAGGCGCTCTTTCACCCTCCATACCTGTTTCATTGTCCCATCACCACTGATGGCGTAAAAGCCGAAACGTTGGGTGTTGCTCTAGTCGAGGTCCACTCTTTGCAGTCTGTCAAAATAAATTCACTTGCATTCATATTTTGTCCTCTATTACTTCATTGTGTGTGCTGGGGATATATAGATATATTCAGCAATTTTTTTTTCCCTTAACACTAGAAGTCCCAGGAATTTCGAGCTCCATAGGGTTTCAATGGTAGAAATGTTAAATGACCCCTCGCTGGGACTTTTAGTGTTAAAGCACCAGTATTAGCAGTGAGCCTGAAATTGTCTATTCCCCATTGTCTGTGAGATTGAGGCTGGGAGGAACCTGTAGATATGTCAGTTATAATCACGCACAGCTCTGGGGTGTGGTCAGAGAGTGGACATCACACATATCACATGTGTAATGCCTCCTTTTATTTATAATAAGCCATGGAGGCAGATTCTCATGCAGATCAGTGTCCGGTCCATAAATGTTAACAGCTCATTTGTATATAAGAAAAAAGTGGATTTCCCTGCAATAAGACATCAGATCGCAGATATCACGATATAATTTATTCAGCTTCCTATGACCTACCTGTTCATATGGATGGCTTAGGGAGGGTCTTACTGACAGATTCCTTTTAAATCTGTAAATTTGGTTAGCTTGATATAAATTGCACAATTAATGCCTGTTTCTTATACCACAGTTTAGTTACATAAGAATCAAAGTGTAATTACAATATATTACATATGAAGACACATTCTCAGCTGGATACTTGGAGAGCATTTGTAAATTGAGCCCCTAGAAATCTGCTGAGTTGTATGGGTATCAAACCAGAGGAGCGGAGTGGAGTACAGCAGCATCCTGATATTTCCTCTACACAAGGAATATGCAGAGTTAAGCAGAAAAGATAAATGAGCCTGGTATACCTCAGCAGACACTGACATTGAAAAGTCCCATTGCTTCATCACTGGATGTTATTCTTTGTATAACTGCATTGAATGATTGCCAGATGGTAACACTTTACTTTTTTTTGCCTTAGCTTTGAATATTTCAATATGCAATGCAGATAGCCTTATGCATATACTAGGCATTCCAGAAAACGGGTAAGGAACTAATTGTTCAATACCAAAAACATTCAACCACAATTATAAATTAGGTTTATTAGCAAATTGGACCCCCTTTTCAGCCGTTTGATATAAACCAATAAAACAAGAGCAACTGAAAAGGAAGCTATTATCAGAAAATGACCTCCTGTTAAAAGCAGATTTTCTTGTTTTGTGTATTATGTAAAACATTTTGGCATTTTTTTTCATATCACGATTAGGGATGATCGAATACCTCAAATATTCGGCTTCACGAAAATTTTCCGAATAGGTCAGCGCTATTTGAATATTTGATATGCAATGTAAGTCTATGGGAAGCCCAAATAGTTCCGAATAGTTGTTTTTCGGGTTTCTCATAGACTTAAATTGCGCACTGAATATTCGCGAATAGTCGAATAGCAGCGACCTATTCGGAAAATATTTGCGGTGCCAAATATTTGAGGTATTCAATCATCCCTAATCATGATCTTTATTAACCTGTTTAAGACCGGGCCATATTACCCTCATTCTGACTAGTACCTCTTCAGGTTTTATCATACACGCAGTTTTAACTTTATATTTTATTCTTTTTTTTTTTATTTGATTTTTCATAAGATATTATGAGGGCATTTTAACATATTAATACATTATTTGTATTGATGAATTCATGGAACAGCAGCTCCTGCTCCCTCTCTACACCCAGTGATCACATGACTGTTGGGTCTGGTGATGGAAGCACCCTCTGCCGCATCCAGGTAATGTAGTCTGTGCTTCTTTAAAGGGAACCTGTCATGTCCTCACATGCTATTAAGGGCTCATTCAGACGACCATTCTGTTTGTCCTGGCCCTTAACCATGAGAAATTGGCTAACATTCTTCAGAAGCTCTTCCAGAAGCTGGAGTCTGGCTAAGCATCATGTTTGCACCAAATCATAGCAGACAAAGGGTGATTTATTAAATACTAAAAAAAACTTGTCATGGAGTGCTTGAATAATTTTTAGACTGTAGTGGTCATTAAAAGTGGCAATTTGTGCTGAATTCTGAGAAATCACTTTGTAAAAGCAAACTAACTTTGGAGATCTGGTAGCTCCCAATGACAGACTTTGTGCAAGCTCTGCTTAGCAGGTCCCCAAAATACCCTGGCCTTCACCAATAGACCCGTTTGCATCCTTGAAGAACCAACTTCTCGGTGAAGTGAGTTAGCAGATATACTGTACGTTGACTAGCTAGGTCAAAACTAAAGAGGGCATGTACTGAACCAAATAAGGAAAAGAGACAAAGTAAGTCAAGGATGATGTAAGAGGCAAAATAATCAGGCAAACAGAGGATTATGTCATTCCAGCAGCGAATGATAAGAATATCAAACCTGGGTCAGTAGACACTTAAGGCCCAGTCACACACAACGATTTACCAGCGATCCCGAAAACGATGCGACCTGATAGAGATCGCAGGTAAGTCACTGGGAGGTCGCTGGTGAGATGTGACACAGTCAGATCTTACCAGCGATGCAGGAACAATACAGGTCGCAGTAGCAACCTGTATAACGATCTCAGCAGTCACTGTGACCCTGTCACACAGTGTCAAACACAGCGATTTCTTCAAAGGACATCGCCTTTGAAGAAAATGGCCTGGACCATTCTGCAACGACTAGAGATCTCACAGCAGGGGCCTGATCGCTGGTAGGTGTCACACATAACGAGATCGCTAACGGGATCGCTACTGCGTCACGTAAACCGTGACTTAGCTGCGATCTCGCTAGCGATCTCGTTATGTGTGACGGTACCTTTACAACTGGCAAATCCTAGCAGACTTTTTAGAGTTTAAATAAGGTGTGGTTCTACTTTGTGAGTCACAGCAGGGAGCTAATTACACCTGCTGATTACCTGGTCTGCAGAAGCACATAGACTTTCTAGCTGAAGGGTACTATACATTACAAGTTAATACAATTTGCTGTACCATGCCAGCTCTGCTTAAAGATGCTAAATTGATGCACCCTCCATTGCCTGCAAAGTAACTCAGGCACTCTATGTCGGAAGAGGAAGATGTCGCTGAAGCAGGGCTAGGTAATGATGTAACACACTTGCTATGGTAGCAATTCTTAAAAACTGACAGCAAATTCTACTCCATAAATTGGGAAAATAGTTTACTTTATTAATTTAACAATACAGTACAAAAAATACTAAAATAGAATAGGCGCATCCAACTGATGAAAATAGAATGTACACACACTGACAGTGCTAATCTTGCCTATATAACAGTTACTGTGGTCCATGTATAATATATGCACAAGTCTGGCAATAAGCAATATAATTTATAACTTGAGATCTAAAAGACATATCACAAGTATAACACAACTTGGTAAGGACGTCCAAGTAAAAAAAAAGTTTTACAGTGATATAAGGATACAAGAGTGACCTAACTAAAAGAGTAAAAAAATATTGAACAAACCTAAAACTGGAGAGGTAACATAAGAAAAGAAATTTGACTAAGTATTGGTGCTTACACACCTCAAAACGCGTTTCGCCTCGTATGAGTTGTATTAAGAAATCTTTAAATTGCACCTGTTTCATTGGTCCATTGGAAACAATAGAAAGTTTGGAAATTTTGCTAATAATCCTAATTTAAGGGGCGCTGTTTGCCAGAAAATACCCCAAAGGGTCACCATTTTGAAAACTGCACCCTTTAAAGTGCTCAAAATTATTTTTCAATAAGTTTAACCTTTTAGGTGCTTCAAAGGAATTCATTTTATTATTTCCATCAAAAATGTTGCTTCAGTCCTAAATTTAACATTTTTATAAGAGTAACAGGAGAAAAATGTGTCAAGCATTTTCTTCTGACTACACCAATACCCCATAAGTGGTGGAAAACTACTGTGTAGGCGCATGGCAGGGCTCGGAAGGGAAGGAGCACCACTTGGCTTTTAAAATGCAAAATCAGCAGGAACAGATAGCAGAAACCCCTGTTGTAATTGCAGAGCCCCTGGAGTGCCTAAACAATGGATACCCCCATAACTGATCCTATTTTAGGAAATACCCCCTCAAGAAATGTATCTAGATGTGTGGTGAGCACCTTGAACCCACAGATACTAAAGAAAATTTTAGAACGTTGAGCCTTACAATAAAAAACAAATCACATTTTCCCCACAGAAATGTTGCTTTAGACACAATTTTTTTTCTTTTCACAAGGGAAAAAGGAGAAAATGGTTTATACAATTTGTTGTGCAATTTGTCCTGAGTATGCCAATAACCCAAATATGGTGGAAATCTACTCTTTCTGCACACTGTCGAGTTCTAAAAAGGAGTGACATTTTTGAGAGCATTTTTGATTTTGATGGACTTGTTTGCGAGCACCATTTTGCATTTGCAGAGCCCTTGAGAAGCCAAGAGAGTAGAAACGCCCCACAAGCGACCCTATATTAGGCTGGAGCCACACAAGCGTATGACATTTGATGCAAGAGCATTGGATGTGTTATGCTAATGACCTTCGGCTCCAGCTTTTCTAAGAGCATGAGTCAAGTGTCATTATACTGAGATCTGATCTTGTGATCGGATGACAGCTGCAGAGGAGAGGGCAGGAGCTGTGGAGAAGAGGGAGGGATTAATCTCTCCATATCCTCCATTGTCAGCTGATGCGTATATTGCACTGCACTCTGATGTCATCTGAGTGCAGTCCGATGTTTCACTCGCACCGATAGACTCGTGTGGGTGAGAGTGATCCTTGACTTGCTGACACTTGCAGCATACTGTGATTGTTTTCTCGGTCTGAATAGGGCTGAGAAAAAAAAATCGCAGATGGGAACTGCCTGATAGAGTAACGTTGGTTCGAGTGAAATGCGATTTTTTTTTTATTGCATTCCACACGTTCGATTTTACTGTGTGTCCTAGTCCTTAGAAATAATCTAAGGTTTTAATGGTGACAATTTCATAATGTAGTGGCATATGTAAGTTTTCTAGAGAACACTAGCCTTGCATAAATGAGTTGTGCAGAGTACATAAGGTTGACATATGTGAGTTGTGTAGGGTTCCTCAGGTTGGCATATGTTATTTATGTAGCGTACATCAAGTCGTGTAACAAATTAGAGGAAATCAGAAATAAATTTAATTGCCAAGTGGTGTCCTTACTTATCCCCCTTCTGTAACACACTGCATCTTCTTTGTGAAATTCCTCTCTTTGCAGTTTGAAGCACCTCACCTGGGAAATGTTGCCCTGGTACTATACAGTTGCCTTCAGTTCTAGAAGTTCTGAGGTCCACTCCTTTTTGACTTCCAAATATAAGTGCCTTGATCACAACCTCCTGAAACTGAAGATATGTGCTGATCTGGCTTGCACTTCGTGATAGCATGTAAGCATTATACATTGCCATCTGTACGATGTGCATGGTCAACATATACCAGGATGGGGGACATATGTACCAGGATGGGAATAACATACCCCAGGATGGGTGACATATACACCAGGGTGGGGATCATACATAGCAGGATGGGGGACATTTACATATGGATTGTGGACATACAGAATATACCTGGAAGGGGGCTATATAGTATTGGGAACATTGGGGACATTACCCCCATAACAGTGTCTGCAGCAGATCTCCCCCACAACAGCAACAATGACCACACGTCTTCAAGCTAGAATGAGGTGGAGCAGTGCGGTCATTGAAAGGTCAGACTGCCCTCCTACTCACTGATTGGTGCGATTGACGTTATTGACCAATCACACAAATCAGTGCTGGGGATGGTGACGCTGCTGTCTCTAGCACCAGCTTATGATTGGTTCTGATATAGCATTGATCATAGCAGGACATCAATGTTTCAGGCAATTTCATTTGCTGAAACAATGAAATCATTGTGTATTGGTGTTCAGAATTAAACAGCCAATCCAGCGATCGTGGGGGGTGACGATACACCGCTCCATGGCCACGAGTCCCGGTTCCCTGCTCTCAGGTGTAACAGGCACTTTCATGTGATCACTGTGCCTTCAGTCACGGTGGCTGCAATATTGCTATGACGTACCCATACATCATAGGTCGGGAACACCTTTCAAACCATGACATATGGGTGTGTCAAAGGTCGTGAAGGGATTAAACTAATGTTATGCCTCATATACACACAGAATGAGACATACTCCCATGACTTCTAATATTAGACACGGAGAGACCTAACTGCATGTTTGGGTGGGGAGGTAACCACCTGTGCAGTGTTGTCTTTCCACACCGGTGCAGACAAACCTGTACTTCATATGACATGGGGACATAACACAAAGTAATGAAAGTTGGTTCTCGTAGGAGAGCTTAGTGGAGGGCAGGAAGTGTTTGCACCAAATCATGATAGATATTGGTAATGCAGGAGGACCAATGAAAGGATAGTGGTAGCCTTCTTGTACAAACAAAGTGTTCCCACAACAGTAAAGATTACAGATTATTCACCCTCAAGTCAATTGGCAATTAAATTCAGATACAGAAGTGTTATATTTCAAAACTATAAAGATAGAAACTGGTAGAAACTGCAAAACAACTTAACGAGAACCTGTCATCAGTTCAAAAGTGGCCAGTTTTTGTTAATATTTTATTCTCACACTATTCTCAAAAACATGCCACCCCAACAGAAGAACCCTGTGAACAAAATCCCTTTTGTAAAGACCATGAAAATTTAGAACAAAATAAAAAAAAAACGCCCATATCTCTGTAAGGCCCCTTTCACACGTCAGTGATTCTGGTACGTTTGTGCTTTTTTTTAAACGTACCAGAATCACTAACATACGCAGACCCATTCTAATGAATGGGTCTGCTCACACGTCAGTGATTTGTCACTGCACGTGTCTCCGTGCAGCGTACCCGCGTGTGCGTGATTGCTGCACGGAGACATGTCCATTTTTTTCTGGCATCACTGATGTTCCACGGACCACGCAGTGGTGTGGTCCGTGAAACACGTGCCAGAAAAAAACGTGCTTTTAAAATAATAAACATTTTAACTCACCCGGCGTCCAGCGATGTCCTCTGCAGCCCGTTCTCCCTGCTCCTTCTGTGCCGGCTGATTACTGTCGCGCATATTCATTATGCGCGACACAGCCGACCCGGAAGCAGCTCCTGCAGGGGTCACCGCCGGCCGGATGCTGCGTCGCGGGAGGATTCAGCACCACGGACAGCGGGAGCGGGCGCAGGTGAGTGAATCTCAACAGGTTGACCCTGATTTCTGGAAAACGTCGCGCCGCGGGCGCCAAATGCGGGTCGGCGCCTCCCCGGGGGATCCCCGCGGGGGCAGCGGGGGCGCGCTTTCGCGCATTTCCGCTCGCCCTCGCCGCGGCGCGTTTTCGGCCCGCCGCGCCCGCCGCGTCGCGCCGCCTCGCTCGGGGCACCCACCGCCGCGTCCGCCGCGACCGGCCGGACGAAACGACGCCTCGCTCGCGTCTCTGCGACGATGCGCGATTTTCCGAAAAAGGTGATCCGTGAGAGCCATTAGCCAGTTCTGCAGTTGTCATTCCGCGACCGGTGGCCAGGTGGCGACGCCGTCCACCCAGTCGGGAAGCTGTCATGCTGCGCACGACCAGCAGATGGCAGTGCCGTTCCACGTCGCCCCTGAACTGGCTAACGGAATACGCCGGGCAGGCGCCGATTAGCCAGTCTTTCCGGCGCCAAAAAAGTGCGCCAAAAAAAAAAAAAAAAATTGCCTTTTGACGCCGTAAATCTCCTCGCAGGGCTAAAATCAGGCGCTGCGGTGAACGGGAGCGCGTCCGCACGTACGGTTTTTTTCGCCGCGCAACAGTATCGCTCACGGGAGCGACTGGCTCCGTTAGAAGGGGCTAACGGAATATGCTGGGAAGCGTCGATTAGCCAGTCAGTCCAGCGCCAAAAAAGTGCGCCAAAAAAAATAAAAAAATTTCGTTTTCACGCCGTAAATCTCCTAGCAGTTCTAAAATCAGGCGCTGCGGTGAACGGGAGCGCGTCCGCACGTACGGTTTTTTCGCCGCGCGACAGTATCGCTCACGGGAGGCGCTGCGGTGAACGGGAGCGCGTCCGCACGTACGTTTTTTTTCGCCGTGCAACAGTATCGCTCACGGGAGCGACTGGCTCCGTTAGAAGGGGCTAACGGAATATGCTGGGAAGCGTCGATTAGCCAGTCAGTCCAGCGCCAAAAAAGTGCGCCAAAAAAAATAAAAAAATTTCGTTTTCACGCCGTAAATCTCCTAGCAGTTCTAAAATCAGGCGCTGCGGTGAACGGGAGCGCGTCCGCACGTACGGTTTTTTCGCCGCGCAACAGTATCGCTCACGGGAGCGACTGGCTCCGTTAGAAGGGGCTAACGGAATATGCTGGGAAGCGTCGATTAGCCAGTCAGTCCAGCGCCAAAAAAGTGCGCCAAAAAAAATAAAAAAATTTCGTTTTCACGCCGTAAATCTCCTAGCAGTTCTAAAATCAGGCGCTGCGGTGAACGGGAGCGCGTCCGCACGTACGGTTTTTTCGCCGCGCGACAGTATCGCTCACGGGAGGCGCTGCGGTGAACGGGAGCGCGTCCGCACGTACGTTTTTTTTCGCCGTGCAACAGTATCGCTCATGGGAGCGACTGGCTCCGTTAGAAGGGGCTAACGGAATATGCTGGGAAGCGTCGATTAGCCAGTCAGTCCAGCGCCAAAAAAGTGCGCCAAAAAAAATAAAAAAATTTCGTTTTCACGCCGTAAATCTCCTAGCAGTTCTAAAATCAGGCGCTGCGGTGAACGGGAGCGCGTCCGCACGTACGTTTTTTTCGCCGCGCAACAGTATCGCTCACGGGAGCGACTGGCTCCGTTAGAAGGGGCTAACGGAATATGCTGGGAAGCGTCGATTAGCCAGTCAGTCCAGCGCCAAAAAAGTGCGCCAAAAAAAATAAAAAAATTTCGTTTTCACGCCGTAAATCTCCTAGCAGTTCTAAAATCAGGCGCTGCGGTGAACGGGAGCGCGTCCGCACGTACGGTTTTTTCGCCGCGCGACAGTATCGCTCACGGGAGGCGCTGCGGTGAACGGGAGCGCGTCCGCACGTACGTTTTTTTTCGCCGTGCAACAGTATCGCTCACGGGAGCGACTGGCTCCGTTAGAAGGGGCTAACGGAATATGCTGGGAAGCGTCGATTAGCCAGTCAGTCCAGCGCCAAAAAAGTGCGCCAAAAAAAAAAAAAAAATGTAGTTTTCACGCCGTAAATCTCCTAACAGCTCTAAAATCAGGCGCTGCGGTGAACGGGAGCGCGTCCGCACGTACGGTTTTTTCGCCGCGCAACAGTATCGCTCACGGGAGCGTAGCCGCACGTACGGTTATTGATCAGGTCCGTGCACACGGATGTCACGTGGATGACGTCAGTGTGCAGGACCTATGGCCGTCATCAAGTCATTACAACCGGTACTGCTGTATGTAATATAGTGTCAGGCACGTGAAGAGTGGGGGAGGGGAGGTCCGGGGAAATCACTGAATTCTTTATTAAGCTCTGTGCCCGCATCTCCACTCCGCCCCCTCCTCCCGTCTAAATGCCAGTCTGCTGTACATAGTATGTCAGGCACTGCGAGGAGGGGGGAGGGGAGATCCGGGGAAATCACTGTATTCTTTATGAAGCCGGGTGCCCTGCATCTCCACTCCGCCCCCTCCTCGTCTGTATACACGCTCGAGTCCGCTCCTCCACGCCTTTTCCCAGCCCCACTCCGCCCCCTCAAGTCTTTTACCCCGGCTCCACTCCACCCCCAGGTCCCACTCCTCCCCTCATCTTCTCCGGGCACCACCCGACGAGGCAGAGGGGCCGGCCGAGTCTGACGTCGTCACTGACGACGTCAGACTACGCTCCCTCCCCTCACGTTAGACGCTGCTCAGCCACAAGTGTTCGGAGAGGTTTGTACTGCGCATGCGCTGCCCTGCGCAGTACAAAACGGAAGTCATCGCAGAGCGCGCCACTTTTCAAAATCGGCGGTGGTGGGGTGAGTATTATGTGTGTATGCTTACGGGGTGCCTGATGCCGGTGCGCGGGGACGGGCTGCTTGCCGCCGGTATATATGTACGGGCTGCCTGCTGCCGGTATATATGTACGGGCACGGGCTGCCTGCTGCCGGTATATATGTACGGGCTGCCTGCCGCCGGTAGATATGTACGGGCTGCCTGCCGCCGGTATATATGTACGGGCTGCCTGCCGCCGGTATATATGTACGGGCTGC
This sequence comes from Anomaloglossus baeobatrachus, assembly GCF_048569485.1. NCBI lineage: Eukaryota > Metazoa > Chordata > Amphibia > Anura > Aromobatidae > Anomaloglossus > Anomaloglossus baeobatrachus. The sequence continues at coordinate 296,407,336 of NC_134356.1, read as the reverse complement.
CTGCTGCCGGTATATATGTACGGGCACGGGCTGCCTGCGGCCGGAATATATATACGGGCTGCCTGCCGCCGGTATATATGTACGGGCTGCCTGCTGCCGGTATATATGTACGGGCACGGGCTGCCTGCGGCCGGAATATATATACGGGCTGCCTGCCGCCGGTAGATATGTACGGGCTGCCTGCCTGCCGCCGGTATATATGTACGGGCTGCCTGCCTGCCTGCCACCGGTATATATGTACGGGCACGGGCTGCCTGCCGCCAGACCCCTCTGCCTGTGCGCCGCCAGACCCCTCTGCCTGTGCGCCGCCAGACCCCTCTGCGCTCTGCGCCGCCAGACCCCTCTGCGCTCTGCGCCGCCAGACCCCTCTGCGCTCTGCGCCGCCAGACCCCTCTGCGCTCTGCGCCGCCAGACCCCTCTGCGCTCTGCGCCGCCAGACCCCTCTGCGCTCTGCGCCGCCAGACCCCTCTGCGCTCTGCGCCGCCAGACCCCTCTGCGCTCTGCGCCGCCAGACCCCTCTGCGCTCTGCGCCGCCAGACCCCTCTGCGCTCTGCGCCGCCAGACCCCTCTGCGCTCTGCGCCGCCAGACCCCTCTGCGCTCTGCGCCGCCAGACCCCTCTGCGCTCTGCGCCGCCAGACCCCTCTGCGCTCTGCGCCGCCAGACCCCTCTGCGCTCTGCGCCGCCAGACCCCTCTGCGCTCTGCGCCGCCAGACCCCTCTGCGCTCTGCGCCGCCAGACCCCTCTGCGCTCTGCGCCGCCAGACCCCTCTGCGCTCTGCGCCGCCAGACCCCTCTGCGCTCTGCGCCGCCAGACCCCTCTGCGCTCTGCGCCGCCAGACCCCTCTGCGCTCTGCGCCGCCAGACCCCTCTGCGCTCTGCGCCGCCAGACCCCTCTGCGCTCTGCGCCGCCAGACCCCTCTGCGCTCTGCGCCGCCAGACCCCTCTGCGCTCTGCGCCGCCAGACCCCTCTGCGCTCTGCGCCGCCAGACCCCTCTGCGCTCTGCGCCGCCAGACCCCTCTGCGCTCTGCGCCGCCAGACCCCTCTGCGCTCTGCGCCGCCAGACCCCTCTGCGCTCTGCGCCGCCAGACCCCTCTGCGCTCTGCGCCGCCAGACCCCTCTGCGCTCTGCGCCGCCAGACCCCTCTGCGCTCTGCGCCGCCAGACCCCTCTGCGCTCTGCGCCGCCAGACCCCTCTGCGCTCTGCGCCGCCAGACCCCTCTGCGCTCTGCGCCGCCAGACCCCTCTGCGCTCTGCGCCGCCAGACCCCTCTGCGCTCTGCGCCGCCAGACCCCTCTGCGCTCTGCGCCGCCAGACCCCTCTGCGCTCTGCGCCGCCAGACCCCTCTGCGCTCTGCCCGTGCGCCGCCAGACCCCTCTGCGCTCTGCCCCGTGCGCCGCCAGACCCCTCTGCGCTCTGCCCGTGCGCCGCCAGACCCCTCTGCGCTCTGCCAGACCCCTCTGCGCTCTGCCAGACCCCTCTGCGCTCTGCCAGACCCCTCTGCGCTCTGCCAGACCCCTCTGCGCTCTGCCAGACCCCTCTGCGCTCTGCCAGACCCCTCTGCGCTCTGCCAGACCCCTCTGCGCTCTGCCAGACCCCTCTGCGCTCTGCCCGACCCCTCTGCGCTCTGCCCGACCCCTCTGCGCTCTGCCCGACCCCTCTGCGCTCTGCCCGACCCCTCTGCGCTCTGCCCGACCCCTCTGCGCTCTGCCCGACCCCTCTGCGCTCTGCCCGACCCCTCTGCGCTCTGCCCGACCCCTCTGCGCTCTGCCCGACCCCTCTGCGCTCTGCCCGACCCCTCTGCGCTCTGCCCGACCCCTCTGCGCTCTGCCCGACCCCTCTGCGCTCTGCCCGACCCCTCTGCGCTCTGCCCGACCCCTCTGCGCTCTGCCCGACCCCTCTGCGCTCTGCCCGACCCCTCTGCGCTCTGCCCGACCCCTCTGCGCTCTGCCCGACCCCTCTGCCCGACCCCTCTGCCCGACCCCTCTGCCCGACCCCTCTGCCCGACCCCTCTGCCCGACCCCTCTGCCCGACCCCTCTGCCCGACCCCTCTGCCCGACCCCTCTGCGCTCTGCCCGACCCCTCTGCGCTCTGCCCGACCCCTCTGCGCAGCCCTGTCTGAGAGTGGGGCAGTGTGTGTAACCCCCTCCAGTATGTGTATGCCCCTGTATCTTCCCCAATTGTAAAACAGAATGTTTTGACTATTTATTTTTTTTTCAATTAGGTATCCAAGCAATGCAGGTAGTGCTGACATTACGATCGACGGACGCCTTCCATCTTCTGGTACCACTGTGTAGACGAGTAATCTTGAAGATCCCGTACGTATGTTGTCTATGTATATATGTATGTGTCTGTCTTCCAACTGCATCCAGCTCATACACAGCACCGTACTGTAATACAGGTCCACTCTATGTCCTGTAATACAGTGTGCTGACAGCCCTCTGTGGGCTCCGCTGGGGGCTGGCAGCCCTCTGTGGGCTTCGCTGGGGGCTGGCAGCCCTCTGTGGGCTTCGCTGGGGGCTGGCAGCCCTCTGTGGGCTCCGCTGGGGGCTGGCAGCCCTCTGTGGGCTCCGCTGGGGGCTGGCAGCCCTCTGTGGGCTCCGCTGGGGGCTGGCAGCCCTCTGTGGGCTCCGCTGGGGGCTGGCAGCCCTCTGTGGGCTCCGCAGGGGGCTGGCAGCCCTCTGTGGGCTCCGCAGGGGGCTGGCAGCCCTCTGGGGGCTCCGCCGGGGGCTGGCAGCCCTCTGGGGGCTCCGCCGGGGGCTGGCAGCCCTCTGTGGGCTCCGCCGGGGGCTGGCAGCCCTCTGGGGGCTCCGCCGGGGGCTGGCAGCCCTCTGGGGGCTCCGCCGGGGGCTGGCAGCCCTCTGGGGGCTCCGCCGGGGGCTGGCAGCCCTCTGGGGGCTCCGCCGGGGGCTGGCAGCCCTCTGGGGGCTCCGCCGGGGGCTGGCAGCCCTCTGGGGGCTCCGCCGGGGGCTGGCAGCCCTCTGGGGGCTCCGCCGGGGGCTGGCAGCCCTCTGGGGGCTCCGCCGGGGGCTGGCAGCCCTCTGGGGGCTCCGCCGGGGGCTGGCAGCCCTCTGGGGGCTCCGCCGGGGGCTGGCAGCCCTCTGGGGGCTCCGCCGGGGGCTGGCAGCCCTCTGGGGGCTCCGCCGGGGGCTGGCAGCCCTCTGGGGGCTCCGGTGGGGGCTGGCAGCCCTCTGTGGGCTCCGGTGGGGGCTGGCAGCCCTCTGTGGGCTCCGGTGGGGGCTGGCAGCCCTCTGTGGGCTCCGGTGGGGGCTGGCAGCCCTCTGTGGGCTCCGCTGGGGGCTGGCAGCCCTCTGTGGGCTCCGCTGGGGGCTGGCAGCCCTCTGTGGGCTCCGCTGGGGGCTGGCAGCCCTCTGTGGGCTCCGCTGGGGGCTGGCAGCCCTCTGTGGGCTCCGCTGGGGGCTGGCAGCCCTCTGTGGGCTCCGCTGGGGGCTGGCAGCCCTCTGGGGGCTGGCAGCCCTCTGTGGGCTCTGCTGGGGGCTGGCAGCCCTGTGTGGGCTCCGGTGGGGGCTGGCAGCCCTGTGTGGGCTCCGGTGGGGGCTGGCAGCCCTGTGTGGGCTCCGGTGGGGGCTGGCAGCCCTGTGTGGGCTCCGGTGGGGGCTGGCAGCCCTGTGTGGGCTCCGGTGGGGGCTGGCAGCCCTGTGTGGGCTCCGGTGGGGGCTGGCAGCCCTGTGTGGGCTCCGGTGGGGGCTGGCAGCCCTGTGTGGGCTCCGGTGGGGGCTGGCAGCCCTCTGTGGGCTCCGGTGGGGGCTGGCAGCCCTCTGTGGGCTCCGGTGGGGGCTGGCAGCCCTCTGTGGGCTCCGGTGGGGGCTGGCAGCCCTCTGTGGGCTCCGGTGGGGGCTGGCAGCCCTCTGTGGGCTCCGGTGGGGGCTGGCAGCCCTGTGTGGGCTCCGGTGGGGGCTGGCAGCCCTGTGTGGGCTCCGGTGGGGGCTGGCAGCCCTGTGTGGGCTCCGGTGGGGGCTGGCAGCCCTGTGTGGGCTCCGGTGGGGGCTGGCAGCCCTGTGTGGGCTCCGGTGGGGGCTGGCAGCCCTGTGTGGGCTCCGGTGGGGGCTGGCAGCCCTGTGTGGGCTCCGGTGGGGGCTGGCAGCCCTGTGTGGGCTCTGCTGGGGGCTGGCAGCCCTGTGTGGGCTCTGCTGGGGGCTGGCAGCCCTGTGTGGGCTCTGCTGGGGGCTGGCAGCCCTGTGTGGGCTCTGCTGGGGGCTGGCAGCCCTCTGGGGGCTCTGCTGGGGGCTGGCAGCCCTCTGGGGGCTCTGCTGGGGGCTGGCAGCCCTCTGGGGGCTCTGCTGGGGGCTGGCAGCCCTCTGGGGGCTCTGCTGGGGGCTGGCAGCCCTCTGGGGGCTCTGCTGGGGGCTGGCAGCCCTCTGGGGGCTCTGCTGGGGGCTGGCAGCCCTCTGGGGGCTCTGCTGGGGGCTGGCAGCCCTCTGGGGGCTCTGCTGGGGGCTGGCAGCCCTCTGGGGGCTCTGCTGGGGGCTGGCAGCCCTCTGGGGGCTCTGCTGGGGGCTGGCAGCCCTCTGGGGGCTCTGCTGGGGGCTGGCAGCCCTCTGGGGGCTCCGGTGGGGGCTGGCAGCCCTCTGGGGGCTCCGGTGGGGGCTGGCAGCCCTCTGGGGGCTCCGGTGGGGGCTGGCAGCCCTCTGTGGGCTCTGCTGGGGGCTGGCAGCCCTCTGTGGGCTCTGCTGGGGGCTGGCAGCCCTCTGTGGGCTCCGGTGGGGGCTGGCAGCCCTCTGTGGGCTCCGGTGGGGGCTGGCAGCCCTCTGTGGGCTCCGGTGGGGGCTGGCAGCCCTGTGTGGGCTCCGGTGGGGGCTGGCAGCCCTGTGTGGGCTCCGGTGGGGGCTGGCAGCCCTGTGTGGGCTCCGGTGGGGGCTGGCAGCCCTGTGTGGGCTCTGCCGGGGGCTGGCAGCCCTCTGTGGGCTCTGCCGGGGGCTGGCAGCCCTCTGTGGGCTCCCCCCTGGCCCTGCCAGAGTGTGGGGCAGTGTGTGCAGCCCCCTCCAGTATGTGTATGCCCCTGTATCTTCCCCAATTGTAAAACAGAATGTTTTGCCTATTTGTTTCTTTCAATTAGGTATCCAAGCAATGCAGGTAGTGCTGACATTACCATCGACGGACGCCTTCCATCTTCTGGTACCACTGTGTAGATGAGTAATCTTGAAGATCCCGTACGTATGTTGTCTATGTATATATGTATGTGTCTGTCTTCCAACTGCATCCAGCTCATACACAGCACCATACTGTAATACAGGTCCACTCTATGTCCTGTAATACAGTGTGCTGGCAGCCCTCTGTGGGCTCTGCTGGGGGCTGGCAGCCCTGTGTGGGCTCAGCTGGGGGCTGGCAGCCCTCTGGGGGCTCAGCTGGGGGCTGGCAGCCCTCTGGGGGCTCTGCTGGGGGCTGGCAGCCCTCTGGGGGCTCTGCTGGGGGCTGGCAGCCCTCTGGGGGCTCTGCTGGGGGCTGGCAGCCCTCTGGGGGCTCTGCTGGGGGCTGGCAGCCCTCTGGGGGCTCTGCTGGGGGCTGGCAGCCCTCTGGGGGCTCTGCTGGGGGCTGGCAGCCCTCTGGGGGCTCTGCTGGGGGCTGGCAGCCCTCTGGGGGCTCTGCTGGGGGCTGGCAGCCCTCTGGGGGCTCTGCTGGGGGCTGGCAGCCCTCTGGGGGCTCTGCTGGGGGCTGGCAGCCCTCTGGGGGCTCTGCTGGGGGCTGGCAGCCCTCTGGGGGCTCTGCTGGGGGCTGGCAGCCCTCTGGGGGCTCTGCTGGGGGCTGGCAGCCCTCTGGGGGCTCTGCTGGGGGCTGGCAGCCCTCTGGGGGCTCTGCTGGGGGCTGGCAGCCCTCTGGGGGCTCTGCTGGGGGCTGGCAGCCCTCTGGGGGCTCTGCTGGGGGCTGGCAGCCCTCTGGGGGCTCTGCTGGGGGCTGGCAGCCCTCTGGGGGCTCTGCTGGGGGCTCTGCTGGGGGCTGGCAGCCCTCTGGGGGCTCTGCTGGGGGCTGGCAGCCCTCTGGGGGCTCTGCTGGGGGCTGGCAGCCCTCTGGGGGCTCTGCTGGGGGCTGGCAGCCCTCTGGGGGCTCTGCTGGGGGCTGGCAGCCCTCTGGGGGCTCTGCTGGGGGCTGGCAGCCCTCTGGGGGCTCTGCTGGGGGCTGGCAGCCCTCTGGGGGCTCTGCTGGGGGCTGGCAGCCCTCTGGGGGCTCTGCTGGGGGCTGGCAGCCCTCTGGGGGCTCTGCTGGGGGCTGGCAGCCCTCTGGGGGCTCTGCTGGGGGCTGGCAGCCCTCTGGGGGCTCTGCTGGGGGCTGGCAGCCCTCTGGGGGCTCTGCTGGGGGCTGGCAGCCCTCTGGGGGCTCCGGTGGGGGCTGGCAGCCCTCTGGGGGCTCCGTTGGGGGCTGGCAGCCCTCTGTGGGCTCCGGTGGAGGCTGGCAGCCTTCTGTGGGCTCCGGTGGGGGCTGGCAGCCTTCTGTGGGCTCCGGTGGGGGCTGGCAGCCCTCTGTGGGCTCTGGTGGGGACTGGCAGCCCTCTGTGGGCTCTACTGGGGGCTGGCAGCCCTCTGTGGGCTCCGCTGGGGGCTGGCAGCCCTGTGTGGGCTCCGCTGTGTCTGTCTTCCAACTGCATCCAGCTCATACACAGCACCATACTGTAATACAGGTCCACTCTATGTCCTGTAATACAGTGTGCTGGCAGCCCTGTGTGGGCTCTGCTGGGGGCTGGCAGCCCTCCGGGGGCTCCGCTGGGGGCTGGCAGCCCTCCGGGGGCTCCGCTGGGGGCTGGCAGCCCTCCGGGGGCTCCGCTGGGGGCTGGCAGCCCTCCGGGGGCTCCGCTGGGGGCTGGCAGCCCTCCGGGGGCTCCGCTGGGGGCTGGCAGCCCTCCGGGGGCTCCGCTGGGGGCTGGCAGCCCTCCGGGGGCTCCGCTGGGGGCTGGCAGCCCTCTGTGGGCTCCGCTGGGGGCTGGCAGCCCTCTGTGGGCTCCGCTGGGGGCTGGCAGCCCTCTGTGGGCTCCGCTGGGGGCTGGCAGCCCTCTGTGGGCTCTGCTGGGGGCTGGCAGCCCTGTGTGGGCTCCGCTGGGGGCTGGCAGCCCTGTGTGGGCTCCGCTGGGGGCTGGCAGCCCTGTGTGGGCTCCGCTGGGGGCTGGCAGCCCTGTGTGGGCTCCGCTGGGGGCTGGCAGCCCTGTGTGGGCTCCGCTGGGGGCTGGCAGCCCTGTGTGGGCTCCGCTGGGGGCTGGCAGCCCTGTGTGGGCTCCGCTGGGGGCTGGCAGCCCTGTGTGGGCTCCGCTGGGGGCTGGCAGCCCTGTGTGGGCTCCGCTGGGGGCTGGCAGCCCTGTGTGGGCTCCGCTGGGGGCTGGCAGCCCTGTGTGGGCTCCGCTGGGGGCTGGCAGCCCTGTGTGGGCTCCGCTGGGGGCTGGCAGCCCTGTGTGGGCTCCGCTGGGGGCTGGCAGCCCTGTGTGGGCTCCGCTGTGTCTGTCTTCCAACTGCATCCAGCTCATACACAGCACCATACTGTAATACAGGTCCACTCTATGTCCTGTAATACAGTGTGCTGGCAGCCCTCTGGGGGCTCTGCTGGGGGCTGGCAGCCCTCTGGGGGCTCTGCTGGGGGCTGGCAGCCCTCTGGGGGCTCCGGTGGGGGCTGGCAGCCCTCTGGGGGCTCCGGTGGGGGCTGGCAGCCCTCTGGGGGCTCCGGTGGGGGCTGGCAGCCCTCTGGGGGCTCCGGTGGGGGCTGGCAGCCCTCTGGGGGCTCCGGTGGGGGCTGGCAGCCCTCTGGGGGCTCCGGTGGGGGCTGGCAGCCCTCTGTGGGCTCCGGTGGGGGCTGGCAGCCCTCTGTGGGCTCTACTGGGGGCTGGCAGCCCTCTGTGGGCTCTGCTGGGGGCTGGCAGCCCTCTGTGGGCTCTGCTGGGGGCTGGCAGCCCTCTGTGGGCTCTGCTGGGGGCTGGCAGCCCTCTGTGGGCTCTGCTGGGGGCTGGCAGCCCTCTGTGGGCTCTGCTGGGGGCTGGCAGCCCTCTGTGGGCTCTGCTGGGGGCTGGCAGCCCTCTGTGGGCTCTGCCGGGGGCTGGCAGCCCTCTGTGGGCTCTGCCGGGGGCTGGCAGCCCTCTGTGGGCTCTGCCGGGGGCTGGCAGCCCTCTGTGGGCTCTGCCGGGGGCTGGCAGCCCTCTGTGGGCTCTGCCGGGGGCTGGCAGCCCTCTGTGGGCTCTGCCGGGGGCTGGCAGCCCTCTGTGGGCTCTGCCGGGGGCTGGCAGCCCTCTGTGGGCTCTGCCGGGGGCTGGCAGCCCTCTGTGGGCTCTGCCGGGGGCTGGCAGCCCTCTGTGGGCTCTGCCGGGGGCTGGCAGCCCTCTGTGGGCTCTGCCGGGGGCTGGCAGCCCTCTGTGGGCTCTGCCGGGGGCTGGCAGCCCTCTGTGGGCTCTGCCGGGGGCTGGCAGCCCTCTGTGGGCTCTGCCGGGGGCTGGCAGCCCTCTGTGGGCTCTGCCGGGGGCTGGCAGCCCTCTGTGGGCTCTGCCGGGGGCTGGCAGCCCTCTGTGGGCTCTGCCGGGGGCTGGCAGCCCTCTGTGGGCTCTGCCGGGGGCTGGCAGCCCTCTGTGGGCTCTGCCGGGGGCTGGCAGCCCTCTGTGGGCTCTGCCGGGGGCTGGCAGCCCTCTGTGGGCTCTGCCGGGGGCTGGCAGCCCTCTGTGGGCTCTGCCGGGGGCTGGCAGCCCTCTGTGGGCTCTGCCGGGGGCTGGCAGCCCTCTGTGGGCTCTGCCGGGGGCTGGCAGCCCTCTGTGGGCTCTGCCGGGGGCTGGCAGCCCTCTGTGGGCTCTGCCGGGGGCTGGCAGCCCTCTGTGGGCTCTGCCGGGGGCTGGCAGCCCTCTGTGGGCTCTGCCGGGGGCTGGCAGCCCTCTGTGGGCTCTGCCGGGGGCTGGCAGCCCTCTGTGGGCTCTGCCGGGGGCTGGCAGCCCTCTGTGGGCTCTGCCGGGGGCTGGCAGCCCTCTGTGGGCTCTGCCGGGGGCTGGCAGCCCTCTGTGGGCTCTGCCGGGGGCTGGCAGCCCTCTGTGGGCTCTGCCGGGGGCTGGCAGCCCTCTGTGGGCTCTGCCGGGGGCTGGCAGCCCTCTGTGGGCTCTGCCGGGGGCTGGCAGCCCTCTGTGGGCTCTGCCGGGGGCTGGCAGCCCTCTGTGGGCTCTGCCGGGGGCTGGCAGCCCTCTGTGGGCTCTGCCGGGGGCTGGCAGCCCTCTGTGGGCTCTGCCGGGGGCTGGCAGCCCTCTGTGGGCTCTGCCGGGGGCTGGCAGCCCTCTGTGGGCTCTGCCGGGGGCTGGCAGCCCTCTGTGGGCTCTGCCGGGGGCTGGCAGCCCTCTGTGGGCTCTGCCGGGGGCTGGCAGCCCTCTGTGGGCTCTGCCGGGGGCTGGCAGCCCTCTGTGGGCTCTGCCGGGGGCTGGCAGCCCTCTGTGGGCTCTGCCGGGGGCTGGCAGCCCTCTGTGGGCTCTGCCGGGGGCTGGCAGCCCTCTGTGGGCTCTGCCGGGGGCTGGCAGCCCTCTGTGGGCTCTGCCGGGGGCTGGCAGCCCTCTGTGGGCTCTGCCGGGGGCTGGCAGCCCTCTGTGGGCTCTGCCGGGGGCTGGCAGCCCTCTGTGGGCTCTGCCGGGGGCTGGCAGCCCTCTGTGGGCTCTGCCGGGGGCTGGCAGCCCTCTGTGGGCTCTGCCGGGGGCTGGCAGCCCTCTGTGGGCTCTGCCGGGGGCTGGCAGCCCTCTGTGGGCTCTGCCGGGGGCTGGCAGCCCTCTGTGGGCTCTGCCGGGGGCTGGCAGCCCTCTGTGGGCTCTGCCGGGGGCTGGCAGCCCTCTGTGGGCTCTGCCGGGGGCTGGCAGCCCTCTGTGGGCTCTGCCGGGGGCTGGCAGCCCTCTGTGGGCTCTGCCGGGGGCTGGCAGCCCTCTGTGGGCTCTGCCGGGGGCTGGCAGCCCTCTGTGGGCTCTGCCGGGGGCTGGCAGCCCTCTGTGGGCTCTGCCGGGGGCTGGCAGCCCTCTGTGGGCTCTGCCGGGGGCTGGCAGCCCTCTGTGGGCTCTGCCGGGGGCTGGCAGCCCTCTGTGGGCTCTGCCGGGGGCTGGCAGCCCTCTGTGGGCTCTGCCGGGGGCTGGCAGCCCTCTGTGGGCTCTGCCGGGGGCTGGCAGCCCTCTGTGGGCTCTGCCGGGGGCTGGCAGCCCTCTGTGGGCTCTGCCGGGGGCTGGCAGCCCTCTGTGGGCTCTGCCGGGGGCTGGCAGCCCTCTGTGGGCTCTGCCGGGGGCTGGCAGCCCTCTGTGGGCTCTGCCGGGGGCTGGCAGCCCTCTGTGGGCTCTGCCGGGGGCTGGCAGCCCTCTGTGGGCTCTGCCGGGGGCTGGCAGCCCTCTGTGGGCTCTGCCGGGGGCTGGCAGCCCTCTGTGGGCTCTGCCGGGGGCTGGCAGCCCTCTGTGGGCTCTGCCGGGGGCTGGCAGCCCTCTGTGGGCTCTGCCGGGGGCTGGCAGCCCTCTGTGGGCTCTGCCGGGGGCTGGCAGCCCTCTGTGGGCTCTGCCGGGGGCTGGCAGCCCTCTGTGGGCTCTGCCGGGGGCTGGCAGCCCTCTGTGGGCTCTGCCGGGGGCTGGCAGCCCTCTGTGGGCTCTGCCGGGGGCTGGCAGCCCTCTGTGGGCTCTGCCGGGGGCTGGCAGCCCTCTGTGGGCTCTGCCGGGGGCTGGCAGCCCTCTGTGGGCTCTGCCGGGGGCTGGCAGCCCTCTGTGGGCTCTGCCGGGGGCTGGCAGCCCTCTGTGGGCTCTGCCGGGGGCTGGCAGCCCTCTGTGGGCTCTGCCGGGGGCTGGCAGCCCTCTGTGGGCTCTGCCGGGGGCTGGCAGCCCTCTGTGGGCTCTGCCGGGGGCTGGCAGCCCTCTGTGGGCTCTGCCGGGGGCTGGCAGCCCTCTGTGGGCTCTGCCGGGGGCTGGCAGCCCTCTGTGGGCTCTGCCGGGGGCTGGCAGCCCTCTGTGGGCTCTGCCGGGGGCTGGCAGCCCTCTGTGGGCTCTGCCGGGGGCTGGCAGCCCTCTGTGGGCTCTGCCGGGGGCTGGCAGCCCTCTGTGGGCTCTGCCGGGGGCTGGCAGCCCTCTGTGGGCTCTGCCGGGGGCTGGCAGCCCTCTGTGGGCTCTGCCGGGGGCTGGCAGCCCTCTGTGGGCTCTGCCGGGGGCTGGCAGCCCTCTGTGGGCTCTGCCGGGGGCTGGCAGCCCTCTGTGGGCTCTGCCGGGGGCTGGCAGCCCTCTGTGGGCTCTGCCGGGGGCTGGCAGCCCTCTGTGGGCTCTGCCGGGGGCTGGCAGCCCTCTGTGGGCTCCGCCGGGGGCTGGCAGCCCTCTGTGGGCTCCGGTGGGGGCTGGCAGCCCTCTGTGGGCTCCGCCGGGGGCTGGCAGCCCTCTGTGGGCTCCGGTGGGGGCTGGCAGCCCTCTGTGGGCTCCGGTGGGGGCTGGCAGCCCTCTGTGGGCTCCGGTGGGGGCTGGCAGCCCTCTGTGGGCTCTGCTGGGGGCTGGCAGCCCTGTGTGGGCTCTGCTGGGGGCTGGCAGCCCTGTGTGGGCTCTGCTGGGGGCTGGCAGCCCTGTGTGGGCTCTGCTGGGGGCTGGCAGCCCTGTGTGGGCTCTGCTGGGGGCTGGCAGCCCTGTGTGGGCTCCGCTGGGGGCTGGCAGCCCTGTGTGGGCTCCGCTGGGGGCTGGCAGCCCTGTGTGGGCTCCGCTGGGGGCTGGCAGCCCTGTGTGGGCTCCGCTGGGGGCTGGCAGCCCTGTGTGGGCTCCGGTGGGGGCTGGCAGCCCTGTGTGGGCTCCGGTGGGGGCTGGCAGCCCTGTGTGGGCTCCGGTGGGGGCTGGCAGCCCTGTGTGGGCTCCGGTGGGGGCTGGCAGCCCTGTGTGGGCTTTGCTGGGGGCTGGCAGCCCTGTGTGGGCTTTGCTGGGGGCTGGCAGCCCTGTGTGGGCTCTGCTGGGGGCTGGCAGCCCTGTGTGGGCTCTGCTGGGGGCTGGCAGCCCTGTGTGGGCTCTGCTGGGGGCTGGCAGCCCTGTGTGGGCTCTGCTGGGGGCTGGCAGCCCTGTGTGGGCTCTGCTGGGGGCTGGCAGCCCTGTGTGGGCTCTGCTGGGGGCTGGCAGCCCTGTGTGGGCTCTGCTGGGGGCTGGCAGCCCTGTGTGGGCTCTGCTGGGGGCTGGCAGCCCTGTGTGGGCTCTGCTGGGGGCTGGCAGCCCTGTGTGGGCTCTGCTGGGGGCTGGCAACCCTCTTTGGGCTCTGCTGGGGGCTGGCAACCCTCTTTGGGCTCTGCTGGGGGCTGGCAGCCCTGTGTGCGCTCCGGTGGGGGCTGGCAGCCCTGTGTGGGCTCCGGTGGGGGCTGGCAGCCCTCCGGTGGGGACTGGCAGCCCTCCGGTGGCTCCGGTGGGGGCTGGCAGCCCTCCGGTGGCTCCGGTGGGGGCTGGCAGCCCTCCGGTGGCTCCGGTGGGGGCTGGCAGCCCTCCGGTGGCTCCGCTGGGGGCTGGCAGCCCTCCGGTGGCTCCGCTGTGGGCTGGCAGCCCTCCGGGGGCTCCGCTGGGGGCTGGCAGCCCTCCGGGGGCTCCGCTGGGGGCTGGCAGCCCTCCGGGGGCTCCGCTGGGGGCTGGCAGCCCTCCGGGGGCTCCGCTGGGGGCTGGCAGCCCTCCGGGGGCTCCGCTGGGGGCTGGCAGCCCTCCGGGGGCTCCGCTGGGGGCTGGCAGCCCTCCGGGGGCTCCGCTGGGGGCTGGCAGCCCTCCGGGGGCTCCGCTGGGGGCTGGCAGCCCTCCGGGGGCTCCGCTGGGGGCTGGCAGCCCTCCGGGGGCTCCGCTGGGGGCTGGCAGCCCTCCGGGGGCTCCGCTGTGTCTGTCTTCCAACTGCATCCAGCTCATACACAGCACCATACTGTAATACAGGTCCACTCTATGTCCTGTAATACAGTGTGCTGGTAGCCCTGTGTGGGCTCTGCTGGGGGCTGGCAGCCCTCTGGGGGCTCTGCTGGGGGCTGGCAGCCCTCTGGGGGCTCTGCTGGGGGCTGGCAGCCCTCTGGGGGCTCTGCTGGGGGCTGGCAGCCCTCTGGGGGCTCCGCTGGGGGCTGGCAGCCCTCCGGGGGGCTCTGCTGGGGGCTGGCAGCCCTGTGTGGGCTCCGCTGGGGGCTGGCAGCCCTCTGTGGGCTCCGGTGGGGGCTGGCAGCCCTCTGTGGGCTCCGGTGGGGGCTGGCAGCCCTCTGTGGGCTCCGGTGGGGGCTGGCAGCCCTCTGGGGGCTCCGGTGGGGGCTGGCAGCCCTCTGGGGGCTCCGGTGGGGGCTGGCAGCCCTCTGGGGGCTCCGGTGGGGGCTGGCAGCCCTCTGGGGGCTCCGGTGGGGGCTGGCAGCCCTCTGGGGGCTCCGGTGGGGGCTGGCAGCCCTCTGGGGGCTCCGGTGGGGGCTGGCAGCCCTCTGGGGGCTCCGGTGGGGGCTGGCAGCCCTCTGGGGGCTCTGCCGGGGGCTGGCAGCCCTCTGGGGGCTCTGCCGGGGGCTTGCAGCCCTCTGGGGGCTCTGCCGGGGGCTTGCAGCCCTCTGGGGGCTCTGCCGGGGGCTTGCAGCCCTCTGGGGGCTCTGCCGGGGGCTGGCAGCCCTCTGGGGGCTCTGCCGGGGGCTGGCAGCCCTCTGGGGGCTCTGCCGGGGGCTGGCAGCCCTCTGGGGGCTCTGCCGGGGGCTGGCAGCCCTCTGGGGGCTCTGCCGGGGGCTGGCAGCCCTCTGGGGGCTCTGCCGGGGGCTGGCAGCCCTCTGGGGGCTCTGCCGGGGGCTGGCAGCCCTCTGGGGGCTCTGCCGGGGGCTGGCAGCCCTCTGGGGGCTCTGCCGGGGGCTGGCAGCCCTCTGGGGGCTCTGCCGGGGGCTGGCAGCCCTCTGGGGGCTCTGCCGGGGGCTGGCAGCCCTCTGGGGGCTCTGCCGGGGGCTGGCAGCCCTCTGGGGGCTCTGCCGGGGGCTGGCAGCCCTCTGGGGGCTCTGCCGGGGGCTGGCAGCCCTCTGGGGGCTCTGCCGGGGGCTGGCAGCCCTCTGGGGGCTCTGCCGGGGGCTGGCAGCCCTCTGGGGGCTCTGCCGGGGGCTGGCAGCCCTCTGGGGGCTCTGCCGGGGGCTGGCAGCCCTCTGTGGGCTCTTCCGGGGGCTGGCAGCCCTCTGTGGGCTCTTCCGGGGGCTGGCAGCCCTCTGTGGGCTCTTCCGGGGGCTGGCAGCCCTCTGTGGGCTCTTCCGGGGGCTGGCAGCCCTCTGTGGGCTCTTCCGGGGGCTGGCAGCCCTCTGTGGGCTCTTCCGGGGGCTGGCAGCCCTCTGTGGGCTCTTCCGGGGGCTGGCAGCCCTCTGTGGGCTCTGCCGGGGGCTGGCAGCCCTCTGTGGGCTCTGCCGGGGGCTGGCAGCCCTCTGTGGGCTCTGCCGGGGGCTGGCAGCCCTCTGTGGGCTCTGCCGGGGGCTGGCAGCCCTCTGTGGGCTCTGCCGGGGGCTGGCAGCCCTCTGTGGGCTCTGCCGGGGGCTGGCAGCCCTCTGTGGGCTCTGCCGGGGGCTGGCAGCCCTCTGTGGGCTCTGCCGGGGGCTGGCAGCCCTCTGTGGGCTCTGCCGGGGGCTGGCAGCCCTCTGTGGGCTCTGCCGGGGGCTGGCAGCCCTCTGTGGGCTCTGCCGGGGGCTGGCAGCCCTCTGTGGGCTCTGCCGGGGGCTGGCAGCCCTCTGTGGGCTCTGCCGGGGGCTGGCAGCCCTCTGTGGGCTCTGCCGGGGGCTGGCAGCCCTCTGTGGGCTCTGCCGGGGGCTGGCAGCCCTCTGTGGGCTCTGCCGGGGGCTGGCAGCCCTCTGTGGGCTCTGCCGGGGGCTGGCAGCCCTCTGTGGGCTCCGGTGGGGGCTGGCAGCCCTGTGTGGGCTCCGGTGGGGGCTGGCAGCCCTGTGTGGGCTCCGGTGGGGGCTGGCAGCCCTGTGTGGGCTCCGGTGGGGGCTGGCAGCCCTGTGTGGGCTCCGGTGGGGGCTGGCAGCCCTGTGTGGGCTCCGGTGGGGGCTGGCAGCCCTGTGTGGGCTCCGGTGGGGGCTGGCAGCCCTGTGTGGGCTCCGGTGGGGGCTGGCAGCCCTGTGTGGGCTCCGGTGGGGGCTGGCAGCCCTGTGTGGGCTCCGGTGGGGGCTGGCAGCCCTGTGTGGGCTCCGGTGGGGGCTGGCAGCCCTGTGTGGGCTCCGGTGGGGGCTGGCAGCCCTGTGTGGGCTCCGGTGGGGGCTGGCAGCCCTGTGTGGGCTCCGGTGGGGGCTGGCAGCCCTGTGTGGGCTCCGGTGGGGGCTGGCAGCCCTGTGTGGGCTCCGGTGGGGGCTGGCAGCCCTGTGTGGGCTTTGCTGGGGGCTGGCAGCCCTGTGTGGGCTTTGCTGGGGGCTGGCAGCCCTGTGTGGGCTTTGCTGGGGGCTGGCAGCCCTGTGTGGGCTTTGCTGGGGGCTGGCAGCCCTGTGTGGGCTTTGCTGGGGGCTGGCAGCCCTGTGTGGGCTTTGCTGGGGGCTGGCAGCCCTGTGTGGGCTTTGCTGGGGGCTGGCAGCCCTGTGTGGGCTTTGCTGGGGGCTGGCAGCCCTGTGTGGGCTTTGCTGGGGGCTGGCAGCCCTGTGTGGGCTTTGCTGGGGGCTGGCAGCCCTGTGTGGGCTTTGCTGGGGGCTGGCAGCCCTGTGTGGGCTTTGCTGGGGGCTGGCAGCCCTGTGTGGGCTTTGCTGGGGGCTGGCAGCCCTGTGTGGGCTTTGCTGGGGGCTGGCAGCCCTGTGTGGGCTTTGCTGGGGGCTGGCAGCCCTGTGTGGGCTTTGCTGGGGGCTGGCAGCCCTGTGTGGGCTTTGCTGGGGGCTGGCAGCCCTGTGTGGGCTTTGCTGGGGGCTGGCAGCCCTGTGTGGGCTTTGCTGGGGGCTGGCAGCCCTGTGTGGGCTTTGCTGGGGGCTGGCAGCCCTGTGTGGGCTTTGCTGGGGGCTGGCAGCCCTGTGTGGGCTTTGCTGGGGGCTGGCAGCCCTGTGTGGGCTTTGCTGGGGGCTGGCAGCCCTGTGTGGGCTTTGCTGGGGGCTGGCAGCCCTGTGTGGGCTTTGCTGGGGGCTGGCAGCCCTGTGTGGGCTCTGCTGGGGGCTGGCAGCCCTCTGTGGGCTCTGCTGGGGGCTGGCAGCCCTCTGTGGGCTCTGCTGGGGGCTGGCAGCCCTCTGTGGGCTCTGCTGGGGGCTGGCAGCCCTCTGTGGGCTCTGCTGGGGGCTGGCAGCCCTCTGTGGGCTCTGCTGGGGGCTGGCAGCCCTCTTTGGGCTCTGCTGGGGGCTGGCAGCCCTCTTTGGGCTCTGCTGGGGGCTGGCAGCCCTCTTTGGGCTCTGCTGGGGGCTGGCAGCCCTCTTTGGGCTCTGCTGGGGGCTGGCAGCCCTCTTTGGGCTCTGCTGGGGGCTGGCAGCCCTCTTTGGGCTCCGGTGGGGGCTGGCAGCCCTGTGTGGGCTCCGGTGGGGGCTGGCAGCCCTGTGTGGGCTCCGGTGGGGGCTGGCAGCCCTGTGTGGGCTCCGGTGGGGGCTGGCAGCCCTGTGTGGGCTCCGGTGGGGGCTGGCAGCCCTGTGTGGGCTCCGGTGGGGGCTGGCAGCCCTCCGGGGGCTCCGCTGGGGGCTGGCAGCCCTCCGGGGGCTCCGCTGGGGGCTGGCAGCCCTCCGGGGGCTCCGCTGGGGGCTGGCAGCCCTCCGGGGGCTCCGCTGGGGGCTGGCAGCCCTCCGGGGGCTCCGCTGGGGGCTGGCAGCCCTCCGGGGGCTCCGCTGGGGGCTGGCAGCCCTCCGGGGGCTCCGCTGGGGGCTGGCAGCCCTCCGGGGGCTCCGCTGGGGGCTGGCAGCCCTCCGGGGGCTCCGCTGGGGGCTGGCAGCCCTCCGGGGGCTCCGCTGGGGGCTGGCAGCCCTCCGGGGGCTCTGCTGGGGGCTGGCAGCCCTCCGGGGGCTCTGCTGGGGGCTGGCAGCCCTGTGTGGGCTCCGCTGGGGGCTGGCAGCCCTGTGTGGGCTCCGCTGGGGGCTGGCAGCCCTGTGTGGGCTCCGCTGGGGGCTGGCAGCCCTGTGTGGGCTCCGCTGGGGGCTGGCAGCCCTGTGTGGGCTCCGCTGGGGGCTGGCAGCCCTGTGTGGGCTCCGCTGGGGGCTGGCAGCCCTGTGTGGGCTCCGCTGGGGGCTGGCAGCCCTGTGTGGGCTCCGCTGGGGGCTGGCAGCCCTGTGTGGGCTCCGCTGGGGGCTGGCAGCCCTGTGTGGGCTCCGCTGGGGGCTGGCAGCCCTGTGTGGGCTCCGCTGGGGGCTGGCAGCCCTGTGTGGGCTCCGGTGGGGGCTGGCAGCCCTCTGTGGGCTCTGGTGGGGGCTGGCAGCCCTCTGTGGGCTCTACTGGGGGCTGGCAGCCCTCTGTGGGCTCCCCCCTGGCCCTTCCACATCTACCACTGTGTAGATGAGTAATCTTGAAGATCCCGTACGTATGTTGTCTATGTATATATGTATGTGTCTGTCTTCCAACTGCATCCAGCTCATACACAGCACCATACTGTAATACAGGTCCACTCTATGTCCTGTAATACAGTGTGCTGGCAGCCCTCTGTGGGCTCTGCTGGGGGCTGGCAGCCCTCTGTGGGCTCTGCTGAGGGCTGGCAGCCCTCTGTGGGCTCTGCTGGGGGCTGGCAGCCCTCTGTGGGCTCTGCTGGGGGCTGGCAGCCCTCTGTGGGCTCTGCTGGGGGCTGGCAGCCCTCTGTGGGCTCTGCTGGGGGCTGGCAGCCCTCTGTGGGCTCTGCTGGGGGCTGGCAGCCCTCTGTGGGCTCTGCTGGGGGCTGGCAGCCCTCTGTGGGCTCTGCTGGGGGCTGGCAGCCCTCTGTGGGCTCTGCTGGGGGCTGGCAGCCCTCTGTGGGCTCTGCTGGGGGCTGGCAGCCCTCTGTGGGCTCTGCTGGGGGCTGGCAGCCCTCTGTGGGCTCTGCTGGGGGCTGGCAGCCCTCTGTGGGCTCTGCTGGGGGCTGGCAGCCCTCTGTGGGCTCTGCTGGGGGCTGGCAGCCCTCTGTGGGCTCTGCTGGGGGCTGGCAGCCCTCTGTGGGCTCTGCTGGGGGCTGGCAGCCCTCTGTGGGCTCTGCTGGGGGCTGGCAGCCCTCTGTGGGCTCCGGTGGGGGCTGGCAACCCTCTGTGGGCTCCGCTGGGGGCTGGCAGCCCTCTGTGGGCTCCGCTGGGGGCTGGCAGCCCTCTGTGGGCTCCGCTGGGGGCTGGCAGCCCTCTGTGGGCTCCGCTGGGGGCTGGCAGCCCTCTGTGGGCTCCGCTGGGGGCTGGCAGCCCTCTGTGGGCTCCGCTGGGGGCTGGCAGCCCTCTGTGGGCTCCGCTGGGGGCTGGCAGCCCTCTGTGGGCTCCGCTGGGGGCTGGCAGCCCTCTGTGGGCTCCGCTGGGGGCTGGCAGCCCTCTGTGGGCTCCGCTGGGGGCTGGCAGCCCTGTGTGGGCTCCTCGTATATATGCTATGAAGCTGCTGAGGTTAGGAGACCCATGGCCAGACCATGCACTGTCCAGGTGTAGACCAGTTTTCACCGACTGCTGAATGAGCCTTAAAGTGAATCTGTCAGCGGGTTTTTTTTTCTCCCCCATCTGAGAGCAGCATAATGTAGAGACAGAGATCCTGATTCCAGCGATTTCACTTACTGAGCTGTTTGCTGTCATTGTGATTTAAAATCAATGTTTTCACTGCTGCAGATCTAGCAGTTATACAGAGCTCATGAATATGCTGGACTACCTGTAGCATGCCAAGTAGTCCTGTAGTAATCTTTTGCTGATGAACCTGTGATATCAAAACTACACTGAGCAGCTCAATAAGTGACAATCGCTGGAATCAGGATCTCTTCCCCTACGTTATGCTTCACTTAGATTAGGTGTTAAAAACCTGGTGACAGATTCCCTTTAAAGGGGTTGTCAGGTCTAAATCCACAAGTCTGCATTATCAGAATTTGGTTTCAATTAGGTTAAAAACCTGTATGACACATTTCCTTTTAAAGAAAAAAAAACAGATATACCAAAAATAAATATATACCAAAGAAGTTAGTTTTAAAAAGAAAAAAAAAAGTTAGAATAGAGTAGGGCCCTGCCAAAAGAGTCTACCTTGTCGTGGAGCTAGGCTTACAAAAATCATTTGGCCAAAACTAAATCTGATGGCAGCGTGTGTGATACGGTGTTCAGTGTAAAGGGTTAATGTGTGATTGAGGTTGTAGTGCAGAAGTGAATTTTTTCCAAGAGTGGCAGTGAGACTATGGAAGATTTGTGGGGTGCAGGCGGAGCAGGGGTGAAGGCGGAGCTGGGGTGGAGCCTCAAGGGGGCCCTGAAATTTTGCCAGTATGGGGCCCTGAAATTTCTAGTGGCAACCCTGATCACACATCTTTCTATAGGTCTGAGGATATAAACTTTTTTTTATGTGCTTTAATATCTTAAAGATGCCATGGAGGCCCGGGAGAAGATGATGGAACAGTAAGTAAATGCACAAAGCTACATTAAGAATAATTTTACATGGGATCATCTGTCAGGCTTTCACCCACCTGACAAATCATCCCATGCAGTTGGTCGCAAATTGTGGCTGTGTAATTACACAGTGACCATTAACAATAGTGAATTGGGGGTGGGACCTTTTGTAGCTTCAGTTAGTTGGCTTGTGTAAAGATGCCTTTATAGTATACAGCATTGTGCAATATTTTTTAATTTATTTTTTTTTCTCCCCACAGAATGCAAGGTGCAAGTACCATATGTTACGGTCCACTGGAATGATGATGCTAAAATGTTTTTGTTTTGTTTTTTTAAACATTAAAATTTTATTGAAATATAAAGTTTGTTTTCTATAATAAAAAAAGTCAAACTGTTTCAAAATTTTGTCTTGTTAGTTTTAGTACGAGGGGCTGCTGATAAGTCTTTGGCTTTACCCAGAAAGAAATGAAATAGGATGATGAAACTTTACATTTATTCCACATACTCTCCACTGATGACAACACACTTCTTACATCGGTATTCCTGGTTCTGTAAGCCTAGCAAAAAGAAAGATTCCAGTTGTGCCTCATACCAGGCATTCGTAGCAGCCATAGCATCAGAAATGGTGTTAAATTTAGTACCTTGATGTGTTTCTTCAGCTTTAGAAACAGATGATAGTTGGAGGGAGCTAGATTTGGTGAATAAGGTGGGTGGTCAACCAACTGGAAGCCCAGCTCAGCCAGTTTTGCCGTGGTCGCTTGTGCAGTGTGAGCAGAGGCGTTGTCTTACAGGAACAAGATTCCTTTGGACAGCTTGTCGCGCCTTTTGGCCTTCAGTCCTGCTTTCAATTGGTTGAAAAGTTCAATGTAATACCTTATATTAACGGTGGAACCTTTTTGAAGGTAGTCCACTAGCAGCACGCCCTCCTTATCCCAGAACACAGACGCCATCACCTTAGTACAAAAAGAGACAGTGCTGCACAGCTATGATTATGAAGGGAATAAGTCAGAAGGTGAGGGTGCAAGGCCTACCAAGTCAATTGCATATAGAGAAAAAGAAGTAGGCAAGAAGCACTCAGCTCACCAAATAGCTACTAATACAAAAAATAACACAAAATGTATTAGTAGCTATTTGGTGAGCTGAGTGCTTCTTGCCTACTTCTTTTTCTCTATATGTCATCACCTTAGTGGCTGAATTTTGCCCCCCTCAACTTCTTTGGATGAGGAGAACCACTGTGCCTCTGCTCTTTTGACTGCTCCTTGTTTTCAGGGTCATACAAATAAATCCAGGTCTCATCCATAGTGACCAGTCGATCATGGAAGTTCTTATCAGTCCTGAAACGCTGACATATGGACCAGGAAGTTTTCACTCGCATGCTACTCTGTCAAACATTTGGGGACCCACTTTGCAGATGGCTTCCTCATGTCCAAATGTTCATGGATAATGGCACGCACGCACGAAATATTCATAATGTCTGTTATTGCTTTATCTGAAATTCGTGGATTCTCCAGTATGAGGTTGTGCACAGCATCGATGATCTCCGGAACAACAACCACTCTGGCGTCCAGGACATTCCTCACCGTTGCTGCTGAATTGACCCCTTTTATATTTGGCAATCTAGTTCTTAACTGTGGAATATGAAGGGCACTGATGCCCCAAAATCTGCGACATATCACCGTGAATATCCTCCACGGATTTTCCTTGCAGAAAGAAGAATTTGATCACTCCTCTGCTCTCAATTGCTGTGACTATCACCTTAGACGCCGCCATTTTGTTTTCTCGTGTGCATAGAACTCATGCCATAAGCTACATACACAAAATTTTGGGGATAAGATGCTCAGGGGGTACAGGGGATGGGAAAAAAGATCGCCACGCCCACCAATGAAGTTGGTCACCCCTACAAACCAAGTCCTTCTAGCTACTGGGATTTCCCCATCTGTTGTGCAGCCCTCCTCTCACCATGTTTCCCTCCATCCTTGGCCAACAAATCCTGTCATCGTGTATCCTTCCATCATTGTACAGCTAATTTTGTAACTGTATCAATCTATTCCTGTATAACACCTGTCATGTGTATTCCTCTATCCCTGTAAAACACCACCTGTCACCGTGTATAACTCTATCCCCATATAACACCACCTATCATCGTGTTTCCGTTCATCCTTGTACAGCTCCTCCTGATACCGTGTATCTCTTTCCCTGTATAACACCTCCTGTCACCATGTATCCCTGCGTCACTTATCCTGTTACCATTTATCCCTCTATCCCTGTAAAACACCTCGTCACCATGTATCCCTGCGTCACATCTGTTAAAGTGTATCCCTCCATCCCTGTACAGCACTTCCTGTCGTGTATCTTCCCATCATTGTACAGCTCCTCCTGTCACTATGTATCCTTCTATTCCTGTATAACACCTGTCATCCCTCCATCGCTTCTCCTGTCACCATGTATCCCTCCATGCCTGTACACCTGTCATCATGTATCCTTTTATCCTTGTGCAGCTCCTGTTACCATGTATCTCTCTCCCTGTATAATACCTGTCATCGTGCATCCCTCTATCCCTGTATAACACCTCCTATCACTGTGTTTCCTTCTATCCCTGTATATCACCTCCTGTGACCGTGTATCCCTCCATCCCTGTACAACACATCCTGTGTATCTTTACATTAGCAAGTTTCCAGTGTCTTCTCTTAAAGCACACAGTAGTTTTCTAAATCTGGCTATCAGAACGTTACTTAATGAAGGACATGAGCCGGTTTCCCAGTCTTTTCCCTGAACTTACCCAGTAGTTCTCCTAATCTGGCTAACAGAAGAGGACTTACCGAAGCGTTAGCCCGTTTTCCAGTCTCATCTCCGCCATTCCGATGCGTATCTCCACAACTGGCTATCAAAATATACCTGAGATAAAGCCGTTAGCCAGGTTTACCTTTTGACGTCCAAATTCCCGAAGTATATTTCCTAATCTGGCTAACGGTACGCTCTAGACAAGTACATTAGCCGGTTTCACGGTCACTTGTCTGTTTGTAGCAAGTGTATCACGGACACAGACTTGATCGCCCGGAACTGTTTTCGTGCCCCCACCACGGTCTAGGTCCCCCCCGATAGGACGTAAAAGTCTGACCGCCGCCAAAATCTTGCGCCATATAAAAAATAAAATTTACGTTTTGACACCATAAACCACCCGATAAGGGTAAAAACGGGTGCTGCGATGAACGGGTGCGTAACCGCACTCACGTTTTTTAACGTGTTTCCAGAAAGGCAACTGACGCCACATTACTGAGAGACAAGCGTATCCAAACTAGCAGTCTTTCACCTATGCAAACATTTTCTCAACATCTGGCTGTCAGAACGTTACTTACGGAAGGGCATTAGCCAGTTTCCCAGTCTATTCCCTGAACTTACCCACTAGCTCTCCTATTCTGGCTAACGGAAGAGTAGTTGTCCGAGCGTTAGCCAGTTTTCCAGTCTCATCTCCGCCATTCGGATGCGTATCGCCAAAACTGGCTATCAAAATATACCTGAGATAAAGCCGTTAGCCGGGTTTACCTTTTGACGTCCAAATTCCCGAAGTGTATTTCCTAATCTGGCTAACGGTACGCTCTAGACAAGTAAATTAGCCAGTTTCACGGTCACTTGTCTGATTGTAGCAAGTGTATCACGGACACAGACTTGATCGCCTGGAACTGTTTTCGTGCCCGCACCACGGTCTAGGTCCCCCCCGATAGGACGTAAAAGTCTGACCGCCGCCAAAATCTTGCGCCATAAAAAAAATAAAATTTACGTTTTGACACCATAAACCACCCAATAAGGGTAAAAACGGGTGGTGCGATGAACGGGAGCGTAACCGCACTCACGTTTTTTACGTGTTTTCAGAAAGGCAACTGACGCCACATTACTGAGAGACAAGCGTATCCAAACTAGCAGTCTTTCACCTATGCAAACATTTTCTCAACATCTGGCTGTCAGAACGTTACTTACGGAAGGGCATTAGCCAGTTTCCCAGTCTATTCCCTGAACTTACCCACTAGTTCTCCTATTCTGGCTAACGGAAGAGGAGTTGTCCGAGCGTTAGCCAGTTTTCCAGTCTCATCTCCGCCATTCGGATGCGTATCGCCAAAACTGGCTATCAAAATATACCTGAGATAAAGCCGTTAGCCGGGTTTACCTTTTGACGTCCAAATTCCCGAAGTGTATTTCCTAATCTGGCTAACGGTACGCTCTAGACAAGTAAATTAGCCAGTTTCACGGTCACTTGTCTGATTGTAGCAAGTGTATCACGGACACAGACTTGATCGCCCGGAACTGTTTCCGTGCCCCCACCACGGTCTAGGTCCCCCCCCCCGATAGGACGTAAAAGTCTTACCGCCGCCAAAATCTTGCGCCATAAAAAAAATAAAATTTACGTTTTAACACCGTAAACCACCCAATAAGGGTAAAAACGGGTGGTGCGATGAACGGGAGCGTAACCACACTCACTTTTTTTTACGTGTTTCCCAGAAAGGCAACTGACGCCACATTACTGAGAGACAAGCGTATCCAAACTAGCAGTCTTTCACCTATGCAAACATTTTCTCGACATCTGGCTGTCAGAACGTTACTTACGGAAGGGCATTAGCCAATTTCCCAGTCTATTCCCTGAACTTACCCACTAGCTCTCCTATTCTGGCTAACGGAAGAGGAGTTGTCCGAGCGTTAGCCAGTTTTCCAGTCTCATCTCCGCCATTCGGATGCGTATCGCCAAAACTGGCTATCAAAATATACCTGAGATAAAGCCGTTAGCCGGGTTTACCTTTTGACGTCCAAATTCCCGAAGTGTATTTCCTAATCTGGCTAACGGTACGCTCTAGACAAGTAAATTAGCCAGTTTCACGGTCACTTGTCTGATTGTAGCAAGTGTATCACGGACACAGACTTGATCGCCCGGAACTGTTTTCGTGCCCGCACCACGGTCTAGGTCCCCCCCGATAGGACGTAAAAGTCTGACCGCCGCCAAAATCTTGCGCCATAAAAAAAATAAAATTTACGTTTTGACACCATAAACCACCCGATAAGGGTAAAAACGGGTGCTGCGATGAACGGGTGCGTAACCGCACTCACGTTTTTTAACGTGTTTCCAGAAAGTCAAATGATGTCACATTACTGAGAGACAAGCGTATCCAAAATAGCAGTCTTTCACCTATACAAACATTTTCTCAACATCTGGCTGTCAGAACGTTACTTACGGAAGGGCATTAGCCAGTTTCCCAGTCTTTTCCCTGAACTTACCCACTAGCTCTCCTATTCTGGCTAACGGAAGAGGAGTTGTCCGAGCGTTAGCCAGTTTTCCAGTCTCATCTCCGCCATTCGGATGCGTATCGCCAAAACTGGCTATCAAAATATACCTGAGATAAAGCCGTTAGCCGGGTTTACCTTTTGACGTCCAAATTCCCGAAGTGTATTTCCTAATCTGGCTAACGGTACGCTCTAGACAAGTAAATTAGCCGGTTTCACGGTCACTTGTCTGATTGTAGCAAGTGTATCACGGACACAGACTTGATCGCCCGGAACTGTTTTCGTGCCCGCACCACGGTCTAGGTCCCCCCCGATAGGACGTAAAAGTCTGACCGCCGCCAAAATCTTGCGCCATAAAAAAAATAAAATTTACGTTTTGACACCATAAACCACCCGATAAGGGTAAAAACGGGTGATAAGGGTAAAAACGGGTGCTGCGATGAACGGGTGCGTAACCGCACTCACGTTTTTTAACGTGTTTCCAGAAAGTCAAATGATGTCACATTACTGAGAGACAAGCATATCCAAAATAGCAGTCTTTCACCTATACAAACATTTTATCAACATCTGGCTGTCAGAACGTTACTTACGGAAGGGCATTAGCCAGTTTCCCAGTCTTTTCCCTGAACTTACCCACTAGCTCTCCTATTCTGGCTAACGGAAGAGGAGTTGTCCGAGCGTTAGCCAGTTTTCCAGTCTCATCTCCGCCATTCGGATGCGTATCGCCAAAACTGGCTATCAAAATATACCTGAGATAAAGCCGTTAGCCGGGTTTACCTTTTGACGTCCAAATTCCCGAAGTGTATTTCCTAATCTGGCTAACGGTACGCTCTAGACAAGTAAATTAGCCAGTTTCACGGTCACTTGTCTGATTGTAGCAAGTGTATCACGGACACAGACTTGATCGCCCGGAACTGTTTTCGTGCCCGCACCACGGTCTAGGTCCCCCCCGATAGGACGTAAAAGTCTGACCGCCGCCAAAATCTTGCGCCATAAAAAAAATAAAATTTACGTTTTGACACCATAAACCACCCGATAAGGGTAAAAACGGGTGCTGCGATGAACGGGTGCGTAACCGCACTCACGTTTTTTAACGTGTTTCCAGAAAGTCAAATGATGTCACATTACTGAGAGACAAGCGTATCCAAAATAGCAGTCTTTCACCTATACAAACATTTTCTCAACATCTGGCTGTCAGAACGTTACTTACGGAAGGGCATTAGCCAGTTTCCCAGTCTTTTCCCTGAACTTACCCACTAGCTCTCCTATTCTGGCTAACGGAAGAGGAGTTGTCCGAGCGTTAGCCAGTTTTCCAGTCTCATCTCCGCCATTCGGATGCGTATCGCCAAAACTGGCTATCAAAATATACCTGAGATAAAGCCGTTAGCCGGGTTTACCTTTTGACGTCCAAATTCCCGAAGTGTATTTCCTAATCTGGCTAACGGTACGCTCTAGACAAGTAAATTAGCCGGTTTCACGGTCACTTGTCTGATTGTAGCAAGTGTATCACGGACACAGACTTGATCGCCCGGAACTGTTTTCGTGCCCGCACCACGGTCTAGGTCCCCCCCGATAGGACGTAAAAGTCTGACCGCCGCCAAAATCTTGCGCCATAAAAAAAATAAAATTTACGTTTTGACACCATAAACCACCCGATAAGGGTAAAAACGGGTGATAAGGGTAAAAACGGGTGCTGCGATGAACGGGTGCGTAACCGCACTCACGTTTTTTAACGTGTTTCCAGAAAGTCAAATGATGTCACATTACTGAGAGACAAGCATATCCAAAATAGCAGTCTTTCACCTATACAAACATTTTATCAACATCTGGCTGTCAGAACGTTACTTACGGAAGGGCATTAGCCAGTTTCCCAGTCTTTTCCCTGAACTTACCCACTAGCTCTCCTATTCTGGCTAACGGAAGAGGAGTTGTCCGAGCGTTAGCCAGTTTTCCAGTCTCATCTCCGCCATTCGGATGCGTATCGCCAAAACTGGCTATCAAAATATACCTGAGATAAAGCCGTTAGCCGGGTTTACCTTTTGACGTCCAAATTCCCGAAGTGTATTTCCTAATCTGGCTAACGGTACGCTCTAGACAAGTAAATTAGCCAGTTTCACGGTCACTTGTCTGATTGTAGCAAGTGTATCACGGACACAGACTTGATCGCCCGGAACTGTTTTCGTGCCCGCACCACGGTCTAGGTCCCCCCCGATAGGACGTAAAAGTCTGACCGCCGCCAAAATCTTGCGCCATAAAAAAAATAAAATTTACGTTTTGACACCATAAACCACCCGATAAGGGTAAAAACGGGTGCTGCGATGAACGGGTGCGTAACCGCACTCACGTTTTTTAACGTGTTTCCAGAAAGTCAAATGATGTCACATTACTGAGAGACAAGCGTATCCAAAATAGCAGTCTTTCACCTATACAAACATTTTCTCAACATCTGGCTGTCAGAACGTTACTTACGGAAGGGCATTAGCCAGTTTCCCAGTCTTTTCCCTGAACTTACCCACTAGCTCTCCTATTCTGGCTAACGGAAGAGGAGTTGTCCGAGCGTTAGCCAGTTTTCCAGTCTCATCTCCGCCATTCGGATGCGTATCGCCAAAACTGGCTATCAAAATATACCTGAGATAAAGCCGTTAGCCGGGTTTACCTTTTGACGTCCAAATTCCCGAAGTGTATTTCCTAATCTGGCTAACGGTACGCTCTAGACAAGTAAATTAGCCGGTTTCACGGTCACTTGTCTGATTGTAGCAAGTGTATCACGGACACAGACTTGATCGCCCGGAACTGTTTTCGTGCCCGCACCACGGTCTAGGTCCCCCCCGATAGGACGTAAAAGTCTGACCGCCGCCAAAATCTTGCGCCATAAAAAAAATAAAATTTACGTTTTGACACCATAAACCACCCGATAAGGGTAAAAACGGGTGATAAGGGTAAAAACGGGTGCTGCGATGAACGGGTGCGTAACCGCACTCACGTTTTTTAACGTGTTTCCAGAAAGTCAAATGATGTCACATTACTGAGAGACAAGCATATCCAAAATAGCAGTCTTTCACCTATACAAACATTTTATCAACATCTGGCTGTCAGAACGTTACTTACGGAAGGGCATTAGCCAGTTTCCCAGTCATTTCCCTGAACTTACCCACTAGCTCTCCTATTCTGGCTAACGGAAGAGGAGTTGTCCGAGCGTTAGCCAGTTTTCCAGTCTCATCTCCGCCATTCGGATGCGTATCGCCAAAACTGGCTATCAAAATATACCTGAGATAAAGCCGTTAGCCGGGTTTACCTTTTGACGTCCAAATTCCCGAAGTGTATTTCCTAATCTGGCTAACGGTACGCTCTAGACAAGTAAATTAGCCAGTTTCACGGTCACTTGTCTGATTGTAGCAAGTGTATCACGGACACAGACTTGATCGCCCGGAACTGTTTTCGTGCCCGCACCACGGTCTAGGTCCCCCCCGATAGGACGTAAAAGTCTGACCGCCGCCAAAATCTTGCGCCATAAAAAAAATAAAATTTACGTTTTGACACCATAAACCACCCGATAAGGGTAAAAACGGGTGCTGCGATGAACGGGTGCGTAACCGCACTCACGTTTTTTAACGTGTTTCCAGAAAGTCAAATGATGTCACATTACTGAGAGACAAGCGTATCCAAAATAGCAGTCTTTCACCTATACAAACATTTTCTC